>NC_064616.1:47440000-47776666 GCF_023898315.1 Schistocerca nitens | reverse complement strand
TTATGATTTTTATATGAAAAAGTGAACTAGAAATGGTCATTTGGCATAGTAGTAGGAAATTGTAGGTTTGAGTTCAATATTTTAAAAATAAGATCACTTTTTTATAAGATAAAAAACCCTCGATTTCTTTATCTAATGCATTGCTCAATGCATTCTGAATGTGATCACCTAGGCACACAAATCTGTTGTGGAACGTGCTGTTTTTTGATCTCAGCAGTATACTGAACATGTCTTGTGCCAATCTCACGACTATTAGAAACTGATGTTATTCTTCGTTCTATGCAGTACTTGGCACTGGGAGAATTAAATGCCGTTGTCATTCTGCCTTTTATGCGGTTATTGGCCTCAGGAGAGATAAAAACAGATTTTTCCCATCCAATGTTGTACGATCTTGCCATTACAGTGCCACAGTTGTTGTCTGCCGATCTTTTGCTGTCGTGCATTGAACATTACAGACAGTGTAATGCACAACTCACACCAGACGACGAATAGTTATTCATCTATCATTTGTAGTCACTTCTGTTTACATAAAAACGCTTGCAGCGCTATCTACTCGTAAAAGTTTCGTTAAATTCCTTTGTTCCATGACGTTTCGCCCTTCACCAATAAATTGCTGATTAAATTTGACGACATTTCGAGTAGTGGTTCTCTTTCTACAACACTTTGAAACTAGAACTGTAATTATGGACACCCTAGTAGTGGTGCAAATACAGCACCACTGCACTCTTCATTGCTGCCACATTTATTTAAGATTGCAGATCGAAGATGGCAGCCATAGATGTGGCAACATCGCAGTTATGTCATGGCAGGAATTTCAAATTTTGGCTGGAAAATATTATAACTGGGCTACCTCCACTAACCTAACCCCAACCCACATCCCATCCCCTACCCCCAGTCACCTCCCCCCTCCCCTTTCCTATCTGGAAATTGGTGGGTTGCTGAATAGGATCGATGTAAGTCTTTATTTTGCATGCATTGTTTATTTAAAAAATATGAGTTGACATAGACAGTAGCTCCTTCCAGTACGTTCATCATGAGGCTGGGAGTTCAACTGAGTCCAACTTCACAACATTAAAACCAGAGGGTGCTGTTGGCCCTCCTCCTCCTCTCCTGTGATGTAATCCAAGTTGGCGGTCTGGTGAAAAATGGCGGGAACTTCGCTCAGTCCATGCCTACTAGCTGGTGTACTGGCAGGACAGACGTAAGTGTTTACTGTGCATACTATGTGTTCAATGGATGAGATGTCTGTACTGTAGGAAGAGGAGTTTAATGGGTGTATTAGCTGTAATCATGCAGCTGAGGACTGTGTCGAAGGCCACCCCCATGGTGCTTGGAAAGCAGTGATGTTTGGCAATTGTATGAAGAAGACGAATACGCTTCATCAAATAATGAAACGCAGCAGGATGGGGGCGAAGTTACACGTAGCAAATCATGCTGATAAATGCGTGTGATGTAACTGTAGATCATTTGATTAAAGTCCAGACAGTCTTCCAATGCTCAAGAGGCAGGACGTTCATCTCAGAGCCTCCACATACAATGGAGGAGAGGCAATGCCCCGGGCTCATGGCGCTAAGTACTCCATGTCACATTGGAAATACCCCAGCTTTCCTCCTTCCCATCCCTGGCGCACGGATAGCCATTGTTGTTGAACACGAACTGCTTTGGGAGTTATTAAATCTGATGTTTAAGGAATGTGGGGAATATTTTCATATACATAACCTGAAGCTGCCACAGGAATTAAATGTACCACTGCACAGAGGGAGTGAGAGAGCTTTGCAGATGACGCAAGAATATTTAAACCATTTGCAACGTAATTATACCTTTTAGCTGAGGAATAACACCGTTACACATAAATACAGACTCATTTCTACCAAAAAAGAGTTTATAGTGTATGAGTATAGTCAGGCTTGAAAGCATACACAACGTATTTTTTAAGAAATTTTTCATTGCCTTTTAACATACATCGCATTTTAGAGGTCATCATCAACAGTGTCACTGTCACTATCGTCGTCGTCGTCGTCACTTTCTAAATTAATAACTGTACCGTCTAGTATGTTTTCAATAATCCCATTCTTAACCCAGTACTGTCTTTCAAGTTTTTCCACGGAGAGGCTGTATGCACGCCAGTCATCTTGAGTTATCGTTTCAAAACCTGTAACAGTTGTGACAGGTGCCTGTACATGCTTTTTTTCGGTTACTGCAAAATTTAGTTTGAAATAGCGGTGGCCGTGTGGTTCTAGGCGCTGCAGTCCGGAACCGCGGGACTGCTACGGTCTCAGGTTCGAATCCTGCCTAGGGCATGGATGTGTGTGATGTCCTTAGGTTAGTTCGGTTTAAGTAGTTTTAAGTTCTAGGGGACTGATGACCTACGATTTTAAGTCCCATAGTGCTCAGAGCCCCCCTTTAGTTTGAAATACATGACGGAAACTCAGAAAATTGCTACGTACGTTCTTTCACCAACTGCAGTAACTTCGTGATGCAAATATCTCCAAGAATATTTCTTCCACTGACGAAATATTTAAGTTTTTCCCAAGCCATTTCAATTGTTTTTAAGTCACAGTTGTATGGTGGAAGTCGCAGCACACTGTGTCCACGAGCTTCAACTATTTTATTATTTTCAAATACTTTGTCTTCCGGCTTATGTTGTTTAATTAAATCAAACAATTTTGTTTTTCTGATTGACAAATCAGCTTCCATCTTATTTTTAATGACCATTCAATCATTGCCAACATATTCGAGGACCTAGTTGGTGCTTTGTTATGCTCCTTGTGATTTGAAGCGTTCCCACAACGATAACACAGTTCGGTGGCAGATTCGGAATTACTTTAGTCGATATCCAATTTGAAAAAAATTTGTTGTTAATTTGCCCATGGTAGTCCCCTGTTGCGCATCCCGCTTTATAGATTAACTGTGCGTTGGGTGAAAACCCACCTTTTGATCCAATATTGATCACTATACTCCTATTTCTCCCGCTAACATTGTTCTTAATGCCATCAACGCCAGGAACCTGCCAAGTTTCATCAGTATAAAAGAATTTTGTGCCTAGCTCTCTTAATTTTCGCACTTTGATCAGTTACTTACATCGCCAGTCAATTATATCCGTTCTCTCTACGAGAATCTTTTGTTTACTTACAGATCTTTTCCAAATAAATCCTATTTCACGCAGTGTCTTGCGTAAAACATCTTTCTGCCAAGGAAAACGATTTTTTTTCTTTCACAGCAGTAAGTAATTTCCATAATTTCGGCCAAATTTTTTGATTTATGTAAAAGTCCTCAATCATTTTTCGAACGACCGATTTTGTGAAACTGACTATAAAGATGAGTTTCCTCCAAAAATTATTAATTTTCCATCGTGGCGATGGTTTATTTTCGCGTTCCTTCCTTACGCGTCGTGTTGTGGCGTGGCTGACGTTTGCGTAAATTGCAGCTCTTCTATTAGGATTGGTAATATTAGCCGGTAGTTCTTTTCTGTCACCTCTTTAACACACGCTGTAATAACATTTGAGACGATCGGACGTTCGTCACTCCACATATACCTCTTCTTCATATCCTACACATTTTCTTGCAATGCAGGGCGATTATCCATTACTTTCGGCTACCGAAGTATATCAGTAAGTATACAAAGTTAACTGACTGACCCTGGCACATAAGATTCCACGAACAGGAACGACGTATATGACTTCACGCCGATCTACACTGCTAGACAGGTAACGGACAGCTGATTTTGGATGTCCCTGAAGGCCAGTGGTAGGGTTCTTCCGGTAAGGGCCGCTTTCCCCATCAAAAGCGCTGCTCGCTTTTGCGTTTACAGATGAACTGTACCAGTTTCCTTTATTTTTTCGAGTTTTCACGTAAAGATCTTCACAGAAGAGATAAGTTTCTAGTTACTCAGTGCTCTGCAACATGTCCCACCTCGCCAAAGTTTCGGGTATCTAGAGATAAAATTTCCACTCACTATCTTCGGAATTATGCTGAGCAAGCGATCGGTAGCGTACTCCTATGTGGCTGATATGGAGAACTACCGCGTGAAATGTATGATATTCTCGCAAACCATGTGAAAATATATATGTTCTTGTAATCCCAGAGTTGGGAGATGGCTGTAACAAGCATGGCAGCAAGCAAGCAACCAGATCAGGGCCAGAAACAGTAACGCCTTTGTGCCAGGGGAACCAGGGCAGCCTTAGTACACCGGTTCAGAGAGTGACTGCGCTCTACTGAGGTCACTCTGATCGCGTATCAGGCAAGCATGTGCAGGCGCAGTTGACATGTGACCGTTGGCCATGGTGGATGGCTGACCGAACTCGTAGGAAATATCTAGTCCAAATCAAATGTGTGTGAAATCTTATGGGACTTAACTACTAAGGTTATCAGTCCTAAGCTTACACACTACTTAACGTAAGTTATCCGAATGACAAACACACACACCCATGCCTGAGGGAGGTTTCGAACCTCCGCCGGGAACAGCCAACACAGTCTGTGACTGCAGCGCCCTAGACCGCTCGGCTAATCAAAAAAAAAAAAAAAAAAAAAAAAAAAGGTTCAAATGGCTCTGAGCACTATGGGACTTAACAGCTATGGTCATCAGTCCCCTAGAACTTAGAACTACTTAAACCTAACTAACCTAAGGACAACACACAACACCCAGTCATCACGAGGCAGAGAAAATCCCTGACCCCGCCGGGAACGGCTAATCCCTCGCGGCATATCTAGTCCGCAAGGACTATATATATTGCATGTACTTATGTTTTTTGGGGATCTCTCTGTCTTCACAGCATATGTACGAGTGTCTGGTGGTCGATAGCTACATGCAGGATGCAGAAGTGATGATGTTGTATGTTGCAGTATACGAACTGTCTTAACTATAGCGATATGATATGTGGTGATATAACTCGGTGGAGATCTCAAGCTTTCCTCGACAGCAGAAGAGCAGTGTAACTGAGAAAGTGTCTTTGGCGGTACGTGGTTTCCCTTTTTCATGATCTGTAGACCTCTTTTGCAGGGTTTAACTGTCAATGTAATATGGCTGCTTTATGCTTTTTTTCGATTTGTACAGAATAGTTTTGGCGCTGAAAGTCTCGTAATTTGTCTGCCTGCAGAAAATGGCGGACAGTTCTACCACACTGGCAGCAGCAGTTTGGCAGGTAAATTCAGTAAGAAGCAATCAGAATACTTCATTCACAAGAAGTATCATGACATCAGAAAGTAACCAGATATCCTCTGTGCGGAGCAAAGGAGCCACTACAGGCTGTTTTGAACAAGACGGACACGATATCTAGGGGCAGTTCTGAGACGTCTGACAGTCACGTGATGTCTTCTTTGTTCGAGTGTTCAGAGACAAGTCCAAGCAGACAATCCTCCCCTGGTTCGGACAGGTGGGATGCTGTCACTCACCTACGATTGTGGCTTTAGAGCATCTCCAGACCAGCATCTGTAGGACATCGAAATTTCACCGAAAATTCCAGTCATTTTTCTTGTCCGTAGGATAGTGCTTCCAATTCTGTTTGTGTAATTGTTCTGATTTTCCCGTTTGTGCTTCGACACCAATGTGTGCTTCGAGAAGTTAGGAAAATAACGTACCTGAATCCAGCAGAAAATATAAACTAAGCCCACTCACGGTTTCAGAAAAGAGATGAACACTACAGCAACTGTAGGACACAGAAATTATTCTCTCTCCCCAGCAGTGCCTTCAAAGAAGCAGCTGAAACTCTAAAAGTTGTGAGCGTCCTATTTAGAGTTACAGAGATATGTATTTCGAATTCCAAATATCGTCGTTTTGGCGTGTAAAATCAGACAGGCCTATTGTAGCTAATATAAGTTTTGGGATCTGTTTCCCACAAAAGCGTGTTAATTGTTTCAGGGAGGTTTCACAAGTGTGCAGCGATCATTTTAGAGTATGTGTTCGAGTGTGGCGGTATACACGGCAAAATTGAAGCAGACAACTGTGCAGTGATCTTTTTTGATGTCATATTTAGAAACATATTCAATTGGATTTAGTAACTCCTGAGCAGCTCAAGTTCAAGGACAAAGGTGTTTCCCACAAAAGCGCTTAAAGTGTCTCGGGATGGTTTCACAAATGTGCCCCGATCATTTCTTTTAGAGTCTGTATTCATGTACGATGGTGGAGTTCCTCAGAATAAATGTGCGATGACATCGCAAATTGTTTAAACATTCTTGAGTCACCTGCAAAGCTCTCTTACTCTCTTTGTGCAGTGGTATATTTAATTCCTGTGACATCTTCAAGTTACGTATGTGACAATATTCCGCACATTGGTTAAACACCAGATTTAATAACTCCCGAAGCAGCTCGTGTGTGACGAGAAAGGTTATCCCTGCGCCAGGGATGAGAAGGAGGAAGCCTGTGGGTATTTCCTGCTTAGCGCGCCACCGCATCTGCGGCTACCGCATGCCGGCGCCTTGAGCCCGGGGTGCGGAGGCACTGGGATGAACATCTTGCCTCATGTACTTCGGAATACTGACTGGACTTTTATCATATGATCTGCAGTTACAGCACACACATTTATCAGCATGAGTTGCAAAATGTAACACAGCCCCGTGCCGCATCTTTATTATTTGATGAAGCATATTCATCTTCAGACATTCACCAAATATCATCGCTTTCCAAGCATCGAGCAGGTGGATGTCGACACAGTCGCCAGCTGCATGATTACAGCTAATATACGCGTTAAACTGTCCACAGACATCTCATCCATTGAACATATAGTACACACAGTTAACAATTATATCTGTTGTGCCAGTCCAACAGCTAGACACAGACTAAGCGAATTTCCCGCTATTTTTCCCTGGACTGCCGTCTTGGATTTCATCATGGGAGGGGATGTTGGGAGGGCTGACAGCGCCTTCTGGTGTTGGTGTTGTGAACTAGGTCAAATGGCTCTGAGCACTATGGGACTTAACTTCTAAGGTCATCAGTCCCCTAGAACTTAAAACTACTTAAACCTAACCAACCTAAGGACATCACACACATCCATGCCCGAGGCAGGATTCGAACCTGCGACCGTAGCGGCCGCGCGGGTGCAAACTGAAGCGCCTAGAACCGCTCGGCCACACCGGCCGGCTTGAACTAGGTCAGTTGTACTTCTGACCTCATGGTGAACACACTGGCTGGAGCTACTGTCTATGACAAATCAAATTGTCTAAATAAAGAAGGCATACGAAATAAGGAATTATGTCTGTCCTATTCAGCAGCCCAGTTCAGGCTGAGCCGTTTTCCCACCAATTTCCAGATGTGTAAGGGGAGGGGAGGTGTGGGGGAATTAGAGGATGGGGGAAGGGATGTAAAGGGGGGGGGTAGGTTAGTGGAGGTAGCCTAATTAACATATTTTCCTGCCAAAATATGAACTTCCCGCCATGACGTTACTGCGACGTTGCTACATCTATGGTCGCCAACTGGGATCCGCCTTCTTGAATAAATTTGGCGACAGTCTCACTACCCACCCTGCATAACAGTTCAGATATTTTGATATACCACAAAATCATTCTGCCGACAGACGAAACCAATTTCCATCACCAAGACATTTCAATAACCAGAATTACATAAAATGTAAAAAGAAAAATCCGCGCGCACATCAACTGGTACCACTTCATTCTGCAAATCTGTGTGATTTGGGTTGACAGCATAGTTTATCGCAGGGCCATATTTTTTCGAGGGGATGAGTCCTGCGGACCCACTTACTTGCACAGTCACTTGTAAACGCCACAAGAGTCTTTAGCGCACCAACGTGGGTAGAATCATTTTTTTCCAAGATGGCGCTGCTCAGCGCATTGCACAGTGCGACGGCTGCTGCAGAGAAATTTCTCGAGTGCTAGAATTACCAGGCGTCATTTCCCTAGATCCTGGCCGTCCGGATCAACTGATCTTAATCCGTGTGACTTCGGGCTGTGGAGTTATCTGAAAGATGTTGTTCAGTGCTCCAGTTACGAACGTAGCGGAATTGAAGCCATGAGTTGCACAACGCATTCTGAACGTGACCCCCGAGACACTTCGATCTGTTGTGGCACATGCTGTTTCTCTATTGCAACTTCTGGCAGTAAACGGTGGACAGCATATTGAACATGTCTTGCGCCAGTGATACCACAGTTAGAAATCGATGTTATTTGGCTTTTTATTAGGTTTTTGGCCACAGGACATTTAAAAACTGATGTCATTCTGCATTTAAAGCGGGTTTTGGCATCAGGACAATTGAAAACAGATTTTTTTCCATCCGATATGATACGACTTTGCCGTGTTGGATGAGCTTACCACTAACAGTGCCACAACTGTTGACTGCCGAACTTCTGCACTTATGCACACTGAACAGTAAGGATGGTGTATTGTGCAACTCAACACATAGACGAAGTATTGAGATTCATCTGTTATTTGCATCCGTCGCTTTTCCGTTAATACGCTTACAGTGCCACCTATTGGTAAAACTTTCGTTAAATTATTTTGTTCCATGGCGTTTCCCCCTGCGTCTATAATTTGCTGTTTAAATTCGACGTCAAGGTGAGCAGTGGTTCTCTTTCTACAGCCTTTTCAAACTTATAACAGCTAAGATATTTTGCTAAATCAGTAAAGCTTTTGTAATGCCGCGATCACCAGCATGCGCGACGGCGATTGTGGTGCCAACGCTACACAAAATCTGCACGTCCAGCGTGGCAGTGTAGCAATGAATTCGGAAATGGCGCATGAAACAATAACTGCAGCCACTGACAACGCGATTAGCCGGTCACGTTATGCAGAGATACTGCAAGAAATACAGTACGGTACGTAAAGAGGACGAAACTAATATCTGAAACAAATATCGGAAGCGACAACGAGGTTGCACGGCGCAGAAAAGACTCGCCAGCCGAAGGCGTAAAACGTAGAAACTTTTAATCAGCGACGCCATCAAAGAAAGTATACGATCATCTCAACAACATGTAACTACTCGCCGTGCCAATGTAAGCGCAGGTAACGCAGGAAACTTAGGCACGAGTTACCTCATGACTCTTGTGAAGCTTATTGAGCTGGAAAGCCAGTTCTCATTCACTGGACTCGCATTCAGGAGCACGACGGTTCAAATCCGCGATCCGCCATCCAGATTTAGGTTTTCCGTAATTTTTCTAAATCGTTCAAGACAAATGACGTTCGAAAGGGCACGAACGATTTCCTTCCCCGTTCTTGGAAAATTCCGAGCTTGTGCTCCGTCTCTAACGACCTCGGTGTTGACTGAACGTTAAACCATAGTCTTCCTTCCTTCGCACAAATAATTAATATTATGGCAAGAGGGAAACACCAAGTGAAAAGCAAATTGGTAGAACTAGATCCCGAAGCTCCTTACTCTTAAGCAGGGCATTATAAGCAAGGTAGAAACCTAAATAACGGAGGAAGAACTGAACCGGAACGATACTTTGCTGCGCAGTTAAGGACGCACTTGCAGTGTCGGGAATATACCGCATACCATGTACCATGCACATGCGAGCCGGCCGGTGTAGCTGAGCGGTTCTAGGCGCTTCAGTCTGGAACCGCGCGACCGCTACGGTCGCAGGTTCGAATCCTGCCTAGGGCATGGATGTGTGTGATGTCCTTAGGTTAGTTAGGTATAAGTAGTTCTAAGTCTAGGGGCTTCCCCCATGAACCATGGACCTTGCCGTTGGTGGGGAGGCTTGCGTGCTGCCTCAGCGATACAGATGGCCGTACCGTAGGTGCAACCACAACGGAGGGGTATCTGTTGAGAGGCCAGACAAACATGTGGTTCCTGAAGAGGGGCAGCAGCCTTTTCAGTAGTTGCAGGGGCAACAGTCTGGATGATTGACTGATCTGGCCTTGTAACATTAACCAAAACGGCCTTGCTGTGCTGGTACTGCGAACGGCTGAAAGCAAGGGGAAACTACAGCCGTAATTTTTCCCGAGGACATGCAGCTTTACTGTATGATTAAATGATGATGGCGTCCTCTTGGGTAAAATATTCCGGAGGTAAAATAGTCCCCCATTCGGATCTCCGGGCGGGGACTACTCAAGAGGACGTCGTTATCAGGAGAAAGAAAACTGGCATTCTACGGATCGGAGCGTGGAATGTCAGATCCCTTAATCGGGCAGGTAGGTTAGAAAATTTAAAAAGGGAAATGGATAGGTTAAAGTTAGATATAGTGGGAATTAGTGAAGTTCGGTGGCAGGAGGAACAAGACTTTTGGTCAGATGATTACAGGGTTATAAATACAAAATCAAATAGGGGTAATGCAGGAGTAGGTTTAATAATGAATAAAAAAATAGGAGTGCGGGTTAGCTACTACAAACAGCATAGTGAACGCATTATTGTGGCCAAGATAGACACAAAGCCCATGCCTACTACAGTAGTACAAGTTTATATGCCAACTAGCTCTGCAGATGATGAAGAAATTGATGAAATGTATGACGAGATAAAAGAAATTATTCAGGTAGTGAAGGGAGACGAAAATTTAATAGTCATGGGTGACTGGAATTCGTCAGTAGGAAAAGGGAGAGAAGGAAACATAGTAGGTGAATATGGATTGGGGGGAAGAAATGAAAGAGGAAGCCGCCTTGTAGAATTTTGCACAGAGCATAACTTAATCATAGCTAACACTTGGTTCAAGAATCATAAAAGAAGGTTGTATACCTGGAAGAATCCTGGAGATACTAATAGGTATCAGATAGATTATATAATGGTAAGACAGAGATTTAGGAACCAGGTTTTAAATTGTAAGACATTTCCAGGGGCAGATGTGGATTCTGACCACAATCTATTGGTTATGAACTGCAGATTGAAACTGAAGAAACTGCAAAAAGGTGGGAACTTAAGGAGATGGGACCTGGATAAACTGAAAGAACCAGAGGTTGTAGAGAGTTTCAGGGAGAGCATAAGGGAACAATTGACAGGAATGGGGGAAAGAAATACAGTAGAAGAAGAATGGGTAGCTCTGAGGGATGAAGTAGTGAAGGCAGCAGAGGATCAAGTAGGTAAAAAGACGAGGGCTAATAGAAATCCTTGGGTAACAGAAGAAATATTGAATTTAATTGATGAAAGGAGAAAATATAAAAATGCAGTACCTGAAGCAGGCAAAAGGGAATACAAACGTCTCAAAAATGAGATCAACAGAAAGTGCAAAATGGCTAAGCAGGGATGGCTAGAGGACAAATGTAAGGATGTAGAGGCTTGTCTCACTAGGGGTAAGATAGATACTGCCTACAGGAAAATTAAAGAGACCTTTGGAGAGAAGAGAACCACTTGTATGAATATCAAGAGCTCAGATGGCAACCCAGTTCTAAGCAAAGAAGGGAAGGCAGAAAGGTGGAAGGAGTATATAGAGGGTTTATACAAGGGCGATGTACTTGAGGACAGTATTATGGAAATGGAAGAGGATGTAGATGAAGATGAAATGGGAGATAAGATACTGCGTGAAGAGTTTGACAGAGCACTGAAAGACCTGAGTCGAAACAAGGCCCCGGGAGTAGACAACATTCCATTAGAACTACTGATGGCCTTGGGAGAGCCAGTCATGACAAAACTCTACCATCTGGTGAGCAAGATGTATGAGACAGGCGAAATACCGTCGGACTTCAAGAAGAATATAATAATTCAAATCCCAAAGAAAGCAGGTGTTGACAGATGTGAAAATTACCGAACTATCAGTTTAATAAGTCACAGCTGCAAAATACGAACGCGAATTCTTTACAGATGAATGGAAAAACTGGTAGAAGCGGACCTCGGGGAAGATCAGTTTGGATTCCGTAGAAATGTTGGAATACGTGAGGCAATACTAACCTTACGACTTATCTTAGAAGAAAGATTAAGAAAAGGCAAACCTACGTTTCTAGCATTTGTAGACTTAGAGAAAGCTTTTGACAACGTTAACTGGAATACTCTCTTTCAAATTCTGAAGGTGGCAGGGGTAAAATACAGGGAGCGAAAGGCTATTTACAATTTGTACAGAAACCAGATGGCAGTTATAAGAGTCGAGGGTCATGAAAAGGAAGCAGTGGTTGGGAAAGGAGTGAGACAGGGTTGTAGCCTCTCCCCGATGTTATTCAATCTGTATATTGAGCAAGCAGTAAAGGAAACAAAAGAAAAATTCGGAGTAGGTATTAAAATTCATGGAGAAGAAGTAAAAACTTTGAGGTTCGCCGATGACATTGTAATTCTGTCAGAGACAGCAAAGGACTTGGAAGAGCAGTTGAACGGAATGGACAGTGTCTTGAAAGGAGGATATAAGATGAACATCAACAAAAGCAAAACGAGGATAATGGAATGTAGTCAAATTAAATCGGGTGATGCTGAGGGGATTAGATTAGGAAATGAGACACTTAAAGTAGTAAAGGAGTTTTGCTATTTAGGGAGTAAAATAACTGATGATGGTCGAAGTAGAGAGGATATAAAATGTAGACTGGCAATGGCAAGGAAATCGTTTCTGAAGAAGAGAAATTTGTTAACATCGAGTATAGATTTAAGTGTCAGGAAGTCGTTTCTGAAAGTATTTGTATGGAGTGTAGCCATGTATGGAAGTGAAACATGGACGATAACCAGTTTGGACAAGAAGAGAATAGAAGCTTTCGAAATGTGGTGCTACAGAAGAATGCTGAAGATAAGGTGGGTAGATCACGTAACTAATGAGGAGGTATTGAATAGGATTGGGGAGAAGAGAAGTTTGTGGCACAACTTGACTAGAAGAAGGGATCGGTTGGTAGGACATGTTTTGAGGCATCAAGGGATCACAAATTTAGCATTGGAGGGCAGCGTGGAGGGTAAAAATCGTAGAGGGAGACCAACAGATCAATACACTAAGCAGATTCAGAAGGATGTAGGTTGCAGTAGGTACTGGGAGATGAAGAAGCTTGCACAGGACAGAGTAGCATGGAGAGCTGCATCAAACCAGTCTCAGGACTGAAGACCACAACAACAACAACAAGTCTAGGGGACAGATGACCTCAGATGTTAAGTATCATAGTGCTCAGAGCCATTTTGCACATGCGAAAAAGTTTATGTTGGAATGCTTGGACGATCAGTCAACACCAGGATCACAGAACATAAGCGGCATTGCAGGTTGGGGCAGGCGGGGAAATCAGTCGTGGCAGAGCACGCGCTTTGTGAGGCTGACCACACAGTGCCGATCTGGTAATCCTGATTTTGCGCTCTCAGCGCTCACCAGCGGCAGTTGTCGGTTTTCTATGGGTCGCGAAAAATACAGTTTGTTTACGAAATTGGACGTGCGTAAAATTCTTACGTTGCCTCTATTAAAACGCACATTTCCTCCTTTGTCATTATGATAGTTATGGTGTTCTCTCAGTAGTATATATAAACAAAAACTTCAATGTCCGTAAACACGTAATAAAACAGAAAGGAAAGATACATGTTCAGTCAGTAAGGACATCAGCTTATGGAAGTTCGCCAAATCGAACAAACTCGATTCTTATGGAAAGCACACTTATATTTACATAATATCAAGTATTACAGAAATAAATTCTATTGAATTCTTAAGAAAGTCACACAACCTCTTAGAAAACGCTAAGGGAAAAGACCCTTGGATACAGCAGCTCTACCTTCTGTATTATAACGTGGCGCCTCAACCCACTACGCTACACTGCGACCTTCAAGCTAGTGACCTTGTATGTTTTGTTACAATCTTCTACCGGCTTTACTAGTTGAAATTTTATTAACTGACATTTAATTATAATAAATCTTGACAAGAACGACACGTTTTTCATCAGTCTTCAATGTGCTGTTGCCTTAAAACGGTTTAACTTACTTTCTTAACACGTGAGTTCAAAGATGTTCAAATGTGTGTGAGTTCTAAAGGGACCAAACTGAAGAGATCATCGGTGCCTAGAGTTGCACACTACTTAAACTAACCTACGCTAAGATACACAAGGGAGGACTCGAACCTTCGGCGGGAGGAGCCGCGCAGTCAGAGACATGCGCCTCTAACCGCGCGGCCACTCCGCGCGGCAACACGTGAGTTCTAACGCAAAAATAGCTAAATACTAAAATTCTTTAACCACCAATATGACGTTTCCCGTCACTTTATTACAAATCGTACCAATAACAAATGGCTCAAATAGCTCTGAGCACTATGGGACTTAACATCTGTGGTCATCAGTCCCCTAGGACTTAGAACTACTTAAACCTAACTAACCTAAGGACATCACACACATCCATGCCCGAGGCAGGATTCGAAACTGCGACCGTAGCAGTCGCGGTACCAATAACAATTCATTCTAGAGACATTCAATGTGCTGGTGCTTAGAAACAGCATATATTCATAGGATTTAAGGTACAACGTAAGAGCCGCTGAATATTGGCTTCTGTCGTGTCTTGCTTTCTGTGCGCCTCGTATTTTCTACTTGTGACGCTGGGAGCGTTCTTGGAAATTTGTGGTAAGGTCCTATGGTACCAAACTGCTGACGTCGTCGGTCCCTAAGCCTACACACCACTTAATCTAACTTAAACTACCTTACGATGTGGGTAACACACACACCCATCCCCGAGGGAGGACTCCGACGTGGGGAGCCACACGGGTCGTGACAAGGCGCCCAAGACCGTGCGGCTACTTCGCGCGGCGATCGTTCTTGTTTCCTGTCGGTTTTACTTCACGTGATACGTTGGCGAAATATCGAAGAACTTATATTGTGTTTCACGTGACGAAATGGCTCCTCAACGTGAAATAGCAGGAAATAATGTCAGAAAACTCGTAGAGCGAGAAATCAACGTTAGCTAACGCGTCCCGTGTGCCGACGGCTTAAGGTGAGCTGTACAAGCAGGTTACTGTTGACTTACGCTTCTATTACAAATAAAGAATCAAAAATCATATGGTTAGAACAGTGTTATGCGCTTGCAGGTAATTATAATTTCACAGTGTACTTTACCAAAATAAATCAAGAACAAGCAGAGACGGTTCTAGGCGCGCAGTCCGGAACCGTGCGACTGCTACGGTCGCAGGTTCGAATCCTGCCTCGGGCATGAATGTGTGTGATGTCCTTAGGTTAGTTATGTTTAAGTAGTTCTAAGTTCTAGGGGACTAATGACCACAGCAGTTGAGTCCTATAGTGCTCAGAGCCATTTGAACCATTTTGAACAAGCAGAGATGCAGTTGCTGGAGGAGGAAATTAGTGTTTTAGGTTCCGTCGACAACGAGGTCAGCAGAGACTGAGCAGATGCTCGCATTAAGGAAGGGTGGGGAATGAAATCGGCCATGCTCTTTCAAAGGAACCATCCCAGGGATCTAGGGAAATCACGGAACACCTAAATCAGGATGGCCGGTCGCGGGTTTGAGCCGCTTTTCTCCCGAATGTGAGTCCAGTGCGCTAGCCTTGCGCCACCTCGCTCGGTAGATGCAGGTGGTCTTCGTAACACTGTTCTATCAATTGGAAATCACGCTATGGAAAACAAAAACAAATTGTGCCTTATGACCTCATTCCGAGGTACGATTTCAAATTAATTTCGTCGAATGTTTTTTAGTAGTATCTCTAATTGCTGTGCTGTTGGTCTATTTTGGAGAATACCAGTGCAATCTCCCGTCCGATGGAAAACAACACGGCGCCGTTAACTGAGAAAAAGCAATTAGCCGATCGCGGCACGCTCCGGAATACCTAGAGGTGCGGTAGTCGGCTCGCTGTTCGCATCTGCTAACGTCTCGTCGACAGCGACGTAATTGGAAGGGTGTCGAGCGGTCCTGCGGGACGCGTGGCACGGCAGCGGGTGTCGGTGGGCCAGGGCTTCGCTCGTGACGCAAGAGCTGACCGCTGGAACCTCGCGGCCACCGATCGAAGCCAGCCGGCTCTCTGCATTCACATTCGATACGTCGCTGTCTGCTGCTGCACGGGGAAGCACCTCTCGTGGGAACTTGCCTGCTGGAGGAATATATCCGCTTCCCCGCCGCAGGGAGTGCCGTTGCGGGAACGACGGAGAAATACGCTAGCAACGCACCAAATAACGCTGCGCTATATACGAAAGAGATACAGTAAATATATTCGCAATTGCGGATATGGACAGCCGTCTGTTGTAGAATGGAATGACGACAATGAGGATGTGTGCCGGACCGGGATTCTTCCCGCTTATCACGAGCGGTCGCCTTATCATTTGGCTATCCGTGCACGACTCACGACCAGACCCAAACTTCCTTATGTTGTCAACCACGCGACTACAGCATATACTCTTACACTCACTATGTATATTCTCGTACAGGAGAGACATTTTACTTGAAGGTCGCTTGTCCGGTGTCGGCGGATAAATACGTTAATGCGGTGTCTGTGTTATTCCAAATTACTATGCAAAATTGTATGTATCCGCCGACACCGGGGCATCGACTTTCAAGTAAAACGTCTCACCTGTACGGAAATATACGTAGTGGCTGTACTAGTACAGGTTGTAGACGCATGGTTGACGACGTATGGAAGTTTGTGTCTGGCCGTGAGTTGTGCGCAGATAGGCAGATGGTAAGGTGACCTCTCGCGATAAGCGGGAAATCCGGGTTCGAGTCCAAGTCCGGCACAAATTCTCATTCTTGTCATTACATTCTACAGCTGATGGTTATCCATATTCGCAATTGCGAATATATTTAATGTATTTCATAACGGCTGTAATTGTCGCAGTGCGTGTTCCTTTGGACATGCATGCATGCATGTCCGAATGAACTTTGCATCGTAATTCGGAATAACACAAACACTGCAATATCGTATCATACGAAAGAAGTCGGCGAAACGTTACAGATATCTGGCCTCTTCAGTATAAATAAACTGCATGGGAATGCTATAGAACGTTACCAGCATGTAGAAGGGATTTACTGGCAAGACTCAAGTGCCTGGACAGCTAAATAGCTAAGAGTGCTGCGTACGAAAGGCAAAGTTCCGGGTTCGGTTTCTGACTCGGCATACAATTTTAATCTTCTTCGAGGCAGTTTCGGTATGGAACGTATTTATTTCTGAGCTCTAATTCGATGGTGTAATAAACTACATGGACGGAAAAGAATAGTAGCGAGATGATGAAGTCGTCGGGAAGGATTACACGACAATCGACGTGGCGAAAATGTCAGACTATATGGAACTGGATATGGATCCACAATAAGAAACAATAAAAATCCTTCTCCCATTCAGGAAAGCTATCGCCACCGTCAATTTCAACTCACTAACTGTAAATTAAATGAAATGCGCGTATGGCATTTTTGGCAGGGAGTCGCCGGGACTTCAGTCTCCTGGTGCAAGTCTTTTAATTTGACGCCACTTTTTTGTCTTTTTTCTTTTCTTATGTTTTGTTGTTGTTATTATGTTATATTTTTTTAAAGATGCTGCGACTGCCGTAACGAGCGTCCTAGTCGTCTTCTCGTCTGTTGGTAGCACCCCACCCCCAACCCAGTTCAATCCGTAGTGGATCAGTTTGCTCCAGGGCAATCTTCTTCTGTAACCGCGTCTTTACCCGTAACGCTCCAATGAGCGGGAGGATCCAGGAGTAATGAACCTAAATAATTAACAAAGAGGGTCTTATACTTCGGATGGCAAGTGAAAGCCTCATGTGTCGTCGTTAGTAGGGACCAAAAGTCGAGTGTGCTTTTGTGTACATCGTAACATATCTAGTATACTGCCATGCCTTTTAGCCGGTTAACGGCACTTGTCCTGACTGTTGGCTATTGTAATCTGTTCGGGCGCAGTATATCGTCAGGGGAGACAGACTCCGGCAATCGCCGCAACAGTAATGCCAGCACGCGTTGCGTGAGCAGCAAGTAGTCGCCGGTCGCGTCGCAAGTCAGGCGGTGCGCAACCGAATCACCGACTGGAGTGTAGCCGCTGAGAAGAAGCGAATTATACGTTCACCGCCACGTACCGCGACGAACGCACCGGTGTCGGTTGAAAAGGCGTGTGGACTGCACTCCACACCGTGTACCAGCAAACTTCGGGGTGCCGTTGTGCCACCGTATTCATAGGTAAAGGTAATAATAGTCTTTCGCGTAAGACATCCCTATCTACAGCAGATCTAAACGGTTCTAATGGCTCTGAGCACTATGGGACTTAACATCTGTGGTCAGCAGTCCCCTAGAACTACTTAAACGCAACTAACCTAAGGGCATCACAAACATCCTTGCCCGATGCAGGATTCAAACCTGCGACGTAGCGGTCACGCGGTTCCAGACTGAAGCGCCTAGAACCGCACGGCCACAGCGGCCGGCCTACAGCAGATCTGCAAACAAGTCAGTCGAGAATTCTGTGATGTCGGCGAGTGCCGGCGAAATGTGTCCCACAGATACCGGTGGTTGTAGAGAGGGTGGTGCCACTTCAGCTGTCAGGGTTGCCCGTCAGGTTGGCGTGGGCAGAGGACGCGAGACGCACACTGCTGAGAGAGCGCTCGCGCGCGGTTATCGACACGAATTACACCGATACTGCCCGCTGCGTACAGGACTTAAAAAACGAGATCGGTGCTCACGAAATGTCCATACGCTGCTTGAAATTAATCGGCCTTCGTAACCACCAAGGGAAGGACGTACTAAAGTGCCAAAGAAGCTGGTACATGCATGCGTATTAAAATACACAGATATGTAAACAGGCTGAATACAGCGCTGCGATCGGCAACGCCTATATAAGACAAGCATCTGACGCGGTTGTTAGATCGGTTACTGCTCCTACAGTGGCAGGTTATGAAGATTTAAGTGGGTTTCAACGCGGTATGATAGTCGACGCACGAGCGATGGGACACAGCATCTCCGAGGTAGCGATGAAGTGGAGATTTTCCCGTACGACCATTTCACGAGTGTACCGTGATTATCAGGAATCCGGTAAAACATCAAATCTCCGACATCGCTGCGGCCGGAAAAAGATACTGCAACAAGGGGAACAACGGCGATTGAAGAGAATCGTTCAACGTGACAGAAGTGCAACCCTTCCGCAAATCACTGCAGATATCAATGCGCGGCTATCACCAAGTGTCAGCATGTGAACCATTCAACGAAACATCATCCATATGGGTTTTCAAAACCGAAGGTCCACTCGTTTACCCTTGATGACTGCATGACACAAAGCTTTACGCCTCGCCTGGGCCTGTCAACACCGACATTGGACTATCGATGACTAGAAACATGTTGTCTGGTCGGACGATTCTCGTTTTAAATTGTATCGGGTAGATGGACGTGTAAGTGTATGGAGACAACCTCATGAATATATGGACCCAGCATGTCAGCAGGGGACTGTTCAAGCAGGTGGAGGCACTATAATGGTGCGGGGCGTGTACAGTTGGAGTTATATGGGACTGCTGATGCGTCTAGATACGACTCTGACAGGTGACACGTAAGCAAGCATCCTGTCTGATTACATGCATCTATTCATGACCAATGTGCATTCTGACGGACTTGGGCAATTCCAGCATGACAATGCGACACCCCACACCTCCAGAAGTGCTATAGTGCGGCTCCAAAAACACTCTTCTGATTTTAAACACTTCCGCTGGCCAAAAAACTCCCCAGACAGAACATTATTGAGCATATCTGGGATACCTTGCAACGTCCTGTTCAGAACCGACCTCAACCCCCTCGTATTCTTATGGGTTTATGGACAGCCCTGCAGGATTCATTGTGTCAGTTCCCTCCAGCACTACTTCAGACATTAGTCGAGTCCATGCCACGTCGTGCTGCGGCACTTCTGCGTGCTCGAGGGGAACCTACCTGATGTTAGGCAGGGGTACGAGTTCCTTTGGGTCTTCAGTGTAGTTCAGTTTTGAGGTAAGATAGACGGTGACATTATGTGTTCGTAGTAGCATTTCCATTCGAGGCCCACTTTCGCGAGTTGCTCGTCGATAATGATGAAACGACAATAAGAACAACGCACACACCCAGTCCCTAGCGAGAAAATCTCCGAACCGGTCGGGAATCAAAGCCAAGTTCCGTGACCGGGAGTCAGCAACGCTAACATCAAGACGGCGAGCTGCTGACACACTAATTGGAAAGTATAAACAAATGACTGTGTCGTGGCGCAGAAATAGATACAATTTGGTCCTGCAGGTTGCTAACAGGTCACAATGAGTGGAATGAAAAATGTACTATGGAGCGAAATTACAGCAATCCATCAAGTAGCACTCATATCTTTCCTGTAGATTGACAAAATACATTCTATAATTTCGCACTGAAATTACCATCCTTAGTTGTATCTCAAGCTAGCAATACATTCTACAAACGAATCTTTACAAGCTGTTTACTCGTAGATCAACAAAGCAAAACTTAAAAAGAATCCTTACAAATCACAATCTATGGTGTAAGTTCATAGGCTTGCACAGCCGTGTAATTTTGAATAGTATAATTTCGGGCGTTAGGCCGCGTCATTGTTGTTTTAGTGTTTGACAATGACGTGGCATAACACGAAAAATTATTTTATTGAACACAGTCAGTGGTAGACAACTTGTTATTCACATTCGCACAAATCTCTGGACTCGCACACTGAGGGTTCTGTGCGAAATTATGTATATAGACAGTTCAGCCATCCCGGAAATCGAGGATTTTGACGATTTTTGCCTCTTATCGACACTGATATCAGCAAGACATAGGTCTCAGGTAGTCCAATAGTAGCCAGCTGTTATGGCCGAGCGGTTCTAGGCGACCGCTACGGTCGCAGGTTCGAATCCTGCCTCGGGCGTGGATGTGTGCGATGTCCTTAGCTTAATTAGGTTTAAGTAGTTCTAAGTTCTAGGGGACTGATGAGCTCAGATGTTAAGTATCATAGTGCGCAGAACCATTTGAACCATTTGCACCTAAACTTCCCCCTTTTGCACTCCTACAGTGCCACAATAAACTAACAAATAAAATCATCCCTCTAAATTAATACCACTAATTACAAATTAGCACAGCTTTTCACTTCTCCCCTCTCTCTGTATACTCTTGACTGCATCAATCACTTCCTTAATTCTGTTATGCATATCGACTTCCTCACTCCAACCCTCAGTAACTATGGTATGAGCAGTCTCATTGTCACCTGTTAAAATTCTTTTAAATTTTACTTGCCTTTTTTCGTTCTGAAATTCATATTCTAGGCATTTCCCTGCACAATTAAGCGAAGTATTGGATTTGCACAGGAAGTCAGTACCTAAAACTACCTCCTTTACTTGACCACTCACTACAAAACATTCTGTCTCGAATTTATTTTCCCCACATTTAAATTCTAAAACTATTTGTTGATTGTATTGACTTACTCATACCACCAACTGCCGTTTTAATCCGAACGCCAGTGACTGCGAAGATTACTAGTTTCCTGTTTTTGATCATGTTCATAAATTTTTCCGACACTCCTGACAAATTGCTACCTGAATCTACAACTGTCTCTACCATTTCTTTGCCAACTTTAATTTCAATAATTGGCTGTTCATTTACCATTTCCTTTCGTTTTAAATATTTCTTCCTTAATAAATCATTTTCTACGTCTCGTCCCTTCTCTTCCAATTCTAGTATACACACATCCTGTTCTATCCATCCCTCAATCTCATGTTCATCCCAAAATAATTTATTAAATATTTCCTTCACCCCAAATTCATATCTTCCCTTTCCTAAACCTCTAGCAATTTTAAAATTCTCTCGTTTCCACATGTGCGGCAGTAACGACCATATCGTTGTACCATACCAATGCCAATCAGTCACACTAAAATCCACTCCTTCATATACCAATTCGTACAAACTTCATTACCCAAACTGTGGCCGAGCGGTTCTAGGCGTTTCAGTCTCGAACCGCGCGACAGCTCCGGTCGCAGGTTCGAATCCTGCCTCAGGCATGGATGTGTGTGATGTCCTTAGGTTAGTTAGGTTTAAGTAGTTCTAAGTTCTAGCGGACTGATGACCTCAGATGTTAAGTCCAATAGTGCTCAGAGCCATTTTAACCATCTGAACCATTACCCAAACTACCCCCATCCACACTATTTACTTCAGCCCTCTCTAAATTTTCTGTTAGTTCTTCCACACCTTTCGCCGATTCACTACCCACCGTCGCCAAATTAACTGTACGTGAATCGTACACATCTTTACCCTCCGCCGCTACATTGCACATCGCTTCCCACGCCCGGGTTCCCGGGTTCGATTCCCGGCGGGGTTAGGGATTTTCTCTGCCTCGTGATGGCTGGGTGTTGTGTGATGTCCTTAGGTTAGTTAGGTTTAAGTAGTTCTAAGTTGTAGAGGACTGATGACCATAGCTGTTAAGTCCCATAGTGCTCAGAGCCATTTGAACCATACATTGCACAAATTGTTGTTACCGTGTCGTACAATTTTGTGATTTCCAGACCTGCTACATTCCGCTGTGATCGGACAAAAATCAGCACACACTGCCATTTCTACAAACTCTTCATCCTGATTAACCCCAGATTATACTTTACATACATTGTCAGATTCATACTCTGACAAACGTTTTAGACCCACACATTCATCAAGAAGTTTCGTTTTGCCTTCATTCGTGACTAGAAACGCGTAAATTCCTTCCTCCAAAGTATCAATAAAATGGTTCAAATGGCTCTGAGCACTATGGGACTTAACTTCTGAGGTCATCAGTCCCCTAGAACTTAGAACTACTTAAACCTAATTAACCTAAGGACATCACACACTCATGCCCGAGGTAGGATTCGAACCTGCGACCGTAGCGGTCGCGCGGTTCCAGACTGTAGCGTCTATAACCGCTCGGTTACTCCGGCCGGGCCAAAGTGTCAATACCATTAGCTTTTACATCATTAAATAAATTACCATTACTCTGTTCTTTTAAACAGAAATCATTTACCTCTGCCGATACACTTTTAACTTCAACTGCTGGCCAGACCAATGCTAGGCCTCCGTTAGTAGCACTGACGCTTTCCGCCGAAACACAATCACCCTCATTTGCAGTTGGCGAGACCAAAGCTACGCCGCCTTCACTAACATCGCTGACTCACAAATACTTGCTAGTACAACACCTTCCTTACTGTTTCCTAATACCTCTTCAGAACTCTCCACACAATTTGCTTTCACAAAACTGAACTCTTCTTCAAGTTCTTTTTGAACCACTGAATCTTTCCATTCTTCACCATTCACACACTCATTCATTACACATTCATAACTTACATCATGCCCCGCAAATTTATTCCCATTACTTTTACTTAAATCTTTCACAAATCTATGCTTACGCCATTCGCGCCTGCTTTTATTGAAAGGGCCACCTATATAGCCTTCCTCTTTAACATACTCCATATTACATGTTTGTTGCCTTTCTCCAAACCTATCAACATTTCTACCATTACCATTATCTCCAGTCCTTTTCATCGCCTGTTCATATCGCCATCCCCAGACGTGAGATGTGGCGAACATCAATTTCCCGACTGGTTGTTACGCTATTGCACTTCGAACGAATTTCCCCCACAAAATCTGCGTTGTTTACTTGTGTCCCGTTCACGGAAGTTATCACTCCTGTTCGTTCTTCTACCATTCTGCTCATTCCAGCTACTATATCCCTGAGAATTCCTTTGATTTATCTCACGATTATCATTTTGGTGATGCTTATTTGGATTCCCATTTTGATAACTACCACCCGGTTTGCTCTGATGTTTGAACTTTAAATTCTAGAAACTCGTCCATGGAATCAAAAGGACTATGGATAAGATTCCACTGCAATATTCCGGGTAATCGTCTGTTGAACGTGGTGGTTTCCGTTAAAAGCCCCACCGGATGTTTCACATGCAGTAGCTTGCCAAGTTCGAGCTTACAAAAATCTCTCATCGACTCATTACTGTACCTGTAACTCGGCCCGTTTAAGAATTCACTTTGGATCCGTGTGTTTTGCCTCGCTCCAAAATTTATTCAAAAAACATTTTCCAAACTCTTCGTACGATTCGGTGGGTCTCCCTCCAAATGCCGTTTAACGTATTTTATTTTTACTTCGTCCGACCTGCCGTGAACAAAAGCGTCCCTACACGCAGCCAAGAAATTTACTGGGTGATATCTTCCATCATCTGTGTAACATTTCACACATCCTGTATTTGCCCAAGGGATGTTTATAACTGGCGTGGTCTGTTTGGAGGCTAACGAATTTAAATCACTTTTTATCTGTTGCATCTCCTCCTCACCTACACGATTGGCAATGTCACTAATTGATAAATTTATATTGCTTTTATGAGCATCTTGCGCTTTTATACAGTCACTTACCTTGCCCCCAAGTTCCATCTGTATCGTCTCCATTTTTTCCCCAAGATCTTTTTCCACTGATTCGACTTTAGATTTTACTATTACAACTTCGTCTGTAATTTTCCCCATATCCACTCGGACACATTTTAATTTACCATCAATTGCTTTTTCACGGTTACCCATATTTTTTCAACTTCCTCTTTCATAGCGGAACCTATTTCAGTTCGCATTGTATCCATATCAGTCCGAATCGTATTCGTAACTGTTCGAATTGTACTGATATTATGTGCCATTGTATTCATATTATTTCCCAATCCCTAGATCATCTGCATTAGGTGATACATCATATCTCCCCCACATTCATTCCCCTTGTCTGAATTCCTACTAGTTACACTTTAGCGCTCTGATTTAAGACTAACCGGCTCACTTCCGTTTTCAGAATTACACATACTAAGTGACTTTTATATTCGCGAGATCTATAAGTAGAGCTCGAACCTCAAACACTGTCTCACTATTTGTGCAGGCACTTATCTGATCTAAGATGGTTCCCTCTGCCATGGTGATGCCGTCGGTTGTAGTGGAAGTCGACATTGAAGAATGCCCTGGAGTGCTCACAGACGCTGCCGCCGTGCTGCTTTTGATCTGCGTCCGCCACTGGAGAAGTCACCTGAAGTAACTGTAGTTGCTGCTGGTTACCGCGCATTCCAACCGTCTCCGATACCGCTGTCCGTTAAACGCGCTAACCGATAATGTTCCCTGCACTCAACTTATTTAGACTCTGAGCCCCCACGCAAATTGCCTTTAACGTGATAGATTAGGACCTCTATTGTTAGCATGTGTCAGTTGTGAATATTGCTGCGTAATTACACTATTTCCAGAAACCTACTTGCGAAAAAAAACCGATCTCACACTGTGTTGTGTGAGAGATTCACTCTACAGAAATCTCTACTGGTTTTGCAAAGGTTTTTACGCTTTGCATAGTACGCTGAATAACCGAGAAAAGGAATTAACAAATTAACACTTTGCAGGACACAAATCCAAGATGAGCCCCCAATTGTAGGCTTTCAGAAAAAAAAATAAATAAATAAAAAATTAAAAAAAATTTGAAATGTGGCCCTCAGCTGCGTACCCTCAGACTCAGAGTTGAAATATTAAAAGTTTTTGCTGCTTTCATTGTCTATGGGCTGGGATACGTAGTTGCCGCATTAAAAGCCAAATACTGCTGACTCTACAGTATACAATATGAATATACACATGAATCGAATGGTTGAAGGTTCCTATCACTTGGCAATTGCGAATTTTGAGTGTGACATCGAAATTTATAAATGAAAGATTGCAATTAAATAAAATCAGCAGGTAATATTTATAATGACTTTAAATGATGAGTACGATAGCAGAAGTACTTTTAAGAATGCTGTTTATTACTGCAAAACACGTATTGGTGTCGATGGTCTAGCAGTTAAATAAAATATATGTTGAATAACAGGGAAACAATAGATTCCTACTTCACGTAATTAGTTATGAACAAC
Organism: Schistocerca nitens; assembly: GCF_023898315.1. Classification (NCBI taxonomy): domain Eukaryota; kingdom Metazoa; phylum Arthropoda; class Insecta; order Orthoptera; family Acrididae; genus Schistocerca; species Schistocerca nitens. The sequence continues at coordinate 47,751,047 of NC_064616.1, read as the reverse complement.
AACATAACTCATGAGAAATTCACTTCTAACCGCATACTACGCCTGCACTGCAGAAGCCACGGAAGTCTCACAAGTGCATAAGTCGGCACTACGAAATATTTCCATCCCTGACGACCACGCGCAAACTGCTCCGCTCTCCAAGTCTTTCCTGCGACTGCCTGTCGCGCCTTCGCGTCCCGCACTCCTCTGTGTCCTCTGCGACGCGATGCTCCTCCCCGTTAACGAGCGCTGTGATTGGCTAGAGCGCTCCTGCCATGTCTTCTAGCCGACGCACATTCACAAGCATACTGAAACACATACGAAATACTGGATTTACATTTAAATAACTTGAAATTAAATAAATATTCCTATGGCTGGACCATAATCATGCTCTAACACACATAATTAAATACATAAACAAATCAAATAAACATATATCAAAGGAATAGAAACAAAAGATAGGCCAGTAGTGTAATGTTTCTGTGCTTTCTAAAACATAGTAAATATTTAACCAATTTCTTCATAAATAGTATATATCGGTTCTAAACAAAGACACAGACAAATAAATGTATTTGTAAGTATGCAGTTACCGTTTTCTCGTGTAACTGCGGCGTACTTATGGCCTGACACGATCAATAGTAATCGGCCACTTTGACCTCCAATAACTCATGTACGAGGACAGTTCAATAAGTAATGCAACACATTTTTTTTCTCGGCCAATTTTGGTTCAAAAAACCGGAAATTTCTTGTGGAATATTTTCAAACATTCCCACTTCGTCTCGTATAGTTTCATTGACTTCCGACAGGTGGCAGCGCTGTACGGAGCTGTTAAAATGGCGTCTGTAACGGATGTGCGTTGCAAACAACGGGCAGTGATCGAGTTTCTTTTGGCGGAAAACCAGGGCATCTCAGATATTCATAGGCGCTTGCAGAATGTCTACGGTGATCTGGCAGTGGACAAAAGCACGGTGAGTCGTTGGGCAAAGCGTGTGTCATCATCGCCGCAAGGTCAAGCAAGACTGTCTGATCTCCCGCGTGCGGGCCGACCGTGCACAGCTGTGACTCCTGCAATGGCGGAGCGTGCGAACACACTCGTTCGAGATGATCGACGGATCACCATCAAACAACTCGGTGCTCAATTTGACACCTCTGTTGGTAGTGCTGTCACAATTGTTCACCAGTTGGGATATTCAAAGGTTTGTTCCCGCTGGGTCCCTCGTTGTCTAACCGAACACCATAAAGAGCAAAGGAGAACCATCCGTGCGGAATTGCTTGCTCGTCATGTGGCTGAGGGTGACAATTTCTTGTCAAAGATTGTTACAGGCGATGAAACATGGGTTCATCACTTCGAACCTAAAACAAAACGGCAATCAATGGAGTGGCGCCACACCCACTCCCCTACCAAGAAAAAGTTTAAAGCCATACCCTCAGCCGGTAAAGTCATGGTTACAGTCTTCTGGGACGCTGAAGGGGTTATTCTGTTCGATGTCCTTCCCCATGGTCAAACGATCAACTCTGAAGTGTATTGTGCTACTCTTCAGATATTGAAGAAACGACTTCAGCGTGTTCGTAGGCACAAAAATCTGAACGAACTTCTCCTTCTTCATGACAACGCAAGACCTCACACAAGTCTTCGCACCCGAGAGGAGCTCACAAAACTTCAGTGGACTGTTCTTCCTCATGCACCCTACAGCCCCGATCTCGCACCGTCGGATTTCCATATGTTTGGCCCAATGAAGGACGCAATCCGTGGGAGGCACTACGTGGATGATGAAGAAGTTATTGATGCAGTACGACGTTGGCTCCGACATCGACCAGTGGAATGGTACCGTGCAGGCATACAGGCCCTCATTTCAAGGTGGCGTAAGGCCGTAGCATTGAATGGAGATTACGTTGAAAAATAGTGTTGTGTAGCTAAAAGATTGGGGAATAACCTGGTGCATTTCAATGCTGAATAAAACAACCCCTGTTTGAGAAAAAAAATGTGTTGCATTACTTATTGAACTGCCCTCGTACTATCAAGTTACATGCCTGTGGTTAATACCAATTTAGGTTTACACTAATAGCTTTTAAAGACACCTCAATCGACAAAATCGGGTGAACCGTTTAGATTTCGGAAATTCCTTGTTGGGTGTTACTTTTATAATTTATAGTCAGATACTAAACTTTAAAGTAAGAAAAATATTGAAAATATGATTTCACCATCAGAATCATCGTGCAGATAATGTTAACGTACATGTTTCTTTTTAAAGTATCATTATTAATTTCTACATGAACTGTGAAATGTCTGCCATTATGGTTTCACAAAGTCCGCCATCTTGGGCACTCCCGGCATACAAATCTCATTCATCGACACAAATCACAGAGTGAACATGGAATTCCCAGCGACGCAGTCGGCCTGGACCGTGCGCTGGCGCCACCCCTCTTGCTCCGGCCGATGCTCTGCACCCCACGGCCGCCGACGAGCCGCGGCCCGCCAAGAGGCCCCCGCACGGCCACGCCAACTCCGAACTTAGAAAATTTTCAGGGCGCCACAACTCGCCCGTTACCTCACAGGATCCAATGTTCAGAAGTGTACAAATCGCGCATTTAGAAGAACACTTGGTTTATTTGTACCATTCCTTATAGTGGTGGACCTTTGGGCCACGTGTAGTGACTGTACAAAGGAAGTAGACGTTTAGGCAACGCTTACCACAGTACAACATCTCTCAGTTTGTACTTTGAAGGAATAATCAACGCAAAATAATGCGCTTCACGCAACTCTTTCTTTCGTTACTGGTCTTCGAATTTCAGAGCTTTGCTTTTGTACGATCTCTGGTACCGTGTACCACAGTGTGGTTTACATTGAATAAGGATACGTTTATTAGAAGAGCTTCCAGTTACGTGTACAGTATCAACGTTTGTCCATCTTGTATCGGAATTTTAGTTGATATCTTGGTGAAAGTGCAGTGATGAACGGCACGTGTCGCTCAAACAATCTGCCAGCATCAACAATACCAGTGGTGGAATAGGATCCCCTCTCGGATTTATTGATGAGTTCTGTGGAATGATCAGGGATGTTTAAACTCGTTTTCTAGACACAACTATTTTTGGTAACTTGTAACTTTCCACGTGTTGATGTGATAGTGCTTCTGTCCTCGTTTTGCCGTAGAACTGTAGTAACTGTAGTGGAGAGTTTATTCTGAATTATTCGCTGAATACCTGTGTGAATGTCCGATTTTCTAAATGTTCCCAGTCCTAATATTCCGATAATGGTAGCGATAATGGTATAGACGTATGGAAATCATTTTACGATAAGATGTTCCTTTTCCATGCGCATTGTGGTGTTATGGTAATATACAGGGTGGTCCATTGATAGTGACCGGGCCAAATATCTCACGAAATAAAAATAAAACGTAAAATTACAAAGAACGAAACTCGTCTAGCTTGAAGGAGGAAAACAGATGACGCTATGGTTGGCCCGCTAGATGGCGCTGCCATAGGTCAAACTGATATCAACTGCGTTTTTTTAAATAGGAACCCCCAATTTTTATTACACATTCGTGTATTACGTAGAGAAATATGAACGTTTTAGTTGGACCACTTTTTTCGCTTTGTGATAGATGGCGCTGTAATAGGCACAAACGTATAAGTACGTGGTATAACTTAACATTCCGCCAGTGTGGACGGTATTTGCTTCGTGATACATTACCCGCGTTAAAATGGACCGTTTACCAACTGCGGAAAAGGTCGATATCGTGTTGATGTATGACTATTGTGATCAAAATGCCCAACGGGCGTGTGCTATGTATGCTGCTCGGTATCCTGGACGACATCATCCAAGTGTCCGGACCGTTCGCCGGATAGTTACGTTGTTTAAGGAAACATGAAGTGTTCAGCCACATGTGAAACGTCAACCACGACCTGCAACAAATGATGATGCCCAAGTAGGTGTTTTAGCTGCTGTCGCGGCTAATCTGCACATCAGTAGCAGACAAATTGCGCGAGAATCGGGAATCTCAAAAGGTTGGTGTTGAGAATGCTACATCTAACATCGATTGCGCCCGTACCATATTTCTATGCACCAGGAATTGCATGGCGACGACTTTGAACGTCGTGTACAGTTCTGCCACTGGGCACAAGAGAAATTACGGGACGAAGACAAATTTTTTGCACGCGTTCTATTTAGCGATGAAGCGTCATTCACCAACAACGGTAACGTAAACTGGCATAATATGCACTATTGGGCAACGGAAAATCCACGATGGCTGCGACAAGTGGAACATCAGCGACGTTGGCGGGTTAATGTATGGTGCGGTATTATGGGAGGAAGGATAATTGGCCCCCATTTTATGGATGGCAACCTAAATGGTGCAATGTATGCTGATTTCCTACGTAATGTTCAACCGATGTTACTACAAGACGTTTCACTGCATGACAGAATGGTGATGTACTTACAACATGATGGATGTCCGGCACATAGCTCCCGTGCGGTTGAAGCGGTATTGAATAGCATATTTCATGAAAGATGGTTTATTTGACGTCCCCGGATTTCTTTCTGTGGGGAAAGTGAAGGATATTTGCTATCGTGATCCACCGACAACACCTGATAACATGCGTCAGCGCATTGTCAATGCATGTGCGAATATTACGGAAGGCGAACTACACGCTGTTGAGAGGAATGTCGTAACACATATTGCCAAATACATTGAGGTTGACGGACATCATTTCGAGCATTTATTGCCTTAATGTGGTACGAGGGCTATCCACAAAGTACATTACGTTTTGGAATTAAAAATAAATAAAGTATTGTAAATTTTTTTTATTATATACAGATGAAAGCCACACTTAAATACTACTTTTCTACATAGTTGCCATTTAAATTAAGGCACTTATCGTAGCAATGGACGAGCTTGGAAATTCCTTCGTCGTAAAATTCGGCTGCCTGCGCCTTCAACCACGTGGTTACCTCTTCTTGAAGCTGTGCGTCGTCGTCCGCAGCTCGTGGTCGTGCGGTAGCGTTCTCGCTTCCCGCGCCCGGTTTCCCGGGTTCGATTCCCGGGGGGGTCAGGGATTTTCTCTGCCTCGTGATGACTGGGTGTTGTGTGATGTCCTTAGGTTAGTTACGTTTAAGTAATTCTATGTTCTAGTGGACTGATGACAATAGATGTTAAGTCCCATAGTGCTCAGAGCCATCTGAACCATTTTTGTGCGTCGTCATCAAATCGCTGCATAGCCAACCACTTCTTCATTGCTGGGAATAAGTGGAAGTCGCTCGGTGCCAGGTCGGGACTGTACGGCGGATGAGGAAACAACTCCCACTTAAAAGATTCGAGAACTTCACGAGTGGCATTTGCCGTGTGGGCCCGGGCGTTGTCGTGAATCAGCAAGATCTTTGAGCCCAACTTTCCCCTGCGCTTGTTTTGTATTGCTCTTCTGACGTTGTGCAGAGTTTGGCAATACCTTTGAGAGTTTATTGTAGTGCCTCTTTCCAGGAAATCCGCAAAAATCACACCTTTTCTGTCCCAAAAGACAGTCGCCATCACCTTCCCTGCCGACATTGTCTGCATGCATTTCTTGGGTTTTTGGGGGGAATTTGTGTGCCCCCACTGCATTGACTGCAATTTTGTCTCGCAGTTCACATGCTTAACCCATGTTTCGTCACCAGTAACAATGCGATCGAGTAATGAGTCGCCATGTTTCTCGTAGGCGTCCAAAAACGTTAACGCTGCAGCCATTCGCCGATTTTTGTGAATCTCTGTCAAGATTTTTGCACAAAACTTGTGGTAACCAAGCTTTTCGGTAATGATTTCGTGCAACAAACTTCGTGAAATTTGTGGAAAACTCATAGAGAGTTCCGCTATTGTGAAATTACGGTTTTCACTGACCGCGGCATCGAGGTTTTCGACACGTTCGGCAGTCACTATGCTGTGTTTTCCACTTCGCTCTTCGTCGTGAACGTTAGTTCGGCCATTTTTAAATTTTATGACCCATTGAGGCACTCCACCTTCAGTGATTATGTTGTTCCCATACACTTCACAAAGCTGCCGATAGATTTCTATCGGTGTACAGTTTTTTGCAGTCAGAAACCTTATTACAGCAAGCACTTCACAGTTCGCGGCATTTTCAATTAACGCTGACATTTCAAACTGTCACAGTAACTCAACGGAGTACAGCACGAAGCTCTCACTAGCACGGCAGGATGCCGACTGAGCGGCGGAATGCCATGACACCAAGATGGCCGCGTTAGCCCCGCCCCTAACGGACAAAAATATAAACGTAATGTACTTTGTGGATAGCCCTCGTATTTATAGGTAATCACGCTGTAACAGCATGCGTTTTCAGAAATGATAAGTTCACAAAGGTGCATGTATCACATTGGAACAACCGAAATAAAATGTTCAAACGTACCTACGTTCTGTATTTTAATTTAAAAACTCTACCTGTTGCCAACTGTTCGTCTAAAATTGTGAGTCATATGTTTGTGACTATTACAGCGCCATCTATCACAAAGCGAAAAAAGTGATCCAACTAAAACATTTATAATTCTTTACGTACTACACGAATATGTAATAAAAATGGGGGTTCCTATTAAAAAAAACGCAGTTGATATCCGTTTGACCAATGGCAGCGCCATCTAGTGGGTCAACCATAGCGCCATCTGGTTTCCCCCTTCAAGCTAGACAAGTTTTGTTCTTTGTAGTTTTTTCGTTTGACTCTTATTTCGTTAGATATTTGGCCTGGTCACAATCAGTGGACCACCCTGTAAAGCGGGGAACCAGTTCTTTTCGTTAAAATTTGTGTTAATAGTCCAATGTATGTGTGGTGTAGTCCGAAGAGCGGAGTGCCAAAGCAAGGTTGACACTTGGCAACGAAACTAGTTGTCCATTGCTGCAACGACAAATGAGACATATCTGGTGGTACTTCGGAATGAATACCGGCCTTTGATTGTGGCTTTAGTTAGGGTTTTGCAGGTGCCAGCCAGCCAGCCAGCCAGCCAGCCAGCGAGCCAGCCAGAGTGCCAGCCAGTAGCAGCGGTGCAGCCAGCCAGCAGCGGTCCAGCCAGCAGTGGTGCAGCCAGCCAGCATTCCTGCCAGCCAGCCAGCATTCCTGCAGCCAGCGTTCCTGCCAGCCAGCCAGAGTTCCTGCCAGCGTTCCTGCCAGCGTTCCTGTCAGCGTTCCTGCCAGCGGTCGCCTCCCGGCAGCGGAGTGGGGCTTTGGCCCCAGTTGGCGTCCCACGGGTCTTCGTCTGTCTTTGTCCGTCCCTGTTTTCCTCTGTACTTTTCATCCTGTCCTGTCTTTGTTCCTCCTTGTCATCATGTCAACCCCCACCACCACTACCAATACCACCACCAGCACAATAGTCTATACTTCTCCCTCCGCACCCCCCCCCTTTATTCCATCCCATCTCTTCTCACTTTCCCTTCGCCCTTGCTCTTCATCGCCCCCTCCCAAGCTTCCTCCTCCCACACCACCACCTCTGATCCTTTCCCTCCACTCCCTCAGCCTGTTACTGCAGCTCCCACTAGCGTGGTGGCCCGGAGGGCCACTGCCCATGCCCAGGTCTGACCCTCGCCTTCACCATCGCCATCCCCATCTCCGCCGCCGGCTCCAGCATCCACGCTGGAACCTGAAACTTCCCGCCACCTCCCTGTTGCTCCTGTCCCGCATGTCACCTCTCACCCTTCCGTCGCCCTCAAACGCCCTAGTGGCACCACTGCCTCCTCAGCTTTCAAAAAGGCCTCGCTCCGTCCTCCTTCCCCCCCACCCCCCCAGGATGCCATGGATGTCTCCCCGCCTTGCCCTGCTCCCTCCACCTCCTCCTCCTCCTCCCCCCCTCTTCCTACAAATGCCTTCTCTCTCGTCCCGATCTTTCCCTCCTCGACACTTTCCTGGAGCCCCCATCTCCCTCCTCACTCCCCAAAGAGACTTCGTTCTCATCTCCTCCCCCAGCCCCACCCTTCATACTGACATCCTTTCCCACATCCCCATCACCCAGTTTGGCCCCAATGCCTCCCTCACCCCTGCTCCTTCCCCATCTCCTACCCACCAACCCCAACCCCCACGTCACCCGCCAACCCTCACTGCCATGATCACTAGGCTTTGTCCGTCGATCACGGAGGAGGAGGTGTTGGCGGAGTCCAAGGCGCATCCCTCGTTGGATGTCAGGGCGGTCTGCCGCATTTTCAACTCCGCCGGCCCCACCCGCCTTATGCGGGGTTTTCGGAAGACACCCCCTCCATTGACTGTCTCCTGAAGGAGGGTGTCCTCCTCATCAACCAACGATATAAAGTCGACCCCTCTCGTTCCCCCCCTCAGTCCCTCTGCTGCCAGAGGTGTCTGCACTACAACACACATACAACATCTGAGTGCCGCGAGGCCCCCACCTGCCCGCATTGTAAGCAAGCGCATTTCCTCTGGCAGTGCCCCAACCTTCAGTCCCCTCCCTCCATTAATACCTGTAATCACCCGCATCCCACATACTCCCAAAAATGTAAAGCCCGACCCCCTGAACTCACCATCCCTGTCCGCCCTCTGGACGCCCTCACCTCACCTGGCTATTCCCTTCGTCCCCCCCCCCCCCCACTGCTCAAGAGATCATCAGGTTCCTCACCATCATTCTCCAAAATGTCCACCCTTTCCAGCTCCCTCACACCCTCCAGCAGATATCCCTCGCCACCCGTTCAGTCTTCCACCTCAAAATGTATGCCACCTACTCCCACAACTAGGCCCATTTTACCTTCTCCCATCTTGACACCCTTGTCTAAATCCCTGTCATGGCGCGACAGCACCATATTCTGTGCAACAACATCCGTTCCCTTCCCGCCAACAAGATCCTCTTCATGCACACCCTCACCACCCACCTCGTGGATGCCTTCCTCCTAAATAAAATCTTTCTTCAGCCCCACCACACCATACACACCTCGCTCTACCTCCTTCACTGCTCCAATAATCCTTTCCCGATAGCGCATGGCGGAGTTGCCATTGGTCACCACTGCCAGATCCCAGTTCGGCTCCAACCTCTCCTTCCTGACCCCACCGAACACCTGATCCTTAGTCTCTTCTTCCCTGGCCTTACCGTCCCCTGCGCAACCATCTATGTCTGCCCTAACGCCCCTATTCCATTTGACTTCCTCTCCCACATTGACCGTACCTTCTCCTCCTACGTGATCGCCGCCGACCTCAAGATCCATAGTCGTTCTGCCACCCAGTTACAGCGGTGGCATCAGTTCCTCTCCTCCCTCCAAGGCGACCTCGTCCCCATTCCCCAGCACACCTGCCCCGAATCCAACTCCACTCTTGATGTCATCCTCTCCTCCCCTAACCTCCTTGGCCGCATAACGGTGGATATCCTGGACCCCATTGGTAGTGACCATCACCCTGTCCTCCTCACCATTTCAGATGGTCGTCGCCCCCGCCCCGACCCCCATAATGAACCTCCCCCAAAGTACGTCCATGATTATTCCCATGCCGACTGGAATGCCTACTGGGATACCCTATCTACCCAGGTCGATGGCCACCCTTTCACCTACCGCCACACAGATGATATTACCCATGCTGCCTCCTTTCTCCAGCAGCCCTTGTCTGAGGCCGTGGAGGCCCACGTCCCTTCTGTCGCCATCCACCCCCACCATCCTACCTTATCCACACAGGCCGTCCTCCTCCTCCATGAATCCCACCATTTCTATTGTGCCTTCCTCCACACGCATGACACATGACCCAGACACACTATGACGCCACCAGCTACTCCAGCAACACATCCGAAACTTGTTCGCGGCTAAGAAATGGAGGGATTGGCGACAGACATGCACCCGTTTAAATGCGACACTTCCTATAAACTCATCCAAGTTCTGGTCGGCCTTCCGCCGCCTTCCAGTATCTAAACCCCCCCCCCCCTACTATCCTCTCCTTCATGATAATCGACCCTTCCCTGACAACCTTAGTATGGCCGATCACTTTGTCTCCTACCTCTCCGATGTCTTTACCATCCCCAATGATCCCCAGTTTGATTACTCCCTCTTCCCGGATGTCCGCGATCGAACTGACTCCTCTGTCCCTCCCCTCGCACCTGGTTTCCAGTACTTGGACAACATTGCACACACCGAATTCCATGCCCCTATCACTACACAGGATCTCATCGCTACACTCCGCACAAAACGCAACACCGCTCCTGGTCACGATCGTGTCACCTATCGCCACCTTCGTGAAGGTCCTGCCTCTTTCCTTTCCAACCTGGCCAGGCTCTATAATGTAATCCTGTCCATCAGCTACTACCCCGACCTGTGGAAAACGTCCCATATCCTGATGTTCCTTAAACCCGGTAAACCGCCATCCGCTGTCTCCTCCTACCATCCCATCAGCCTTACCTCGGTCTTCAGCAAGGTCCTGGAATCCATCCTAACCCGCTGCATCCACCAGCATCTCCGCCATCACCACCTTCTTCCCATCACCCAGTGTGGTTTTCAGCCATCCTTCTCTTCGGATGACCTTCTCCTTCACCTCACTCAACTCCTCTCCGAACAGTTTAATTCCCGTCACTCTGTTATCTTCCTGTCCCTTGACCTTAAACGAGCCTATGATTTTGTGTGGCTCCTCTTCAAACTCCAAACCTTCACCCTTCCTATTAACTACGTCCGTCTGATCGGCTCCTTTCTCTCCCAGTGTCCTTCCTACGTCACCATCCATAACACGGATTCCTACACCTTTTTCCCCTCTGCTGGTGTGCCCCAACATTCCGTCCTCTCCCCTCTTCTGTACCTTTTGTATACGGCGGATATGCCGCCGCCTTCACTCCCCATCCACCTTCTCCAGTACGCCGATGACACCGCCTTCCTTGCCCTTGCCCCCACCCTGCAGCGCTCCCAACGCCTTCTACAATCCCATCTTGACCGGTTCACCACTTGGTGCAACCAGTGGTTGCTTAAGGTCAATCCTTCCAAAACCCAGGCGATCATTGTAGGCAAAACCACCCCTTCCTTCCACCTCCTCGATTTCTACATCACCATCTATGGCCGTCCTATCGCCCTCACTCCCACCCTTAAGTACCTTGGTGTCACCCTCGACCGTCGCCTCGCCTGGACTCCCCACCTCCGGACAATCCAAGCCAAGGCACACTCCCAACTCTGTCTCCTCAAGCTCCTTTCTGGCCATATGTGGGGTCTGGACCCCTCCAGCATCCTCCATACCTATAAATCCCTCATTCGCCCTCTCCTTTGCTACACCCACCCTGCCTGGATCTCCGATCCCCCTACCTTTTACAAATCCCCTCAGATCCTAGAACGCCATACTCTTCGCCTCGCCTATCACATCTGTCTCCCCTCCCCCATGCGAATCCGGTACGACCTTATTCCGTTCCCCCACCTCCTCCTTTTCCTTGAATGGATACGGATCCTCTACACCTCCAGTAAACTCGATCCTCCTCACCCGCTGGTCTCTCCCATCCTCTCCCGCCCCCATCCGCTGCCACGCCTGTATTTCCACGTCCCACCTGCTCTCCATCTCTCCACTCTCCATATCCTCTCCCAAGGTGGCTTCCGCCAGCTCCCCCTCCCTGATGATGCCCTCCTCCCCTCCATCTATCCCTCCTACCAACTCTGATCCTCCCTCCCTCTTCCTGTGTTTGTTCCTATGGGGACCCTCTCTCTCTTCTCTCCCCCTTCCCCCCCTCCTCCCTTCTCCCAACTCCTCCCCCGGGCTTCCCCTACCCCCATACCTTCATTCCTCCTACCACCTCCTCTGCCATTGGCATCTTTGTTCTCCGCTCTCCCTCCCCCCCTTCTTCCCCTCTTGGCAGGTCCCCGGACTCGCACACGTTACGTGGACATTCGCGCGCTGGAGATCATCGCCATCAGCTTCGTGTGTGCTGAGTGGCTATTGACGTCTGCAGGCCCACAGGCAGTGGAATCGGCTGCGGTATAAGCTGTAGCTGTCATTAGGACTCAAGTAGTGGCCAGGCTGTGTGGCGAATGCCATCTGCAGGGCCTACGAGAAAACCCACTTCAGCGGCAAACAACTCGGCAGGCCCAATGCCAAGATGGACCACCATGGCTTATCACGTCGGCAGTACTGAAACGGTTAACCTCTCCCACTTTGGTAAACCAATTCCCCTCCCACCCCCTCCAAGAAATTGGCAGGAAGTTCAAATTACATCAGGACAATGTTACACACCACAGCTAACTCCACTAATCTAAGAAAATGGCGGGAAAAAAGGGCACTTGTGCTACCTCCACTAACCTAACTCACCCGACTGCTACCTCTTCCTAGGAACTGGTGGGAAAAGGACAGTCCAATCAGTCTTAACTTCCAGTCTTTAATTAAACAATCTGAGGCAATACCTCCATCGAGTGTGTTCACCACGAGGTTCGGAGTCCAACAGACCTAGTACACATTACTGCCATCAAGGGTGATGTCATCCCTCTCGTGATGTAATCAAAGATGGTGGTTCAGGGTGGGGGAAAATGGCGGGTAAAGGACTCAGCATGTGCTGAATAGGATGGACGTAGGTCTTTATTTTGCAGACAGTCTTTATTTAAGCATTTTGAGGCAGTACCTCCATCCAGTGGGTCCACCATGAGGTCTAGAGTCCAACTGACTTAGCACGCAATACTGCCACAAGAGGGCACTGTCGTCCCTCCCGATATATAATCCTAGATGGCGGTCTGGGGTGAAAAGTGGTGGGAACATGACTCAGCCTGTGCTGGGCTGCTAGAGAAAGGAAGGAATGTACTTTATTTATTTTCGCGCACTTTATTTAAGGACGGATTTCACATAGTTTATTTTTTACACTGATACAAGACACGTGCTCTGACATGCTTGGGGTCATGCCACACACCCTACAGACCTGCAAACTACTCGTAAATTACCGAATTAACGCATGTTAAACGCTCTGCAGTCACGCAAACATCTCAAAAATTAACAAAATAATGCACTGCACAGCACTCAGACATGCAACTCAGAAATCAACTCGTAAATTGTCAAAATAACGCAGTACACAGCATACAGACCTGCAAACTACTCGTAAATCACCGAAACAATGCAGTACACTGATGTGCAGATCTGCAAACTACTCGTAAATCACTGAAATAAAGCATATATAACACTCTGCCAACACGCTCACAGCACTTAAACAGCCGGAAATAATGTACTGCACAAACACTCGTTGCACGTAAAAACATTTTCGAACTATCATCAACGTATCAGAGCTCCAGAGGCGCACACACATCGACACTGCCACGAGCCACCACCGAACGCAAGCCATAGCGAGCCTTCAATCTCATGTTGCTGCGCCCACAGCAAGCAGATGAAAGTCGCTTCTATTTTCGGATATACAGTTAGGGTTCTTCGAATGTTGTACTGATGTCACAGAACTCCAAGGCATGTGTCTTCCACCTGTATTTCACCTGCTAGATGCACACACCACAGTCGATGTTCCCTCAATTAAATAAAGGCGCGAAATGTGCAGAAGCAGGCAACCAAATAATTTACATGGTAGGTAATAATGGTCCTGCTCAAGCGCACGTCCATATTGAATCTTCTCAAATTTCCACGCTGTCACGAAAGCTATCCAACACATACAAGTATTAGTTCACTGTTCAGCCATCTTGAGGACAACACAATTAAGTGAGCTACATTCCTACACTCTAACAGGCCTCTGCATGTGGACAACTCCTACCGTTAATGGGAAACATGAATCATTCCCACCACAGGTCACCGGCGCTGCATGACAATCACGCATAGACATAATCGTCCTAGGAAAAAGACGGCATCATATATATTTTATCCCTGTACTGGCAACTAAATGTTCCGATTGCAGTCTCAGTTGAACGACATATGACAAAGAGCTTGTTCTGTGTGGGTCTTAGAGCAGTGTCTACTTGTGATCGTTAAGAGTAAACCTTTCGGTCATCAGAGGACTTCCATCTCACTTGTGATGAGACGTGGCACATTCCTCTAAACAAACAAATATTTATGTGATCCGCTCCATTAACCTGTCACATCTTAAGTGTAAAATCAACACCTCAGTTTCATAACTAAGCTAGCGATAGTTGTTTATGAGAAACTGCAACCCCCTGTGTATACATCTGCTTGAAAGATGTGCTGTTTACAAAGTTAGTGTCGGCATGACTTGTAATTTCACATGTTGGACCCTGCTGCTATGCGTTTATCTGTTTCCTTGTAAGAGGTATTCTCCGTCACTAACGATCATTTTATATAGGACTGATGTGGGCATAGTATATCTGATGTGGACAGTGGACGCTAAACATCTCAGGAAAGCTATATTGTGCATGTATCACACAGAGCCACTGTTTTAAGAAGTAGTTTTCTCGTTTTACAGTTCGATACCACAGTTTATCATAGATGGCTCTAAGCGCTATGGGACTTAACATCGGAGGTCATGAGACCCCAAGACTTAGAACTACTTAAACCTAACTAACCTAAGAACATCAAACACATCCATGCCCGAGGCAGGATTCGAACTTGCGACTGTAGCAGCAGTTCGTCCCAGACTGAAGTGCCTACAACCACTCAGCCACACGGCTTGCGTTTATCGTAGAGAAACTTGCAAGAAGGATGTATGTCATGTACTGGAGATATATTTCTTACATTGGAAAATAACAGCACTGCATTCAACACACCTGATAGGTCCGAAACTCAAGCGATATAACGTTATAGCCTGTTTTAAGTGCGGAATGTTGTAGCCTTAGAAGTGTGTGTGTTTATGGTCTGTCTTACCAATACCTTCCAGGTACAGATCCTGGTCAGCAGTGGATGACTTGTGACTGTCGGCTGCGGGAAAGTATCTAGCTCTGATAGGAGTATATACGGTGCTGTCTGTCTTCGTGGTATATGTACGAGTGTTTGGTGATCAATATCTATATGAATGATGTAAAAGGGGCGATTTTTGTATGGCACAGGATACGGATTGTTTGTTTACTATGTCGACACAGTACATGGTGCTATATTGATGAGTTGGAGATCGGTTTCATGCTCTAATATTCAATCTCCTGTCGTCAGTGGCAGAGCAGTGTAATTGAGTGAGAGTCTTTCAGTATTTGACGATCTGTAGGCCACTTTGAAAGGTTTAATTGTTGGTGCAATATGGCTATCGGTGCAAAAAGTTTTTTGCTGCTGAAAGTGTCATATGCAGATAGAAAAAAAAAACGGCCAGTGCTTCCACACCGGCGGCACCAGTAATTCGGCAGGTAAATTCGATAAGAGTCAATCACAATGCTCCGTTCATTCATTCACAAGATATTCTTTGTGCTGGGATATAGGATTCTCTACATAGTGGTGAGAACGATTGCGTATGTTGAAAGCAGGACTAACGATTTCTGGTAAGGGTAACACATGATGGATGGGGTGGCAAATTAGGACCATCAGGAGGAATGCATTTGGCGTTATTCTGCGCTATTTTCGTAAACAGGTTCTGTTAAGGCAAGAATTTCCATGTAGACAAGCTGAGACATCATGAAAGCTCCTACAAAAGACCGTTAATTATTTCTGGGACACTATACAATTTCCGAGAGGTCGACTTGGCTCTTATTTTACATAGCCATGTGACATCAGTATAACACTGAAAGCCTTTTAGATGGTAAGTCTCCACACGCGTGCATTTCGCAGCGATGTGCATGACACGGTGGGCAGGCAAGCATGGCTAGACTCAGCTCGTATGTCCTGTTAGGATCGCTAGGGAGAAAGCAGCCTGTGCTGTTCTGGAACAGATCTGTGGTGTCAGTATCCACAGGTATCATGCCAGTAATGTTAAACACATTTACCCAGAGACGTTTCGCGTATGGGACCGGTGTGAGTGCGCCTTGGAGTTCTGTGGCATCAGTACAACACTCGAAGAACTCTAACTGTATACCCGAAAATAGAAGCGACTTTCACCTGCTTACTATAGGCGGCAGTGGCGTGAGAGTGATGGCCCATGCTGGCTTGCATCGAATGGTGGCTCATGGCAGCATCGATGTGTGTGCGCCTCTGGAGCCTCTGATACGTTGACGATAGTTCGATAGCGTTTTTACGTGCAATGAGTGTTTGTGCACTACGTTATTTCCGGCTGATTAAGCGTTGTTAGCGTGTTGGCAGAGCATTATATATGCATTATTTCAGTGATTTACGAGTAGTTTGCAGGTCTGTATGCTGTGTACTGCGTTATTTTGACAATTTATGAATTGATTTCGTGTCTGAACGTCAGTGTTCTGTATTATTTACAAGTAGTTTGCGTGCTGTGTGCTGTGTAATGCATTATTTCGGTAATTTAGGAGTTGTTTTCGTGTATTCAGAGCGTTTAACATGCGTTATTTCGGTAATTTACGAGTAGTTTGCTGGTCTGTAGGCTGTGTGGCGTGACCCCAAGCGTGTAAGAGCAAGTGTTTTGTATCTGTGTAGTAAATAAACTATGTGAAATCCATCCCTAAATAAATTGCTCACAAATAAATAAAGAACACAGTGCCATCTGGTGGCAGTATTGTGTACTAGGTCAGTTTAACTCCAGAACTCATGATGAGCACACTGGATGGAACTACTGCCTCAAATTGTTTAAATAAAGTCTGGAAACAAAGACATACCCAGCACAGACAAAGTCCTTTTCCTGCCAGTTCCTAGTAAGAGGTGGTGGTCGGGTGACTTAGATTAGTGGAGGTAGCCCAAGTGCCCTTTTTTCCCGCCATCCTCTTTGGTTAGTGGAGGTAGCTGTGGAGTGTAGCACTGTCCTGATAGAATTAGAACTTCCCACCAATTTCTGGGAGTGGTGTGTGGGTGGGAGGGGGTTTACCAGAGAGGGAGAGGTTAATTAATTAATCAATTTAATTATGTAGTCAATCAAACTGATGAGAGTCAGATGGGTTATACCAATAACTTAGACCTAAAAGTGTACCTGGAGCAGTGATTGGGGGGGGGGGGAGGGTTCCTGAGGGGGGAGGGGAGTGGGGGGGGGGACAATAGGTTACCAGAACAATAGGTTAAGCACCTGTCAATCAATGGAGAACAATATATTAATTACCTTCAAACAAAGGAGAACAATAGGTTAAGCACCTGTCAATCAAAGGAGAACAATAGGTTTGCCCCTGAGTTTATACCTGCCCTTGTTGTAGGCACCCTGCACTAACAAAATGCACTGATTCCCACCTTGTCCTCCTGCTCCCTTATATCACACAAAATAAGCTTTACTGATTACGATATAATTTCTGCAATACTGAATTAATTTTTTCTGTATTGCTTTCATTCTTTCTTCCAATGCTGGTTGGACTATTTGATATAAGATGATATAAGTTTCCTCACCACTATAAATTTTATATTCTGTTATGTTAGTAACTGCTAGGTGGATAAAAAAAATTAATAACAGATTAAGTATAAAGTTAGGGATCCGTTTCACGTAATGAAACCATATGTGCTACTGCTTAGTAGTTGACTTGTGAGCAGACCGTTGTTCGTCATATTTAACTGAAATTATCACATGTTAGAAAATTCTGATACATCTCCGGTTTGCCACCTGCTGTGGCCGAGCGGTTCTAGGTGCTTTAGTCCAGAACCGCACTGCTGCTATTGGTCGCAGGTTCGTATCCTGCCTCGGGCATCAATTGTGTGTGATGTCCTTAGGTTGGTTAGGTTTAAGTAGTTCTAAGTCTAGGGGACTGATGACCTCAGATGTTAAGAGCCATTTGAACCATCTCCGGTTTGGAGAAGATGAAGCTTTGATGTATTCTTAAGATTTCATCACTTTAATATGTTCACCTAACTTCAACAACAAAAAAGGTCCTCTGACGTCGAGAATTCGACAACGTCGTCAGAAAATTTTTTTCGCAAACTGTTCTTATATGGTCTTAATAATTTGTGGCCGAAAATAAAACTGCAATGATAATATAGAGCACCTCTTCCAGTACACGCTGATGCAAGTTCCATATTTATAAAATGAGTAGTTTTGGAGTCTAAGCGAGTTCAATGAAATGTAACATTACGCATGAGATCTGCGTGGGATGTGGCAACTCGGCTCCTCAGATCCATGTTTCCCTACCGAAGTATCAAACTTAATGTAATGTTGAAAGACCTGTAGAGAGGTGGCGTAATCAACGCTGCACCCCCCCCCCCCCTAACCCGCCCCACCGCCCGCTCCCTTGACTTAACGGCCGGGGTAACTTCTGTCCTGGCAGAACAGAACTGGAAAATTACCTGGGCGTGCAGCGGCGGAGGTGTACTGTGCCCTGCCGATGTCCCACACCTTACTGCTCCCTCTTTTAATAATCTCTTTTCTTTGTTGACTTCCCTCAGTACTTCCAGATTGACTTTGCTTTCTGTCCAGCTGATTTTTGTCATTTTCCGCCATATCCACATTTCAGGTGCTTCAAGTCGATTCCATTCCAATTTACCCAGAGTCCAAAACCCACTTCCATAGATCAGTGTACTCCATACTAATGATTATGCAAAGGATTCTCTGAGTACAAGGATATGATATGTATAAACCAGCCAATTAGTTGCAACAAAATTTTACCTTTACCAGGTTTTAAGACTGACTATGGGTGTCTTCATAAGAAAATTCACTACTACCTAAAAAAGTTATAAATAAATATTAACATAGAGCAGTGGTGCCCAACCTATCTTAAACCATTACCGCGGAGTGCAATTAGACATTAACTAGTACCCCTGCTCTCCCCCCACGCCCCCACTCCCCCACATTATCACCACCCTTAGCACATAACTAAACTGTAGAATGAAAGATTTCTCTCGGAACTCTTTTACTTTTAAAATGTTGAAAGATGAATGATATTTAGTTTGTGTGTGTGTGTGTGTGTGTGTGTGTGTGTGTGTGGGTGTGGGTGTGGGTGTATGTGTGTATGTGTGTATGTTAGAATGAATGATGAAGGAATTCGTAGTGCATCGCAAGTGCTACTCACAACTCCTTCTCAGATCAGAAAGCTGACTATCCACAGTGAGAATAGACACTTGTTACAAAATATTTCCCCTGCATTGCTTCTCTCTATTGTTGCACTTGCTTGACCTGCACACAGCAACCCCATTTAAAATCAACCAAGTGAAAACATATGCACTATACTTACTGTTCGTAAATCACTTAATTGCTGCACTCATTACTTCTGAACAGGCAGAGACTGGAAGACTTCAGGCTGCTAATGCTTTGTGTCTGACCACAGCCACTAATAGTAATAGCAATAATAACAATAAAAATAATAATAATAAGACTAGGTACAGCACTCTAGTAACCTTTATGTAGTTCTTTCAAAAATAATTTAGTTGCGTGACACAAACAGTATCGAGTCTTTTAGCTTTTAACCCTCAGAAAAATTCATTTTACCCCTCAAGGGTAATTAAACCCAGGATGAGAAACACTGACAGAGACAAAAACCAGTTTTTGTTCTGAACAGATTTATAAGAAGACTGCACTGACGTATAGTAACTGACAAACGAATTTAAGAGCAATAATGCTCTTGTCACATAAAATACTTCATTAAGAAATTAAGACACTTAAACGGAAATTTCCAGTAAAACCATAAGTACATGGAGAAACACGATACACGGCATCACACTAACAAGGGGACCATCAGACCTGTTTATTACGGATTTTCACGGATGTTATGTACGTTGTAGAGCGACCTGTCCTGGGTACCTCCAGAGCGGCTTTTCATGCGACGGCCCCTAATTTCTGAGAAAATCGATATGGAAGTTTTATGCGTAATCCTACACCTGTAACGTTAGCGCTGTTCCGAGCAAGCAAGCATCCCACAGTGGCTAAGGATCACGGCTACAGTTCATGCAGGATACCGTGGGCGATGCATAGTGACCAGTTTTCGTCCAAAGCTCTGAGCGACATCACTCATTTGCTCGGAAGGGGAGGACGGCAAGTTTTCCACCTTTCGGTTAGTCATCGATGACTGAATCGAAGCGCGGAGCCTGCAGTCTTTCTCAAACGGTTTTACATAAATTATTTGGTAAAAAAAATTAACTTTTGTGTTACTTATGGCTTTACATGTCAGTTTCATGATGATGCACCCATCATTTCGTTAATAGTCATAGTTAATCTGATATTTACGTGAAAGTAAATTCGGTTCAAATGGTTCGAATAGCTCTAAACACTACGGGACTTAGCATCTGAGGTCATCAGTCCCCTAGACTTAGAATACTTAAGCCTAACTGACCTAAGGACATCACACACATCCATGCCCGAGGCAGGATTCGAACCTGCGACCGTAGCAGCAGCGTGGTTCCGGACTAAAGCGCCTAGAACCGCTCGGTCACAGCGGCCGACTGCGAAATTCGGAAAAGTATGCAATGAAAAATAGAGGTCGCTATGATTTCGCGTTTGATGCTTATTACATAATTTGTTACCGCATATGAAATTTAGCTAACATATTGAATTTTTCTTTAGACTTGGGTGGAGGTATCTGTCTGTCACCAATCTAGAGAAAATCGATCTGACGATCTGATATAACACACTCATGAGCGATTGAGTCGCGCCAGTGATAAGGCCAGAGTGAAATATCCACAACATTCCTCATATTTCATAAATGGTTCAGATATCGAAATGAGATTTTGGCAAACGATAGCACTGTATATCGTTATTAGGTAAAACTTCATTATCTACCGTGCTGTTCTACTAACCATAGACTTTTTCGATGAAAGAATGTAATTTTTAAGGGCCGTCGATAGCTCGTGAAACACGAAGTGCTATGGGTTTTGGAACAACATATGTGAAGACATTACACGTTTTTTTGTACTAAGGATGTGCTTTTTATGAGCTACTGACTTTACCTTTCCTCAGTTCCTCACTTAATAATCCACTGTTCCACAATTCTCTCGCAACTGCGTCTGCAAAACATGTTAGTGAGGTGATATTGTGTAAACTCTGCTGTGTTTTGGCAAAAGAAGCAAATTTTGACATGGCAACCGGCGATTTTACTCAATATTCGCCATTCATGACGCTTCTCTGAAAGTGATAAATGGTCAACTAACCAGGCGAAAATAAATCACTGCATTTTCGACTGACGAAAGCAGAGGTGACAGATCTTCCTGCATAGTCACTACGCAAATGCGGGCGTGGAGGGCCCCCCCCCCCCTTAATATTTACAGAAAATGTGAGCGTAGGCCTCAGTTTAGAACGGCACTTCTCTCCAGCGCTCGATGTATCCCTCACCACTGCCGCTCTCCCCACACTTCCCCAGCCGATTGCGCATATAGCGACCACGGCATTTTTGCGCGCACTATACCACGCTAGCTCATCCGGCTAGCTGTGCGGTCTAACGCGCTGCTTCCCTAGCGGGAAGGCGTGGCGGTTCAAAAATGGTTCAAATGGCTCTGAGCACTATGGGACTCAACTGCTGAGGTCATTAGTCCCCTAGAACTTAGAACTAGTTAAACCTAACTAACCTAAGGACATCACAAACATCCATGCCCGAGGCAGGATTCGAACCTGCGACCGTAGCGGTCTTGCGGTTCCAGACTGCAGCGCCTTTAACCGCACGGCCACTTCGGCCGGCCGGCGTGGCGGTCCCCGGCACGAATCGGCCCGGCGGATTAGTGTCGAGGTCCGCTTTGCCGGCCCGCCTGTGGATAGTTTTTATGGCGGTTTTCCATCTGCCTCGGCGAACGCGGACTGTTTCCCCTTATTCCGCCTCAGTTACACTATGTCGGCGATTGCTGCGCAAACACTCTCTCCACGTACGTGTACACCATAATTACTCTACCACGCCAACATTGGGGTTACACTCGTCTGCAATGAGACATTCCCGGGGTGGGGGGGGGGGGGTCTACTGGGGT
Organism: Schistocerca nitens; assembly: GCF_023898315.1. Classification (NCBI taxonomy): domain Eukaryota; kingdom Metazoa; phylum Arthropoda; class Insecta; order Orthoptera; family Acrididae; genus Schistocerca; species Schistocerca nitens. The sequence goes on along the minus strand of NC_064616.1, from coordinate 47,729,321 downwards.
CCGAACCGCACAATAACCCTGGGTTCGGTATGGGGCGGCGGTGGGGTGAGTGGACTGCTGTAGCCTGTTGGGTGGTTGTGTACCACTGAGGGCTACGGCGGGGACTAAGCCTCTCCGTCGTTTCTAGGTTCCCAGTTCAATACACACATACCACGCTACTTTTGTTTCACACTCATAGCACAGAATGTGTCATTAAATAGTACGTCATGGAAAATAATTCAAAAAGTAGTAGTAACTTCGTTAATTAATGCATTTCTGCAGATGCATATTCCATTTGTTACAGAATTGTCTTAGGCTATCAATGGCATCACTTGCTGTGCTAGCACAGAATTTTGGATGATACTTGTCGTATAAAAATTTAAACATCCTGTTTTTCCGGTATCGCTCCCGAAAAATCCGTGTGCTGCAAGACAGTAGCTGTCATTCACTGTGCGTGGTTCACTTTGAATGTGTGTTTCGGTTACTTCTACGACAAATACCGTCTGGAATTCTGTGCTGTCACAGCAAGTGACGCAAGCAATAGCGAGGAAGACAATTCTGTAACAAACGGAATACACATCTGAAGAAACACTGCTCTAACCATCGATTTAGTAATGAAATTACTACGACGGAAAAGGCTGTTATGAAGAATGTTGGGTGACATACAAAATTTAATGATATTCTGTACGATTAAATTGATAAAAAAGTTATCCAGCTAGGATATGTACCGTTATCTTCAAAAGTAGCAGCTGCGCTAGGCTCACCTGGTCGAAACGTAACTACCGTTAAGTGTATAGCAGGTACGCATATAACTTGGGGCAACATCGATTTTGTCGGAAACTATGGGCTGTCACATGATAGGTCACTAGCCAGATGTTCAGAACAGGTCCGTCTACAACGTACCTAAGACCAAAATCCGTGATTAACATGTCTGATGGTCTTCTTGTAAGAGGCACATATTCCGAAGTTGCCACTACGTGGACATGAAACAAGTCACGCGATGTAACAATCGACGATAACAGGTGCCTAATGTTTGAAATTTTTTAAATAGCATATAAGAGTTCATCAAAAATACCAATAGCCAGAATTATGCAAAATGAAAAATTATATAGGTCAATACAACAGCAAATATTAGGTACACTTCTGTACGAAACGATTATAATGTAATAAATGACAAAGAAAGCGGTTAACGATATCTCAGAGTCTACTCTGAGGAAATAAGGGGCTCAACTTAAAACATTTCTGAGTAACAGCTTTGTACCATTAAAAATTTTTGGTACATAATTGCTATGGATGTTGTTGACCACAATATTTTAATGAAATTAATTTCAGCTTAGAGATTTTCACCAGACAAAGGAGAAGAATCGGCTTTTTTGTGAGAATGAGAGTGTGTTGAAGAGGAGGACGCTATTTGACCAGATGTCTGTTAATGTTAAAGCCAAATAATTTAACTGACGGCATTAGTTTTTGAACTCACATGTGAAAGAAGTAAATAATCAAAATGTCGTCTGAATATCTGAGGTATGAAAGAACACTAAAAGTGGCAGCTTAAATTTAAAAAAAATTTTTTCTTCAAAGGAATTTATGAACATGTCTGCAAGGATAGCAGCTAATGGATTGCCCACTGCAAGACTGTCTCATTATTGATACAGCTGCCCATTGAAATGGAAATAATTATGTTTACCTACAGTTTGAATTAAATTCATAAGGTCAATTTTAAAGATATGTTAATTTTTGTTTACAATATCAAAAGTAGCTTGCACAGGTACTTTTGTGTAATAATTTGTAATATCAAAACAAATCTCTTTATATTTTGATCGCAATGTAAGGTTTTTACTTTACTAATTTGATTGTTAGAACCTGTATAATTATTCTTAAAATTTTCAAGTTATTGTGAAGAAGCTTCACTATGTTGCGGTATCGAACAATATGAACAGTGCTTATACCCCTTTCATAGCAGTCATTTATTACCCTGAATAACTGGTATTTCATATTGTTATCTACATTTTTCAGCAATTCAGCAGGAATGTTGTATGACCTCACTTTTGTTTGAAATAGTTACCCTGACCCAGAAAATTGATTAAGAGCCAGACACACCTTTAAGACCCATGCTGAAATTACTGTGCCCAACTGAAAGACTAACATGGAAGATTTATGGCCCTAGCTGCGGATACTAAAGTGGAGAACTCATCATATCAAATCTGATATTAAGTGAAGGTGTTAACAGAAACAGATTAGAAACATATAATGCATCTGACCAGGAAAGAACTTCAATTGTTATTACAAATCTGCTCTGCACTAATTACACCAAGTGAACCTTCTGGTTATCAAAGTTATTTGTAGGTGAACGGAAACTTGCCCTTTAGACACAACTGACGTTCAAAAACGACTCGCGAGCTTCTAATTCAATGAATGTAGTGACTGTTGGCGTGACAGTTAGATTGAGAAACAAACGCATCCACTAAAGCAATGCTCGACTTGAGACGGGTAACAGCAATGATCCGACTAAATCTGGACTAAGGTCTGTCCTATGATGCAGGGTTGCTAATAATTCTCCCTGTGAATAAATAGCATGAGACATGCAGAAGGCTGCCGACGTGTCTGTGTGTCTGAAGCACTGGGCGAGGATCGTAATTCCTGTGATACGAACTCTAGACCCTGACCAGGTGCTTCTGTGGAGAGCGCAGCTCACAGCAGTTTGTTCTCGTCTCCACCTCCGCATGAGCACCTAGATCTATCATCGTCTCTGTCTCTGAACTAACTCCAAATTTTGTAGCTGAATCGTACAGCCTGCTCTTTCCTCTCCGACGTACAGTAAATTATTATTATTAGTATTATTCTCGTCTCAGAAACATACATAAAACATAGTTTATACAGTTATTGACAGAATCAACTCATTTTAAATAATCTTTGACCGAAATTTGACCACTTGCAGTGCATATTCCGTTGCCTGGTGAAGGTCAACTTCTGTGCAGGTGGCTTGACGCAGTCGACACTGAAGCATATGCTGATGTCTCTTCTTCTCTAAAGTCACAATGGGTTTTATTTTCTTCAGTGTATCCCCATTTTGTCAGGTTAACTCGTGATTTGCCCACTCCCGACCTCAGTCTCTTCAAGGACTTCCAGACTGGCTAATTCTCATTATGACCAACAGGTAAAGATTCTGAGAAACTTTTCCAGCCAGGAGATTGGGATGTCTCATCCCTCCGTAGTAGCAGCCTGGCTTCTTCATCAATGGGTGATAGTTTCTCTGATGTTCTGAGGAATATTTTCCTCGACCTTAGCCGTTGTGGGTATGGTTGTTGCCCATGCATGGAATGCGTTTTCTCCTGCTCCAGTTTCGTTCTGTCCCTGTTTCCTGATATTTCTTTTCGGACAGAAGATGGTGCAATTCCTGCTAGGTCGTAGAGTCATTCGACTGGAGTTGACTTCAAACAGCCTGTTATAATCGTGCATGTGTCGTTTACGGCAATACCCACCTATTTGGTATGTGTTGACTTATACCAAACAGAACGTGCATAACCTGCAGCGGAGTAGCATAATGCCATTGCAGAAGTTCGGATGGATTTAGCTTGGCTGCCACACTGTCATCCGGCCAGTTTTCACAGTAGGTTGTTCCTGGTGCAGACATTTGGTTTGAAAATCATGCAGTGTTTTTCGAACGTTAGATATCCGTTGAGTGTTGTTCCTAGGTAGTTTGGAGTGTCACAGTGTCCCAATTTAACCCCTAACCATTCTATTTTTATCTTCAGGTGGTTTCCATATTTATCAGATGGAAAGCACACACTTGTGTCTTTGATGGGTTTGGTTTAAGTTGGTTTATCCTGAAGTATTTTGAAAGATCTTCAAGATCACTCTTTAGGATGAGATCTATTGAATCTAAGTTTGTGCTTTGGGTTGCAGAGCGAGATCATCAGTATACAAGAAACTCCTGCAGTTCCTGCACTTGGAGACAATGAGTAGGTGATTAGTATATACAGGGTGAGTCACCTAACATTATCGCTGGATATATTTCGTAAACCACATCAAATACTGACGAATCGATTCCACAGACCGAACCTGAGGAGAGGGGCTAGTGTAATTGGTTAATACAAACCATAAAAAAAATGCACGGAAGTATGTTTTTTTAACACAAACCCACGTTTTTTTAGCACATCTGAACATATAAACAAATACGTAATCAGTGCCGTTTGTTGCATTGTAAAATGTTAATTACATCCGGAGATATTGTAACCTAAAGTTGACGCTTGAGTACCACTCCTCCGCTGTTCGATCGTGTGTATCGGAGAGCACCGAATTACGTAGGGATCCAAAGGGAACGGTGATGGACCTTAGGTACAGAAGAGACTGGAACAACACATTACATCCACATGCTAAAACCTTTTTTATTGGTCTTTTTCAGCCCGCATCTCGTGGTCGTGCGGTAGCGTTCTCGCTTCCCACGCCCGGGTTCCCGGGTTCGATTCCCGGCGGGGTCAGGGATTTTCTCTGCCTCGTGATGGCTGGGTGTTGTGTGCTGTCCTTAGGTTAGTTAGGTTTAAGTAGTTCTAAGTTCTAGGGGACTGATGACCATAGATGTTAAGTCCCATAGTGCTCAGAGCCATTTGGTCTTTTTCACTGACGCACATGTACATTACCATGAGGGGTGATGTACACGTACACACGTGGTTTCCGTTTTCAATTACGGAGTGGAATAGAGTGTGTCCCGACATGTCAGGCCAATAGATGTTCAATGTGGTGGCCATCATTTGCAGCACACTATTGCAATCTCTGGCGTAATGAATGTCGTACACGCCGCAGTACATCTGGTGTAATGTCGCCGCAGGCTGCGAAAATACGTTGTTTCATATCCTCTGGGGTTGTAGGCACATCACGGTACACATTCTCCTTTAACGTACACCACAGAAAGAAGTCCAGAGGTGTAAGATCAGGAGAACGGGCTGGCCAATTTATGCGTCCTCCACGTCCTATGAAACGCCCGTCGAACATCCTGTCAGGGGTCAGCCTAGTGTTAATTGCGGAATGTGCAGGTGCACCATCCTGCTGATACCACATACGTCGACGCGTTTCCAGTGGGACATTTTCGAGCAACGTTGGCAGATCATTCTGTAGAAACGCGATGTATGTTGCAGCTGTTTGGGCCCCTGCAATGAAGTGAGGACGAATGAGGTGGTCGCCAATGATTCCGCACCATACTTTTACAGTCAACGGTCGCTGTCGCTCTACCTGTCTGAGCCAGCGAGGATTGTCCACGGACCAGTAATGCATGTTCAGTAGATTCACTGCCCCGTGGTTTGTGAAACCCGCTTCATCGGTAAACAGGTAGAACTGCAACGCATTCTCTGTTAATGCCCATTGACAGAATTACACTCGATGATTAAAGTCAACACCATTTAATTGCTGATGTAGCGACACATGAAACGGGTGAAAGCGGTGACGATGCAGTATGCGCATAACACTACTTTGACTCAGTCCACCGGCTCTCGCAATGTCCCGTGTACTCATGTGTGGGTTCATGGCAACAGCAGCTAACACACCAACTGCACCCGCTTCTCCTATGACGGGCCTGTTACGGACCCGTTTGCGTGCTACGACCATACCTGTTGCATACAGTTGGCGGTAGATGTTTTGCAATGTGCGGCACGTTGGATGCTCTCTGTCCGGGTACCGTTCTGCATACACCCTGCAGGCTTCAGCTGCATTTCGTCGACACTCGCCATAGATGAGTATCATCTCCGCCTTTTCAGAGTTCGAATACACCATGGCCACAGTTCCTACAACACTACACTATCACAGACGTCTGGTAACACGGTGTACTACAGTTGGTCTGCGTGCGGAGACGAATGCAGAATAACAATAGCAGCAAGCGCTACATGCGGACACTGCGACAGCTAGGCCAAACCACAACAGTGCACTACAGCCACACTCGTAAACACGGTCGTCATCGTAAACATGTCCCTGCAGATGCTGCTCGCCGACCGTGGCCCGTGTTTGTTATAACACGCAACTGAACGTCGGAGGTTTCAAGCGTCAACTTTAGGTTACAATATCTCCGGATGTAATTAACATTTTACAACGCAACAAACGGCACTGATCACGTATTTGTTTATATGTTCAGATGTGCTAACAAAACTAACGTGGTTCCATTTTAAAGAAACGTAGGTTTGTGTTAAAAAACATACTTCCGTGCATTTTTGTATGGTTTGTATTAAACAATTACACTAGCCCCTCTCCTCACGTTCGGTCTGTGGAATCGGTTCGTCAGTATTTGATGTGGTTTACGAAATATATCCAGCGGTAACGTTAGGTGACTCACCCTGTATATTGACCACAACTGGAGCCAACACATTTCCCTGGGGAAGGCCATTTTTCTGTAGCTTCCATTGGCTGCACTGTCCTTGGAGATTAATGAAGAATCTTCGGTTCTGCAGAAGATTGGCGATGAGCTTGGAATCCTTGGTTAGGTGATAGACCTTGTTTAATAGTAATTTGTGGTTTGTGGTGTCGTACACTACTTTCAAGTCCACGAATACCACTCCTGTCGCCTTATGGGCTTCAAACCCATCTTCTATGAACTATGTAACACTGAGAAACTGTCCTGTGCAGTTTTTTCCAGGGTAAAATCCAGCTTACTGAATACAACACATGGTCACCAATCGCTGAATAAGGACACTCAGTTTCCCAATGGCATGATAGCTTCTTCTATAAATATCATGCGACGAAAAACGCTTTGCATTAAAACTCAAATGACTTCCTGATCCACCCATCTTTTTCAAACAACTACTGCTTATGCTCCTACTTTTTGACATCACAACCATTTTTACTGATCGTGCGTTTTTGGGCTTTGTAACTATCCTTGCATCAGAGGATCTCAGAAAGTAAAAAAGTACACCTGATGCTAGGCCTTGATTTTTCGGATTTTTTTTTGAAAGTATAGCATTTTTATCTGCTGACGGCAGTCTTCAGAGCACTGGCTACCCACTGATAGAGTTCCTCCCTTTCCCAGTGTTCAGCCACTGGCTGGGGTGAGTCATAAACGCACAATAACACTGGTCCTCTGGGCTTGCCTGGTGAGACCACCTCCACAAAAACAACGCCTGACACTACCTGTGTGTGAGAATGGCAGAGGCCATGTTGGCTGCTCACTACCAGAATGGCAGAGGCCATGTTGGCTGCTCACTACCAGAATGGCAGAGCCATGGTGGCTGCTCACTACCAGAATGGCAGAGGCCATGTTGGCTGCTCACTACCAGAATGGCAGAGGCCATGTTGGCTGCTCACTACCAGAATGGCAGAGGCCATGTTGGCTGCTCACTACCAGAATGGCAGAGGCCATGTTGGCTGCTCACTACCAGAATGGCAGAGGCCATGTTGGCTGCTCAGTACCACTTTTTTCGCCACGTCGGACAGTGTCCTGTCTATTCCAGATCCAGTGTGTGCCCTGTTCCCACGTACCCCAAGAAAGTAAAAAGAAAAAAAAAGACCTGCACCATGTTAAATGTAGTTAAGATACGAAGTTAGTCTGAAGTCAGTAGGTACAGTCACTGTAGTCTAATGAACTTTTACAAAACATTATTATCATATCCGAGCTCCTCATTAGCCTCTAAGTAGAGTGTGATTCTCATATTAAATGAAAAAGGACATGCCAAATGGCCTGCCATTTTTCATAACATCCCCTAGGAATTAAATTTTTTACCGGAGGTGACCCTTCCAAGATAGGTAAAGTGGGCAGCAATAAGCAAAATTTACTGCCTACAATGTACCTGATTCAGATAGAATATTAAGTTTGTCCAATCGACAACCAACATCAATAACTGTCAGTAGGGGATAATAAGTAATGCTGTCCACCATAACATGTAAATAATGACCAAGTGAGAGAGATAATCACATACATTCTCGAGGAAACCACCCTAACCTGTACTTAAGCCTGGCTTGAATTCAGATGGCAAAACATAGATCAGTTACTGAATGTTCAAATACAAATAAGGATTCTGTTATCAGCTGCTCAACACAAAATTCTCTTTCCCAAGATGAGAGTCAATTACATTATCAACTTATGTCTGTTACTATACCTTTCATCAGCTGTGGTTCGTTGCTCACCCGTTACATAACAGGATAACATGTAGTGACAGAAGGTCTACTCGTACCAAATACCTTACAAGAATATTTATATAGTTACTTAAAAGTGTACAGAGGGTATATGGCATCTACTGATGTATGTGTAAATTATGGTATGAATACAGCTTTACCAAAATGCGGGGACATTCTACAGACGGAATCATCGATAAGTGTAACAAGAGACACATATGAAGAACAGTATGTTAGCGCACAATGATGTATAAAGCAAGTTAGACAACATGGACACAAACACAAAACAAATAAATGATTCTGTTTGTGTGCTTAGTACTAACTATGTTTTCATGTACAGGAGAAGTGTAATTTTCTTATTAAATGTGATTTTAATCATAGGATACAAGAAGGCAAGTTTCAGTTCACTAAAGTAGTTTGTCTGTGAAAAGCATTGTGTGTGAGTGTACTTAGCCTAAGTGAACAAGGCAAAATAGATATCAAACGTTACGCGATACTGGATCCTTAAAAAAACATGTGTTTATGTGGTAGTTCAAAATAGATTGCAAGACAAGTGAGAAATGTGAATTGTGCAAATGCCATATAGAACAAGTACAAGATGAAAGAATAGAACATAGTCATTGGCATAATGGCCCATCATGATAACACCAAAAAAACACTGAATTACCACGCCAATAACCAAAGAGATGTGGAGCAGAATCCACAAAACCATAAAACTGAAGCTGAAAAATGAAATTAAATATATGAATTATTCATGCCAGCAAAGTACTACAAACTATCGCAGTTCTAAGTCTTTATCATTGCCAATGAACACGAAAGATGATACCTGACTACTTCACAGAGTTCCCGATATTGAGGCGATCAAGGCAGGGTCCGCCCAATATATGCACATCCCTGCCTGTATTTGACCCGTAAAATTAATTAAGCGGACACACTTTTAAGACCCCAGATGAAAATACTGTGTGGGACAGAATGTCTGATATGAGGAATTTATGGCCCAAGCTGTGGATCTTAAAGTAGAGAATTGCATAATATTATATAGGGGAAGGCGGTGCAAGATGGGGAAGCTAACTTTAAACCCTTACAAAAGGGACAAAAATAAACAAATTCAAGTAGGTTTGATTATCATTTGTTTACTTAACCATTGAATTACAATAGCATGCAAAGAAACCTGCAAACCTGTTACATTTAGTATATATGGTTCTCGGGCGAGACGTCGGATGTCATTGTGAAAACTCCACAATATTTCGTCAGCGCAACTGGCCGACATCTTCAGGTGCGACGAACACACTGCTAAGGCAGGACCAGGGCTCCCCATTTATGCCAGTTTTAGGCAGGAAGTGCGCATGAGTGGAGGCGCCAAATTCGATGGCCAATAGCGACGATATCAACTGATAGCTGGAAGGACAGTAACGCCACCTACAGGATGAAGAACCAAATACTTCGGCGCACGCGCGGAGGCTGCCGCCGCTGCTCTGCGCTGCCATCGGCAGCCCCAGCGACCTCTGTCGGAAGCCGCAAGCAGTACTGCGCGTCCACGTAGGCGCCTTGATTATCCTCCCGTTGTCAACAGAATATTTATGTTGCTGGCGAATCGTCGTCCGTCTTATGACCAAAAGTATTCCTCTCTGATCGAAGCGACTTCAATATGGCCAGTGCAGGATCCCATGCTGAACTAAGCTGAAAACCCGTGTCTCTGTTTACAAGATTCGTCGAGCTACGTATTTCCACTGCTTCCTTAATAACACTGTCCCAGTACGAACTGTTACATTTAGTTAGAAATATCTCGATTTGAAACATAAACTACCAATTCCCCGTCTTGCCTCATATGTTGGGTAAGATGGGGAACTAGCATGAATTCATCTCTAAAGCTTAAATAAGGACTGGAATAACGAAATCACGTGACGATAAGGTTTCGAAACATGGTTCTGCGAATTGTAGAGTCAGGTATTACGTTTTATTTAGGCCTCTTACATTCACATAGTACACAAGTGTGGACAGCCTCGTCATCATCACTTTCTGTCCCTACACAAGTGTCATGGACACCCCGACGCTGATACACAGATTTCTGTGGCATGTTGAACTGTCGAGCAGCCCTGAAAGAACTTAATGTCACTGACGGTAACACTATCAGATCAGCACAAGATTCCAATGTTAATTTATAAAACGCTTACGCAACCAGCATAATTCTTTGCGTTACTTAAGCTACCTGTTTTATAATATTCCTTGTGCTCCTGTTCCTAGAAATGGTAAATGAAAATTTGCTGCTCCAAAAACGCATTTACAGCGCCTTACATCGACTCCGATGACCAATCTTGCCTAGACGTTTGTCGCCGATACTTGCCAACCATCTGAAATAAAACACGTGGAACGTACTATTGAGTCAGAACTTTTCTGATAATCTATATTATATAGTAAATACCATATTTCCAATAGTCAGTCGTTAAAGCATAGCAAGAATACTGACTTTGCACGGTTTTTGTATTTTTATTCACCATATAGCCTAAGGCATACTTTGTAATTAATTAGGAAGCGTTGGAATAACGAAAACCATTCTATTTAGAATTGTATTCAACGTATAATGTACGTGTTCAAAACCCGCAGCGAGACGATAAGAACGTAATGGTTGGACAAATAGTAGGGGCAACACGGCGAAGCTCCCCATCTTGCCCCACCCCGTCTTGCCCCCTACTATGCTGTCACGTTTTATTACGCCTACATGAACACCATGTAGTGAACATTGACTACTGACACCGCAGTTTACTGTTAATAAGACGTACTATTCAGTGCTATATATACAGTCTGGACAAATGTTGACGAAACACATGTTTTAGGACCTCGAAAGGTGTAAAACATTGCAAATCAGTATAACAATTGTACGTACCTTGCAAAGCTCACAGAAACCGCCGCGAAACTAAGGTTCAGCAACGTCAACACTCTGGGACCTCTGTACTGATGATGTTGACGTAGCTATCCACAGATGGCAATACTCTAACTGTAGCTTATAGCCCTTCCCCGTCTTACCCCACCTCCCCGTCTTGCCCCGCCTTCCCCTATAATATTAAGTGTGTCGAACAAACACCAAATTTTTTAGCTGAATCATGCAGTCTGCTCCTTCTTTCCTGACATACATGATATGAGCACCACTCGCTGAAAAAGAACATTTAGGCAGTCAATGGCACTCTTATCAAGAAAAATGCATTGTGTAAACCTCCACTGATTTTCTGTTCCACCGCTTTTTTTTTCAGAGAACTACTGCTTGTGCTCCAGTTTCCTGATGTCACAAGCATTTTTACCAGTCGTGTGTTTTCGCGTCCCGTAACTAGCCTTGCATCAGAGATGCTCAGAAAGTATAAAACTGTACCTGAGTCTAGGCCCTTATTTTTTAGCATGCCTATACCGAGCGAGGTGCCGCAGTGGTTAGACACTGGACTCGCATTCGGGAGGACGACGGTTCAATCCCACGTCCGGCCATCCTGATTTAGGTTTTCCGTGATTTCCCTAAATCGCTCCAGGAAAATGCCGGGATGGTTCCTTTCAAAGGGCACGGCCGACTTCCTTCCCCGTCCTTCCCTAATCCGATGAGACCGATGACCTCGCTGTCTGGTCTTCTTCCCCAAAGAACCCAACCCAACCCTTTAAGCATGAAGTGTTTCCTTAGGAAAGTGCAGCATTGTTATCTGCTGAATACACTCTTCAGAACATGGGGGAGCGCCGATGACCCATTGATATAGTTCCTCCCCTCGCCACTGTTCGGCAGGTAGCCTAGAGACCATCCGTTAATGCACGATATCACCCGTTCCCAGCCTCGCCCGGTGAGATTACATTCACAGAGACAACATCGAATGCTAACTGACGGTGCAAACGCCACAGCCCCGCTGGCTGCTCAGCTCCGCTTTTTCGTTACGTTGGACACTACCTTACCTTTCCCAGATCCAGAGTGCTCCCTGTTCCCATGCGCTCAGAAAGTTGAGATATGAAGTTAGTTAGAAGTCAGTACATACAGTCACTGCAGTACAGTTCGCTTATATAAAACATTATTACTATATTCCACCCACTCATTATCCTCTAAGTAGAGTGTGGTTCCCATATTAAATGAAAAGGGGCTTGCTAAGTGGCTTGCCAATTTTCAGTACCATCAAAACCAGTTGCTCTCCCTTCTTTGAGACTCCAAAAGGCATGTTCAAATTTATGTCTAAATATGGGACGACCGTGCACTTATCTTTCACACTCATTTATGTCTTCAATTAGATTATTTTCATTCTTGAAGTCCTTATCATCGTGCAGTCTTCTATGGATACTTTCCAGTGAATGCATTATATCATCATAGTCTATCAGTAATATTTCCTCTTTATCTTTAACTATTGGTAATTTCGTTCTAGGTTTATACTGAAGACATCTGACTTCCTTATAATTTTGGTCCTGCTCCTTTCAGCAATGATTTTGATACATTTCTCTTTTTCTTGTCTGCATTTGGTTGTGGTGTGATTTTTAATTGTTTTGTGTCATCTACGTTGTTTTCCGTCCTGAGCTTATTCCTTTCCTCAACTAGGTTTGGTACGTCTTCTGTCACCCAAGCTTTTCTGGGGCCCAGTTTTCTTTTCCCTTGAACCTCATTTGTTGCTTCGATTATCACCAACTTGATATTATTTCACTGCACTGGCTCAACACTTCCACTAGCTATTTTATTTGTTCGTTCTTCAAGAACCGTCTTTATTGCTTCTTCTTTCAATTCTTCTACTGTGAATTTCTTTTTACAAATCTCTTGGTTGTTTTAAATCTAATGTTGGACGTGGCTAAAACTAGTGTATATTCACAATCTATGTCTGGACCTGGATAGCTGTGGCATGATTTTATCTGATTCCTGTACTCGGGCTTCATTAGTATGTAGTCCGACCGAAATCGTCTTTTGTTCGGTGCCTCCGGAGTGTACCTTCTTCTGAGAAGAACTTCAAATAATGTATTCATGATAAGCATATCATTGTGATTGGAGAAATCTATCAATTTTCACGTCTTTCATTTGTTTCCCCCAAGCCAAAATTGTCTGTCCTATTGTCTGTATGGGATCTTCCTATGTCATTAAAGTCACCCATTCCTGTAATATTATCTTTTTCTTTAGTTAGTTTCAGTAGCTGTTCAGGAGCTTCATACATAGTCTCCATCTCTTCGAAGTCGTGTGTCGATGTTGGAATACATGTCTGAATTATTTTCAGGTCCACAGATGCACTGCTTATTTTCGCCATCATTAACCGATCACTGATACGTTAACTACTGCAAAATTGTTTGACCATTTCCCTCTTATTACAACTGGCACTCCATGCGTTCCTCTTTCCTCACCACCCTATACATTACTGTAAACTCATCAATGTAGAAATTTCCATTTCTCTCCCATCTTATCTGACATAGTCCTTATGTATCTGTCTCATCCTTCCTCACCTGGTGTCTCACTGCATCCAGTTTTCCCACTTATAGTAGCGTTTGCACATCCCATGTTCCTATCTCCATCGTGGTTTTAGAGGGATTTCGCTTGATGGTGACCTGAGATGCCTTTACTGCCAGATCTTGCTTCCGAGTCTCATGATTGGTTGCTAATTCCTCATTCATATCAAATTCCATGGTTGCATTCTACTTGGGATATCCTTAATATATATAATAGTGTGGTTTCCCGTTGCCTACCCCATTCTATGCTGCTGATCAAGATGCTTTGGTTCATCCACGTTTAGGGGCGATTTCTCACTCCAAGGACGAAAGAGCGCCCTGACCACGTCCTCAGAGCAGGCGGCTGGCGAGACTGGGAGGAGCCTTTTACGGCAGGCAGAGGTTACTATGGGTGAATTCTAACCTGCAAGTGTTCTATCACAATATGGGCTCCAAATTAATCACAGTTATGATCACTGCAGAACAGAACACAATTTCTAGTATAAATATTGGGAAATATGGATGTTACAGAGATTAAAACTGGTTAATACTAATTAAATTTTTATGACTGAAATCTGGCACTGTAAGACCGTTTCGTTGTGCAAGCGTAGTAGCACCCTCAGGACTGGTAACGTTCCCTGTGTGACTGAAGACGACTTCCGGTACAGTCACCACTAAATCTGCTATAGACGAAAAGATGAAAAATCGTTGATGTCCACTTAGCTGGTGTGCCTGTGATTAAAATGCTCAGTTTATCACAATTATCCTGGCTTCTGCAATCGGAGGTAAATTACTAAACCTGGATCAACAGTGTCAGTTGAACACGAAAAATTTCGGAAGGGCAAGATGGGAAGCGAACAAAAAAGACAATCAGACAATACGTGAGCAAAAACATGAAAACAAGTAGTGAAAACTTTACTTTGGATTGAAATTTTAAGTGTTTCAAACACGGTGTTGATGTAAACAAAGCCGGCCGGTGTGGCCGCGCGGTTCTAGTGGCTTCAGTCTGGAACAGCGTGACCGCTACTGTTGCAGGTTCGAATCCTGCCTCGGGTATGGATGTGTGTGATGTCCTTAGGTTAGTTAGGTTTAAGTAGTTCTAAGTTCTAGGGGACTGATGACCACAGATGTTACGTCCCATAATGCTGAGAGCCATTTGAACCATTTGATGCCGGCCGGGGTGGCCGAGCGGTTCTTGGCGCTACAGTCTGGAACCGCGCGACCGCTACGGTCGCAGGTTCGAATCCTGCCTCGGGCATGGATGTGTTTGATGTCCTTAGGTTAGTTAGGTTTAAGTAGTTCTAAGTTCTAGGCGACTGATGACCTCAGAAGTTAAGTCCCATAGTGCTCAGAGCCATTTTTGAACCATTTGATGTAAACAAAGCAGAGGCAACTATCTCATTTTATTTTATTTTAAACGGTAAGGTGATTCTCGACCTTCTGGCTGATCCCCAGGTCTCATACGTTTATTTATGTCTAAAGAAGTGTCTGTCTATTCGGTGTTGGCGTTCATCCTTGCTGCAACATCCCAGATGAGGTACTATCTATTTCCTCAAGTTCCATCTAATTATCTACAGTATGATATGTTAGTTGTTCTTACTCTATGATCAACCCAACACAGCGTTCTCGTTTTTAACGCTATCACAAGGTTATGGTGTTTTTACAAATCTAGTAGCTCGTTACTTCTTCTAATCCTCCAATCTCTAGTATCATCGTCGATCACAGGTGAAAAATATTTTTTCTGATATTTCTTTTTCGACTGTTACAAGAGAAGAATTACAGCATTTTCTTTTCGGGTGGTAACAGTTTTTCCTCATTTCCTCCTTCGCTGGCCACAGCGTGCCGAACTTGGTGTGCGGGCCGCGGGGGGCCAAGGCGCGCCCTCTCTCGGCTCTGCTCTGTTCTTCGGAACAGCGGGAAGTTTATCCAGTAATGGGATGTGGCATTCCTCGTTCGGCACAACTATCTTCAGTTCGACAGAATCGTGGTCTCAGCGCTCTTTACCTTCTGTTATTTGTTTGTAGTGTGAAGGACGTTCGCACGATCAGTGGCTGTTTATATAAAAAGTGTCAGTCTAGCTTCCTACCGTCACAAGCCTTTAAAAATCGACAGGAATGACAGAAGAGAGGGACGAGAAGTCTCAATATATACTGTGCAGTAGCATAAGCGATGGGTGCTGGAAATTTGCTATGACATGACATTACAGTACCATGCAGAAAGAACTGAAAGGGCTTCTTGATAGTGAAAGAGCAAAAAATTACAACGATCAAATCGTTGCTTGCGCTATTTCCCACACATATTTACGATCCAGACTTCTTCTAGCAGCGGTGAAGCATGTCGTGGGATACTTTCTATGTATATTTTTTGTTAAAAATGAATCTCCTCCAGCTGTACTTAAGATTTCATATTTATTTGGCTACTAGTTTCGACATTGCGTCAACGTCATCTTTAGGCCCGTACACTTTGATGATATCAGTTGTGTGTGGCTGACTACTAGAAGTCCGCGGTGAGACCAATACGTGAAGCACGTATTGGTCTCTCACCGCGGACTTCTATTACTCAGCCACACAGGAGTTTCATTTTTAATAAAAATTATACCAGCTGATGTCCGACCATCATCCAATTTAAGTACGGATGTACGAAGACTTTCTGTTTAGGACAGCCATATTTGGTGTATCTCTTGGGTGCATCATCAGGTTACAAGGTTGGATCACTGCTAATGATTATGCTGGATCGCAGGTGAGTGCACACTGTTCCCATCGTGAGACTGCTTTTACCAAGATGATGATAACCCAGCACACCTAGGCGATAGGTGGTCTGTCTTCTTTCGCATTATATGCTTAGCATATTCATTCACAAAATCTGGTAGTTTATTGATCGAGAATAATAAACACTCAAGTAACTGCTATCAAGGACTCGCGTATGGGGACTGAACTTATCTGACTGCAGGGATTTTGACCCCCTCTCACACTTATCACTTTCAAAGTAACCCCCTCCCTTCCCCTCTCCCCTTCTGTCACCCTCTTCTTGTAGACCATTTGTACTGTTTACGTAGGATCTAATTTATTACCCTGGGCTGTTATCCTATTGGTTACAGGGCAGATGATGGTGTTTATTTAGGAGCCTTTGGCAGGTGGCTGAGCTGATACAAGTGCATTCATTTTTAACCCCCCTCCCCCATCTGTCACTTTCAAGGTCACCCCTTCCTCTTCCCTCTCCCCTCCTCCTCCCCCACTCCTTGTAGGCCACTTTTACTATATTTATAAAGGATCTAATTTATTAGCCTGGGCCAATGTTGGTGTTTATTTAGAATTTAGCTTGTTATTGAAATTACACTAATGGAGAAAGATCGCAACACAAAGAACGAGTTGTGTGACATAAATGAAAGTTGGTAGGAATGTTTCTATGTCTGAAAGATGACTTTTATTCTAATTTCGCGCCAGTCGCATAAGAGTGGCGTTAATAGCGCCACTTTGAGGATGCAAATCAGATTTGCTTTAATTACACCCCGTAACGTTCGTGAGCTTTAATTACCTTTGAAACTGGAGGTGGTGAGTTAATGTCATTAAAGAGTGCCATTAAGGCATCAAAGACTCCATTAGCACCACCCCACTGAGTTTTAGTTACTACACAGAAGTATCATCGAAGGAAAAGTAGTAGTATTAACTTACAACAATTTCTGTCATGAACAAGTAAGCGAGAACGGTAGATTCGAGCTTAGAGGAAAGTGGTACACGGAGTGCGAGCTAGTGAGCAGCTGACACAAGCAGACGATAGAAAAGCGATTGACGACCGTCTGCAGTTCGTTAGAGGCTCAGCACAGTGGCAAAAAATAATGTTACTTAGACATCGATAGCTGACACATATGATATTATCTATAGTATTTTACTAACATATCGATTAACTATCGACTGTTTTGTGCAATTATTTCAAACGAAAAATAACTCACTAAGAATTTTTATTGATTAAAGACAACAATACAAGATACGCAAATTTTGTTTTGCTGTTTAGTCTGTTGTTTAAAATATAACGTTACAAGATATGAAAATTTTGTTTGATAAGATGGCTGCAGGTGAAGTCGCCGGACAGCACAAATATTTAGTGACAGTTACAGGCAACATACTATTATAATTTGCCCAGTATTCTAATCCACAAGCATGCATGTCTGTTACAGATTCTTCAGAATATTAACATAGGTCAATTATGGATGATTATGGTGATTGGGCAAAAAAAAAAAAGAAGTAAATCGTCCGATTTCAGACTGGTAGACGTATCAGTAGATGTATTAACACTGCTCATGGATGCTGCTGTTTCAGGTGTTGTTCGTGGTGTTGATGCGATGGTAGCAGCGTACTCTTTCTGAAGTAGTTCTTCTACGTTGTCTGCCTCTTGAAACGTCCTGAAACCAAGTTTTCTAAACCTAGAATCTAAAAACGTTGCAAGCATATTAGCAGTCCGTGCTTTAAATGGTTGCAGTCTTTCACTGACTGATTTAATCAACGAATCCAGAACAGTTCGCGCTTCATTAGATGTTCAGGTGCTTTCCAAGTCTCAGAACTTTTCAGAAATACCTCGTACAAGAGGTATAATTAAGGAAGCAGTGACATACGACTTCTCTGAGACTGTTGTTGTTGCTACTTCCACAGACTCAAGAAGACCTATTATCTCTTGTATAGCTTAGTAATTTTCTGTCGTGAGAGAAGGCGGTGCTTTAGAACTTTCATTGATCGCAATCGCAAGCTCACTTCAAACTTCCAAAAGTCTTTTGAGCATGTAGTATGAGCTGCTCCATCACGGCGAGACCTCCTGTATCAGTTTCAGTTCCTTTTTGTTTGCTGTTTTTTTAGCATTGCGCCGCTTGTCACTGGCTAGTGTACAGCTATGAAAGAAACAGCCTTTGTTTTCAGTAAAATTTCGGAAAATGATTCTACTTTGAAAGAAACTTGTACTGATAAGTTGATGCAGTGGGAAAACAGGGTGAATGTCGAAACTTTAAGATTTCAGGTGTTTTTTCATAACTGCAGCGTTGGCTGTAACCACTACTACTGCCTTATCACGAATATTGTATTCTAGTAAGATTTGGATGATGACCTGAAAAAAATGTAATGCTAAAATTAAGAGCCTATACGTCAGAAATTTTGCTTGATTTTCTAAACTTTTTTCAACGTCTTCTCATATGAAATATTACTTTCATGTTATTATTATTATTTATTATTATTTATTTTATGGCCTTCATTGGACCACTGTAGTCAAAAATACAAAGTTCTAATCAAGTTGTTACACATGGATACAATTTGGTTCAACAATAACTTAATATATTTAGGTAATATAATTATTAGAGGCTATTCTTTCATGTATAAAAAGTAATTCTTATAAAAATCGGGTCAATATATTACTTGTCGGTGATAAGTTGAGCTTCAGCATCTTAGAAACACGAGGAAAGCAGGAAAAGAAAAAGAAGAGGAAGGTCACCATGATGAATAGGTAGGCGAGAAGGGAAATGTTTACTGGTCTGTGTGATTTTCCTGGCTGTGGCCACCAGTATTTTATTTTGCTAAAAGTTCGCCTTGATGCAACTTGATACACGTGAAATAGCATATGATACAAAAGTGGAGTGAGGTACAAGCGACATTTGGTACAGCATGTACCAGTCCCGTAGGGGAGTCCGCCAACTGCACTGAACTTGCTTCTGATTGCTAGAACTTGCTTCTGATTCGGTTGCTGGACGCCAAAACGCCTAACTTCTCTTATTAATTACTTATATACTTTTCGTTGTATTTAACTCAGTTTTTAGTACGACAATCTCTGATGGTTATCCTACGAGTCCATCGTTTGTGTTTATTAAATTTCACTAGTTTTGAGAAACATAAGAGTAACGATATTGCAACCGAAGTGCTTCGGACATCTTCGGGTTGCTTTGGCACGCCTGGGAGACAAAGTACTTCGGCTACGCTAGTCACTCCGTTCCGGGCGTTCTTCAGAGCCGGCATGTAACTCTGTTTCGGGCGTTCTGAACGAACGGATACGTATCTCTGTTTCGGACGTTCTGGAAGGACGGACATGTCGTATTCCATCTCGGAAGTTGGATAGTAAGTTACCGCACAATTAAGAAAGCTGCTATGTCGAGTGTTGTAAAAGACAGTGTAAAATGTGTGAGTATTTAAGTAATGCCGGCCGCTGTGGCCGAGCGGTACTAGGAGCGTCAGTCCGGAACCGCGCTGCTGCTACGGTCGCAGGTTCGAATCCTGCCTCGGGCATGGATGTGTGTGATGTCCTTAGGTTAGTTAGGTTTAAGTAGTTCTGAGTCTAGGAGACTGATGACCTCAGATGTTAAGTCCCATAGTGCTTAGAGCCATTTCAACCATTTAAGTAATAACCAAACAGGGTACGTTAATGAGAAGTGTCGCCTACCATCATTGTCAGTACCACAGATCTTGCCCTTTGTAGATACAGACACTAACCTGTGCGAGTGGCATCCCGTAAAAGAAAGCACAATCACAGGCTCGAGATGACAAAACAGCAGCCTCCGCCGAAGAAGATCTCACGACCGACGAGCTGTCTTTTGCGCTGCGGACACAACTTTAGAAGACGACAGGTTGGTGGAAAGAACGGTTAGAGACTCTTATTCAGTCTCTCCAGATCTCTCCAGCCTCCAGATCTGACTTCCAAAGGAAACATAATCTATATTTGCCATGCAATGCTGCTACTTTAGGCGTGCATGTTTGCTGATGAACTGCAGCAGATACAGTATAAACTGCACACGGGAGTAATAAGGTTTAGTGAAAGCGCATTGAAGAGTCCAGGGGTGTTTCTCATATGAGGTGACACTCAATACAAAACAATAGGGCCATCACTCCACTGTAATGCTACGCCTGCTACACCACTGAGGTCGGCAGCACTCGTCATTTTAATGCAGTCGATATAAAGTGTATAGCTTGTGGAAATTTTCTTGGGAGTTTCGTCGTTCGCCGAGCGAAGGCACGGAGCGGTATAAAGAGCACAATAGTGATGAAGGGTAAGTAAAGGTGCGGGGAGAGACGGAATTGCTGGCAGCTTCACCCATCGTACCGATGTATTCTTAAAATATACCCGAGCCGCTCAAAGTCTGTACTTGGCAGATCCTGATAGATATCGTTTCGCCGGCTTCACTGTAGTTGTAATACAACTGCTTCTATTACACAACAGCCGAGAGTTTTCCATTACCGCTGGAAAATTCCGATTCGATTAATACGGCCTACATTTACAACTTGCTTTGGTTAGCCTTTTTTCGCAAAAGATATGCATCAATATTGATGCCATTTTATAAGCACCGGAAGTTTTAATTCTGTTCCTATTCGCTAACACAATGGAAGCGATTCTGTATAAATCGCACACCAGAGCACGTTGTTTATATACTCGGAGGACAGTAACACAGTAATTGTAACTACACGACCTGCTAATTTTGTTATGCTCTTTTAATTTTGGTGCAGACGGTGTTAGGTTCGCGTTCGTTTCTCACTTGTTACTCTGTTGTTATACAAACTGGAAATGCATCTCTCAAGTGTAAACCAGAGGCGGTCCGCTATAAATGGCGCGCGGAAGTAATAACGTTTTGAGGAAGCGTATTATAGAGGCATCGGCGTTCGTACGTGTTGCTTATTTGCAGTAATGAACAAGAAAATAAATTAAACCTCTTGTAACGCAGTTATTAAGTGATTTCATATGGTTCGCAGTGTCCGTAAACAGAACACGAATGACATGTCTTCAGATTTCTATCGACAAGAGGGGCGGGTGTGGGGGGAGGTGAAGCTGCCGAGAAGAATTTTACAAGTTGTACAGACTTGAATTGTACAGGCATGTACCGTTCATGAGAATGGACCGAAACTCAGAATGGCATTGACAAATTAAAGAAGTTAATATTTTTAAAAATATTACTTACATGTGCCATAGATTCTGCGTTGTGATGACCTGCAATTTTTGTCACTTTTAATATGAGTGAAACTAATTTATCGTTCATTATAAAGTGGCAAGTCAACGCCAGTATGCCTTCATTTGCGTTGCTTGTCCACATGTTCGTTGTAACACTCAACAAATTGCATGTTGTAAGAACTTTTTCTAATCTTTATTTTTGTCTCCTCATATATTTTTGGGAGCAGTGAACATTTAAGTATGGTTTTATCTCGCAACACGTATCTGCTGTCTGTGGCATGAACATTTTTTTAAAAATTTTGTTGGTCGGAATTTCTGTACGGCAGCATACTGATAGCGACCATTTGTGCACAAAGAGGATCAAGTTCTGATTTTACCTTAGAACTGGTACAACTGACTTCTGTTAGAGTAATTTTTTAAACAGCTTCACGATTTTTTTTTTGGTTGCACCTCTTGCACTTGATCCAGCTCTTAATTTGATTCCTCACCTTTCAGTCCTATTACTAATCTGTGGTTCTCTGCTTTTTCATCATGCGTTCGTTTTAAGTGACCTCTTAAATTAGTCTATTCCCTCAATGTTTATATTCATTACTGCAGATGGTACACTTCACAAACTGATTGTTATCCGCCACTTCCTTGAAAAAAAAAAAATCCACACAGATGATAGATTTTTGCGATTCATTTTCAAAACAATAGCAAAAAACTCTATTTATGCATTTCTCACATAAACAAAATAATCTTGGAAGTGCAGGGTTGCCTCGACCAACAGAGACTACCGGTGGCGCACGAGAAGTCCTGGTCGTTTCATGTCGGCACCATTCGGAACACTTCTTGGGGACAGTGCTCTTTGACTCACTGCTGCCAACGACAGCGACTGAACAGTTGTGGCACTGTAGTTGTGGGACGAAAAATAATCATGTTGTTGTGTAGCGTTTAAATAACGAAAGGAGTGACGAAGAAACCATTGTCGGCACATTGAGGTCACCTCCTATGACACTGCCGAAAAACTAGTAGCCTTAGGGGCAGCATTCTTCTTCGTGACTCTAGAAAAATAATTGATCAGGTCGCATAATGCTGTAAACTCGAAAAAATAAAAAAAAATAAAAAGTGAACTAATTCACCCACTTCACAAGTTTCAAAAAAGGAGTTTCATTATCAACAGGCAAGAGCTTACGAAATATCTACAGGATTAGGAGTTTTTTCAAAAACATTGCTAGACATTCACCGCCAACTCTTGGCAAGAAGAGATTAGTTTTACCTTAAATCCATTGAAATATTCACATTTCGCCCGAATTACTTATGACTATGCATTGCAATACTGTGAATGCAGATAGCACGTAAATACCTCTGTTTTGGTTCAAATGGCTCTGAGCACTATGGGACTTAACTGCTGTGGTCATCAGTCCCCTAGAACTTAGAACTACTTAAACCTAACTAACCTAAGGACATCACATACATCCATGCCCGAGGGAGGATTCGAACCTGTGACCGTAGCGGTCGCGCGGCTCCAGACTATAGCGCCTAGAACCGCTCGGCCACTCCGGCCGGCCCCTTTGTTTTGTTTTGGTGATTATGTCCAGCCACCATACAAATAAAGACCTTGACACTCCACACGTTGTGTTTTTACTATATTCAGTTTTGCGGGAACATGTGCGTCGTTGAAGGAACAAATTCCGATAGTCGAACACAACGCAGATAACGAACATATGAACGATGTTTGCGATTGTACACAGGCAAAGGTGACGTAGAGGCGTTAGTATTACGTCGATGTTTTGTGTTTTCGAATCACTTTATACATTAACATGTACGTTTGAAATCACTTTTAAGGCTACAATGAGGACTCAGGAACAGAAGAGGACAATAGCGAGTGTGTTTAATTAGTAACAATAATAATCATATTTATTTTAAAATGCTTGTGCAGTACAATCACAAACGCTAAACAAACCATTAGAATGTCACTTTTTTCCTCTCCTAACTGCGTTGTATTACAACAACGTTTTTTACATTTGTGTTCCTTGCTACAATTAAGTATGCTCACACATTTAAAGATGACAATCGGTGTAATGTGCTTTCATGAATCCATGTTATTTAGGCGTGTAATTTTCACCATAAGCATCTGATCGGTACGACATTCGACAGCTGTGAGTTGTCATCAGTGGAAGAAAAAAAAACGAAAATTCCCTCTCTCTCGGCTCCTCCCCCACAGCGTCAGTCTATTAACAATATACGTTTATAAACAGCATATACTGGCTGAGGCACCACCATATTTGATGCTGATTAAATACCTCTATGCAGTCTACTTTCCCTCTGCACTCCACTAGCCATGGAGATAACAGGAACCGAAAACTTCTCGCCCACCAATTAAAAAAGAATTACATTATAAGCGATATGACTATCGATAGTCAAACCAACAACCGGTACTGATGATAGGTCAGATGCTATCGATTAATCGATGGTTTATCGATGTTTAAGTAACACCAAACGTTTCACTACGAAGTGGCGCAATGAGCAGAGCTGGGCTGCAAAGTAATACCCTGTATGGGTTGACAGCAGGTACAAGCCGTTCAACACGTCCCAGAGTCTGTCACTGTTCAGTGAAGAACTGGGGGTTCAGGGATCAAGAAAAAGAGAATAAACTACCACTCTTGTTGACTTAATTTCCTGGTCACAACTACAGCACAGACATAAAGCAATAAGGAAAGAACCCATGCTTTCTTCTATTAAACATTGTTAACTTAATACTCACAGTCTTAGTGACAAGGGGTAACTTCGGATCTCGAAGATGCCTTACTCTTATGAAAAAGAAAGATACGCTTTTTCATCACTCTACAATTGGTTTCAAATGTTTTTTTAACTAATGTCTCGATGTTTGGAGTGAGAGTACTGGTCGGCGAATGCATTTCCCTCTGTCAGATAGACGTCAATAATTTAGTTAATTTCGTTGTTGAGAACACATTTTCACACGGATAAGTGGTCCCAAACATACTCCAGACTCAAGCAGATAGCCACGTGGGGTAGCTGTGAGGTTTGAGGCACCTTGCCGTGGTTCGCGAGGCTCCCACCTTCGGAGGTTCGAGTCCTCCCTCGGGCATGTGTGTGTGTGTTGTCCTTAGCGTAAGTTAGTTTAAGTTAGATTAAGTAATGTGTAAGCCTAGGGACCGATGATGGTTCAAATGGCTCTGAGCACTATGGGACTCAACTGCTGAGGTCATTAGTCCCCTAGAACTTAGAACTAGTTAAACCTAACTAACCTAAGGACATCACAAACATCCATGCCCGAGGCAGGTTCAAATAGCTCTGAGCACTATGGGACTCAACTGCTGAGGTCATTAGTCCCCTAGAACTTAGAACTAGTTAAACCTAACTAAACTAAGGACATCACACACATCCATGCGCGAGGCAGGATTCGAACCTGCGACCGTAGCGGTCTTGCGGTTCCAGACTGCAGCGCCTTTAACCGCACGGCCACTTCGGCCGGCTAGGGACCGATGACCTCACCAGTTTGGTGGCATAGGAACTTACCACCTTTCACTGCACTTCAAGCAGCTATGTGAAACAAATGCGGAAACTGTTCTCGAGGGAAGTTACTTATATTTTATGGAGTGTGAAACCTCTCCCTCTCCACAAGGCTACACTGAAAGTCAGTGAGCTCTAACCGAATGGTAACAGATTTTAGAAATGGGTTCCAAAACAGCCAACTGTCATATGCCGAACTGCAGCTGATCAAGTTTCCATACAAGAGACGATACATCCAGATTGGAGTTTATTCCCACAGGGAAGACAGCAGCAGTACGTGGATTACTAAACACTTTTTGCATTATGTCGTTGCGGGTTCGAACCCAATGTATCATCATACTCGACGCATATATTTGGATCTGTATATGGCATCCATTTCTAGCTCCATAGCCTGGCAAACTCGAAACGTAGACTTAGTCTGAAAGCATGAAGACTTATGGGTTTGACTTTTATTGAGATTCAGCAGTCTCTACTTCAACAGATTTTAGTTTTTTTCCTTATTTTGTTTTTGTAGATGATGAACTTTCATCATTGTTAACAATCTTAGAGGTCAGAAGTTCTAAACTCTGACTAATTTCTTCTAAACATATTCATCCACTTAGGTCAGGAGGACAATTCGTTCTATAATTTTTAAATACTTGGGCTAGAAATCTTTCGTTCTGTTACAGTAGTTTAGATATTTTGTTGGTATAAGGGGTTTTTTAATTTTACCAAAGCGGAATATAATCGACGTAAGAAGAATTTTTAACACTTGTGTTAGACAGTTTTGTTTCTGGCAAAACAAAAAATCCTGTATTTAGTTTCTAAGAATGGTGTCTATATTCTCAAGAAAGATATTATACCTTTAGGGGAGGCCTGCTTTTTAGCCGTTGAGGGGAACAGTATTTAGCTTTCGGAGAAAGAATATAGACATCGAAGAGGATATTTGTTTGTTTTCTTGGAAGAAGCAATTTTATTTTCGATTTGGAAGATTAAGTTTTGCTTAACCCCCTCGGACATCCACGCACGTTAGCTTCGAGGATTCGAGAGGGTGCACCGGTCCCAAATCGAATCTGCCTGCACTAGATATGGATTTTAGGCAGTTTCCCACATCGGACTAGTTGAATACTGGGTTTGTACCCACGTCACTCGTCAGTTATACGACTCGCAAACTTTCTGAAAACGTCTTCATGCTTTCACTTGAGATAACACTAGATGTAAGCTGATGGGGTACGCAAATTCCGTACCGGAGAGGAAAGGGTGGTGACAGGAAGGACAACGGGCCACCGTCTACTACTAATATAGTCAGATCCAGATAAACATGCTGACCCTGCGCAGCCATGAGATAGGGCCAGGAAAAAGAAGAAAGAAAGAAAGAAGAATAATTTTAATTTTTGCAGATCAGTTCTTTTCTTATAAGAACACTGCTTTTCTCTAAAGGGAGAACAATGAGTTTTAAACAATTTCGTTTTCAGCAACACCAACAGCGTGCATGGTAGTGGTCTGTTGACGCACTTCCGTTTCAGTTTGTCCACACCTGCTACCGAAATACCAGTCTAAAGAGCTAAATGTAGCTAATGTTTTTCCAGACTTCATTTTAAGACTGCCACAAACTCATCTAGTTCGTATAAAACCGGAATAGTACCGGCCTGTCTGTGGAACGAGCCACAATGTATGCTGCGGTAGGAGCCTGCCTGATGCCTCTCTGGTATTGGTTTCCGCTCAATACCAGACAGCGCTTACGTCGTATATGAAACACTCAGTGTATAGGAAGCCATTGCAGCTATTGAAGCAAGATTTTCGATTAATGATAGTACCTCAAGTGGTGAGTATTTTTTGTGTTATCAATGCTCCTAATGCTTGTCTTCCAAAATACTGAAGCAACTCCGGTTTTATATAAATGGAATGATGTATTTCAATTGTATTTTAGATTTCATGAAAAGGGGGGTACACAGGATTAGCGCTTGTTAAGATTTGAAGTGAACACTGTCGAAAAATGGAAGGGAATACTCTAAGTAAGGAGCCCACAAATGCTGCTACATGATAGTTTCACCTGCTTTATTCTGGACCCTCCGTGTGTTTCTTGGCTTTCATGTTTAGCTTATCCAAATGCTTCAAATGACTCTGAACACTATTGGACAACATCTGAGGTCATCAGTTCCCTAGAACTTAGAACTACTTAAACCTAACTAACCTAAGGACATCACACACATCCATGCCCGAGGCAGGATTCGAACCTGCGACCATAGCGGTCGCGCGGTTCAGACTGAAGCGCCTAGAACCGCTCGTCCACAACGTTGTTAAAATCATTATTGTCCTCTTTACCATTAATAGCGTTGCTACCAAAACCGCGCGGTTTTAAAAAAGAAGAGAAGTGGGGCAGCTACATGGTGAGAGTGGCTGAGGGAGTCCGACACACCAGGGCTGCCACTTATTTCGGAATGACTATTTATTAGACAAGTAAACACTGTGGACGTTTAGACTTTCGAGCTAGTGACTTACAACACTCAGATGTGTGCTCTGATTTTTCTGTCATTCTTAGCATTTTCTTTTTAATTTGACAAATCTGCAGTTTCCCCTTCCTCAATCCCTACGGTACTTCTTTGCCAGTAAACACCAGTGTCCTCACTACATTAGTAAAGACTCGCCAAACGAGTAAGAAACCTTACGACAAAAGAAAACCATACACACTTGTCTAATTGAAAAACTTTGGAAACACCGAAAACCGAAAACACATTCCCTCGCCTAACGCCATGTAGGAAATCCGTTGACATTCAAAACAACTGCCAGTCGGCTTGGAACGGATAAATACAGCTCCAATATGGTTTTCAAGGAACTCTTATAGCATTCTTCCTGCAACAGCGGCAACTTGAGGTAACGACGATGGAGCTGGATAGCGATTGCACACCTCTCTCCAACGGAGACCACAAAGGCTCAACCATATTGAGATCTGGTGACTGCGGTGGGCAGGGGAGATGCGTCAATTCATCCTGGTGCTCACAAAACCAGGCCTGGATGATGCGAGCTATGTGGACAGACTAACAGTGTACCATGTAAAGAACCTGATCAACGAATATGGTCACATAATCAGCAGCAGTAACGCAACCTTGCAAAGTAACCTTGGGGCCGACGGAATACCACGATATGGCTGCCCAAATCATCACCGAACCTCCGACATATTTCACTCTTGGGGCGTAATCTCGACCAGAGGTAGGAGCAGTGTGAAACAAGACTCATCCAACCAAAGGACTTTCTTCCATTGTTCCATAGTCCGGGTTTTATGGTTCAAATGGCTCTGAGCACTATGGGACTTAACTTCTTCGTTCATCAGTCCTCTAGAACTTAGAACTACTTAAACCTAACTAACCAAGGCAGGATTTGAACCTGCGACCGTAGCGGTCGCGCGGCTCCAGAATGTAGCGCCTAGAACCACTCGGCCACTCCCGTCGGCCGGGTTTTATGGCTTCGGCACCACTTTTTCCAGTTGCGGTCATTTGCATCACTGATGAGTGGTTCTGGAATTGAGCTCGCCCTGCAGATCCCAGCTTATGGAGCTCCCTTCGTGTTGTTTTGGACTTGTCAGGTTTCACGAGTGCTACATTCAGTTCTGCATTAATTTTTACATCTGTCGTAATTTTATTTTTCATCACAATCGGTGTCAATGACTGTCCGTCACGCGCACTGAGTGATGTTTTTCGTCTTTCCCTGTATATGGTACAAATCTTGGATGTGGTGCCTCGTGAAACACCAATATTTGGGTCCCGTTAGTTATGAAAGCACCCGCCATATGGGCTTCAACAATGTTACACGTTCGAATTCACTCAGCTCCGACATAATGCACCCACAGCTACACAGAACACTGTTCTGACCACGATTGATATGTGTAACCTGCTGAGGATGTTGCACAGGTGCCGGTCGTTGTCATATACAGCAGCGTAACCAAAGGTTTGGCTAGTATCTGCATTTATGTGCAAGTATGCATTTATCGCGATGTTTCCTTGCTTTTCCCCGGCTCCGGTGTAAATTCGTGGCTTCGTACTGAATAAACCTAGCACAGAGCATACAATAAAATTCTCACCCATCTGAGAGCAATCGCAATATTGTGAATAGGAAGCCAGGTACAGAATCATATCCTTTCTGCTCTACAGTTATTTCGAATCAATGTTTAACTCCTCCTCCACTTCTGTTTAAGAAATTTAATTATGACTTAGCACATTACCTTTTTAACTATAAGACTCAGGCAACAGTTTCAAAGGAAAAATAAATAAAAAATTATTAATTTATCGCTACAGTATTGTTCTCTATAGTGATATTTAAAAATTGTTTACATTATTCGAAAGGGAACCAGAGACAAGTTCAGCTCGTTTGCATACGGTACTGTTACATAGCAATAGCCGCTCGATGTGGCGAGCACCAACACAGATACATGCATTCTACCCACGTATCATGTTCTGGTACACTCCATCCATCACACCTATTGTCTCATCAATCTATTGCCCACCGACTAGAACTCGTGTCAGCAGATCTTCCTCCACTCTACAGAATTCTCATGAATTAAACTCTTTATACAAGTATGCATCGCATGTACAGGGCACTTTTTTTTTTTTTTTTTTGGAAATTCGTGGTAAGGTCTTATGGGACCAAACCGCTGAGGTCATCGGTCTCTAAGCTTACACACTATGTAATCTAACTTAAACTAACTTACACTAAGGACAACACAGACACACCCACGCCCGAGGGAAGACTCGAACCTCCGACGGAGGGACCCACGCGGACCGTGACAAGACGCCTGAGACCGCGGGGCCACAGGGCACATAAAAGCATTATGTGACATTAGGTGAGCGTCTGATCTCGTACCCTTTATTTGCTGCGCTGTTGCATTCCACGACATGCAAATAATAGACGTTACTCTTTCCCACAGCGGACGTGGGTGAACTAAACACCTGATTTAAAATGGCTGGCGCTCCAGACGCCAATTCTTATTCAAAATATTGTGTACTCGGCACACTATAAGTTCTAAGAGTTTGTAACTGGAATTTTCAAACACTCTGTAAGGGGAATCCTATATTATATGTATCAATACGGCGTCCATGAGAGGGACATATATACTCCGCAAGCCACCCAACGGTGTGTGGGGGAGGGCACCTTAAGTGCCACTGTTATTACCTCCCTTTCCTGTTCAAGTCGTGTATGGTTCGTGGGAAGAACGACTGCCGGAAAGCCTCCGTGCGCGCTCGAATCTCTCTAATTTTACATTCGTGATCTCCTCAGGAGGTATAAGTAGGGGGAAGCAATATATTCGATGCCTTATCCAGAAACGCAGCCTATCGAAACCTGGACAGCAAGCTACACCGCGATGCAGAGCGCCTCTCTTGCAGAGTCTGCCACTTGAGTTTGCTAAACATCTCCGTAACGCTATCACGCTTACCAAATGACCCTGTGACAAAGCGCGCCGCTCTTCTTTGGATTATCTCTATCTCCTCTGGCAACTCGACCTGGTACGGATCACACACTGATGAGCAATACTCAAGTATAGGTCGAACGAGTGTTTTGTAATCAACCTCCTTTGTTGATGGACTACATTTTCTAAGGACTCTCCCAATTAATCTCAACCTTGCACCCGTCTCACCAACAACTAATTTTATATGATCATTCCACTTCAAATCGTTCCGTACGCATACTCCCAGATATTTTACAGAAGTAACTGCTACCAGCGTTTGTTCCGCTATCATATAATCATACAATAAAGGATCCTTCTTTCTATGTATTGGCAGTACATTACATTTGTCTATGTTAAGGGTCAGTTGCCACTCCCTGCATCAAGTGCCTATCCGCTACAGATCTTCCTGCATTTCGCTGCAATTTTCTAATGCTGCAACTTCTCCGTATACTACGGCATCATCCGCGAAAAGCCGCATGGAACTTCCGACACTATCTACTAGGTCATTTATATATATTGTGAAAAGCAATGGTCCCATAACACTCCCCTGTGGCACGCCAGAGGTTACTTTAACGTCTGTAGACGTCTCTCCACTGAGAACAACATGTTGTGTTTTGTTTGCTAAAAACTCTTCAATCCAGCCACACAGCTGCTCTGATATTCCGTAGGCTCTTACTTTGTTTATAAGGCGACAGTGTAGACTTTCGGACGCCTTCCGGAAGTCAAGGTTCAAATGGTTCAAATGGCTCTGAGCACTATGGGACTCAACATCTTAGGTCATAAGTCCCCTAGAACTTAGAACTAGTTAAACCTAACTAACCTAAGGACATCACACACACCCATGACCGAGGCAGGATTCGAACCTGCGACCGTAGCAGTCCCGCGGTTCCGGACTGCAGCGCCAGAACCGCTAGACCACCGCGGCCGGCGAAAGTCAAGGAAAATAGCATCCACCTGGGAGCCTGTATCTAATATTTTCTAGGTCAATGAGGTTGTATATTGCGACATTGGGATAGGCGATTTTCGAAGCAAGCCGATAACTGATGTAGCAGGAATCATGACGGACAACAATATGGTAAATTGCGGTGTGGGACGTCGAGCGTATAGTGGACAGCAAGATTCTGGGCGACAGTGGTCCCACTGACCGACAGCGAGCATCGAAAAAAATGGTTCAAATGGCTCTGAGCAGTATGGGACTTAACAGCTGAGGTCATCAGTCCCCTAGAACATAGAACTACTTAAACCTAACTAACCTAACGACATCACACACATCCATGCCCGAGGGAGGATTCGAACCTGCGACAGTAGCGGTCGCGCGGTTCCAGACTGAAGCGCGTAGAACTGCTCGCCCACATCGGCCGGTAGCGAGCATCGAATCGGCGTGATTGATTAGCTGGAGCAATTGATTGGAAATCCGATGCGCGCACCGTCCCCACCCGCACGTGGGCGGACGCTAACGGCTTCCTCTATGAGGCACACGCCGTTGCCCGACACTGCCGACGATACACAGCTTCACGAACAGGGCATCCTACCGGAGACAAAGTAGGTTATCTGAATGAAATCTTCTTTCACTTAGCACAACATGTGCCGTCTTGAATACTTGTCAAAGCTGTAACTGTGTGTTGAACGGCGACTCGAACATCTTCGCACACAGTTTTTTGACATAAAATCTGACTGCCAGCCCGCTGCCGCAGAGACTTATCAGAGTCGTTCACTTAAACTAAACTCCGACCGAACAAGCCTTGGAAGGTCCAACGGTACCGACCGGCCGCCGTGTCATCCTCAGTCCACAGGCGTCACTGGATGCGGATACGGAGGGGCATGTGGTCAGCACACCGCTCTTCCGACCATATGTCAGTTTACGAGACCGGGTCTTTCACTTAAGGCGGCAGTAAGAATTACCGTCCCTAAGACTCCTAATCGCCACTGTATGTCCAAAATTGCAAGGCTGTAGGATGCGGAAGTGTTATCTTCAGCTTAAGCTGTTGTAGTGCTATTTCTACTCGTGGTCTACTGGTAAACTTTGCGCAATGTAGATGGAAAGTCACGAATTCGATTCCACTAGTTTATTTTCGGAAGCACCGTTGGCCTGTCTGCTAGAGGTATCAGTCTGATGGAAGCAGAAAGATAACTTGCTTTACAATCTAACTCATTAGCGCCTGAAGCCATCCGAAGTCCACACAGGTGAGCGCCGTGCAGTGCAGGCCACGTGGACACGTTTCAGCACTTGCAGTGAAAAGCATAAAATTATTTACTCTGGCAAGCATAAAATTACTTATTATGGCACTGTGATTGTCAATAACTCTGATAACTCAATAACTCTGATAAACTGACTGAACACTGTGCAGCAACACCATTGCATGGCCATTGCTCACACTGTTTTCAATGTGAGAAATATTGTATTGTTTAACGTACCACCATTGTTAAAAGCTACCTAGAACAGAATTATGTTGCTGCATGAGTTGTTATGTATATGTTTGGTGTGTAGTTGTATAGTTTGCTTTGACTAAAGTTCTCAATTTTTTATTTGAAGCTTTGTGATCTCTCTTACAGACGCACCTCACTTTGCATACCTGGGTGTTACGAATGTTGCTTAAAGATATAAAATATAATCTCAGGTGGAAAAACGTCTAACATTTGCGACATTTTTTTCGCTTTAAGTTTATTAGTGGTGTTAGGGAGTGGAGGCAGCCTCACCATTTATGCTGAAATAGACACACCCTTGGGGAACAGTTCGAAGTACACAACACACTCTTTGTGCCAGCAGATGCAAAATATTTTCTGTTCACATTGTCCTTGGCTTGAGAGGATTTTTTTGTTCGAACTGTTAACATACATCACTAGTAGAAACATTGCTTACGGATGCTCAACGAGAGAACTGATGATGTACACTCAAAAATATATATATATAACCATTCATTTGATTTTCGTTACTTTGAATCAGAGTATGCAGTGTTCCTGCATCTGACTTTTGAACCTTGGCTATTGAATGAAAATGTCTCACGAAGGTTAAATGATTGAAATTCATCACATTTGTCAAATATTGGCTCTCCCTGAACGTAGAAAATCTTTCATGCCAGAACGATCCTTCGTGAAACGATAAACTCATTTTCTGCTGTGATTTCTCTGATACCACTAGCCCCACTCTCAGAAAAAATATTTCGAGCTGTCACTACTGCCTTCAACGCTCCATTAAAGATAAAGCGATCAGTATGTAGCAAACGATTTAGGAGTAAAGGAGACCACTCACTGAATATCGAAGCGTTTAATCGTCTACAGCCACACACATGAGATAGAAAACTTGCTAGTTTTAGGAATAAATCCTTTCTCGAGTCAGAGTACACACACACACACAGACACACACACACACGCACACACACACACACACACACACACACACACACACACACACAAGCCTGCACACTTTCGCCTGTGCCCCTACATAGTGCAGACTGAATACACAAGGATGGGACTGCAATTTGACAGTTGGACAAGTATGTGGTGGGTGTTATGTCGAGTGGGGTGGGTAGAAATACAGTGAGGCAAGAGACGATAAGAGGGTTTGGGTGTAGATGACTGCCTCGGGGCAGCTGCTTCGCTGGCTATGGAGGGTGGCAGGCGCACAGGCTGGGTATGTTATGGATGGCCACTGGAGCCGGTGGGGAGCAGTGCACAATGAAAGTGGCATGGAGATGTGAATTGGAAGGAAGCGATACAACAGAGAAAGGAGTAACTAATGGGTGGAGGATGTGGGGATAGTGAGTTACTGGAGACTGAGGCTAGGGCAGTTATGCTCCCTTCTGGTTCTGTACGCACATTCTCTGGTACAGAGTTTTTGGAGAAGCATCGTTAAGAAGTTTCGGTACCCAAATTGAAATCTTTGAGATCCTGAAGAGCTCAGCTGCTATCTTAACCAGCTGAAAGGTTAAAAGCCGTCAGGCTTGCCTTCTTCCATTTATACACTAAATTCGTCTGCCCCTTGTCACGACTGGCGATAGGCAGGACTCTTTAGTTTCGCCGTGGTAAAAGTCTAGTGATGTTATTTAATGGTAGGGAATGTATTTTATAAACTTGAGTTGTTGTCGGTCGAGGCTCGTAGTTCCATTCCAAGAATGCACGAGAACCGCTCAGAACTCTGAAAGCGACAGGTGAGACCGCACGGCATTCAGAGGCTTTGTTCCGGCTTACGCCTGAGAGGGCTCAACGGAACTCCCCTGCCAGTCAAGATAATACAGGGTCCGCGGTATTCGGGACGGTCTGGTTCTGTAAAAGGCTCAGGTCGCTAGTCTCAAATGATGGCTGCCACCTAATAACTCATGGTGAGAAATCGCAAGTTTCGTGATGTATTGGCCTACGCTGTGGGAGAAACATCGCGGAGTTCCCGTCACATTGGTTAGGGTTCTGGAAATTCAGAAGTGTATAACAACGCTCTGATTCGCACGACGCCTACTAACGTGAGGTGAGAATTTCTAGAGAAAAGTGGCGAAGAAGATATGCTGTGATCGACCCGCGCCTGGAAGTATTTCTGTGGTGGTAATTTACGAAACGTGGCAGTTGACGAAAAACAGTAACATTTTTCCCGATTGATGGTTGCGGCCACAACAACGCAAACAGCAGAGTCGGGAGCAGTGACACGTGAAAGAAGACACACTTTTTTGGGTGTGGAAGGCGAAAGGTCGCTGGTTTTAGACTTCGAGGACTCTGAGTTCAAATGGTGAACGGAACTTCACGGTGACAGGGCCTGAGGGGTAAAATTCTGAAATTCTGATTCTTCGCAAGCGACCACGCATAGCCGACTACGCCTGTTTAGCTGAGTGGTATTCATGGACCCACCGCCCTGCTGGGATATGCCGGGTGTGAGAAGAAATTGACTTACAGATGTGACGTTTCCACGATTCCCCTACGGTTACAGATACAGTCTCTGACTGTGTGCAGCGGCCCCGGACGCTCCGACGGTTGACAAGTGGTGATGTCCACTGCAATGACGACGGCCTCTTACTGGCCGCCCACTTCGATAAGGCGATACCAGCGGGAAATATGGCCTTTTTTAGTTCACATTATCGGCGTAATTTTTGGTGTACGGCTCCCTTGTTTTTGTTGCTTCTTATAAAAAAAATTGTGATGGTGCGCTTAAGCGATAGGAGGAGAGAGACCTCGTGGCTAGGTCTCGGAATTCGACCCCTGCCCGCCTTGCCTCCTCCTGCCTGCCCGGTAGGCAGTCCACGTTAGATTTCCGGGCGATGCATTTGGTTTTAATTTATTGTTCCGTTTCCGTATACATGGAGTAGAAGAAACGCAGTAATCGTTTTTGCGATAAAGCAGACAAAACCTTTCCCTTTTTTTCAATTAAGAAAAAAAAGAAAAGTTAACAGACAGAAAAAGGATATAATACAACAACAAAAAATGGTAAGGCGACCGCTCGATTAAAAAAAATGATAACGTGTTTGCCTACCATGCAGGAGATCGGGTTCGATTCTCAGCCGGGTTGGAGATTTTCTCCGCTCCTCGACTGGGTGTTGTATCGTCCTCATCATCACCGACGAGCAATTCGCCCAATCTGGCGTCACCTGAAATAAGACTTGCACGCGGCAAGCCGAACTTCCCCGGATGAGGCCTTCCGACCATCAATGGCACACGATCATTTAATTTAATTTTTGTCAACAACAAAAAATGGTTGTGTGCTTGCCTCCCCTGCAGAGGGCCCGGGTTCGATTCCCGGCTGGGTTGAAGAGTTTTCTCCGCTCGATGACTGGGTGTCGCATTGTTCTCATCATCAACGACGCGCAAGTCGCCGAATGTGGCGTCACGTGAAATAAGGCTTGCACCGGGCGGTCGAATTCCCCCCAAAAAGGGCCACTCAATCATTTCATTCTTTTTACGCACAGCCGATTTACCACCACAGCAGATTGGTGAGAATATGCATCAGCACCGGCGGTAAGTGGGCGTTGACGTTTTCCGAGGGTATGTACCGTTGCCATAGTACCGTTAATCCCGGCTCCATGATATTGTTTTCATTCACCATTCAGTCAACCAACTGAGTAACTAAAGATTTGGTGGGTTGCATTAGTGACTGAATATGCAGCTAGAGTACGGTAGTGCTCCCCCCAAATGTTTCATACCTTTACTGCAATCACTTTTATAATAGTCATGTCATTGAGTCTAATGCTATGTAATTGCTTTTAATATAATAAAACATAAATTAAATTTTGTTTGTATTTAATTTCAAGTAACTTACAGTTTCCTTCAATTCATTATTATTATTAGTCAGTTGAGTAAGAATAGTCATTCAGTAGGATTTTATAGTAATTCACCACCTTAGGATTCCATGTTAGGGTCATTTTTGAGATAGCGATTCCGATAAGCAATTAAAATTTAACTTCGCTTGTTAAGGGGTGTGTGGCGGAGTCTGGGAAGTTCGAGCATTCCGGTACGATTTCACATCCACACACCGCGGCGTTTGGCACCTCACCTTCGCCTGTTCCAAAGGAGAGACGTATCTTGGGAACAATCTCCGTAAGCCAATCCACTGTTCCAATTCGGTCATGGACAAAGTGACATTACGCTCTTGTTATACTCTAATTTAGTAGTGCTTATATTGCTCATCTTCAGACATTTCTACGTACTGATTACTGTTTCCTACGAATCTATAAAACGCAAACTCTGTCGAATGTTCTGTTTTGTGGCAGTAAGGTAATTTACATAGTTAATTTTTTAGCTATAGTTATGTCAGTCACACTGTAGGTACGAGTACAAAAAAGTATCGAGCACTGACCCTTTTTTGGTAATTCTACAAAATATTGTTTCGTGTTCATTGGTTCCATAAATATTTAGCTAAAGGTACTTAATTTGTACGCATATAATTTGTATAGGCCATGTTGGTTCCTTAAAACATTTATTTACAAGAAAGGCTTGCGCTATTATGAATTATTAGGGATGTGTAGTAAATCTTATGAGAATTATTTAAGAACGCTTACATAAAACTGTTTGCAGAGAGATTTGTAATTTTGTTACAGATGTCCTTTAAATTTTTTTTCGTTATACAGTGAAAAGCTACATAAATCGAAATGGAAAAGCAACCACAGAGGGCGGATGTAGAGTAGTAATTTGGCTGAGCACAAATACAGGTAAACCAACAGATTTATTTGCAGAAATAAGTTTAACTTGAAGACGTAATGAGGCTCTCACGATACGCCGCGGAGGTGAAATTCTCATTTCCGGTCTGGCTCTTTCGATTTAAGTTTCCACTTGTTTATCTAACCCTTACTAGCTCATTCCGGCCGGGGGCACGATAAAGTTCACGTCTGGCTGCAGCTACAGAATCTTCCACGAGTAAGCTAGATTACTCCCTCTCTCTCCGCCCCCCCTCCCCCTCTTTCTCCATCTATCTCTCTCTCTCTCTCTCTCTCTTTCTCCCTCTCTCTACGAACTTCCCCGAGCGAAATGTCGCAGTTGAGAACGCTGAGCTCTTATGCGGTAGCTATCAGTTTCAAAGCTCTTCTGTCAGTTCGCTTGGCTGCTTTACGTAATTTCAGGCTAATATTGGATTTTTTTTAAGTGCCGACACTGAATTGAAGAAAGGGGACACGCGGCGACGTATCCATAGATATTACAAATTGAAGACTTTCACACCGTTTTCCTCTCTGTACGTGAAGTCTTATCTCTGGAACTACTATAGAGATGTTGGTATAGTTTTCACTAACAGACTGAGTCAAGTGGAAGGTTTGTGCCTATAATTTATACACTGGTGTGCAAAACATAAGCACGAAACTAATTTTCGCATGATGTGTCACTGCCAAGTAACATAGCTCGGTGAAACTTGGACCATAAATAGAAAGAACTGCTAGAGTATAGTACAGTACAGTACAGAAGATAAGTGAAAGTTATACGCAATGAGATATGCAGAAATGACAGTTCTATTCTAGGGCAGTAATTACACCCAAGTCATCGCAATACATGATTGCCCCACATATGCTTGATGGATTTAAGTCGGGGGAAAGGGGAGACCGTCCATACGTCCATTCACGGAAAATCCTTTTGTTCCAGGAGCTCCAACCCCCTGCCCTGTTCGAAACGTTCGTGTATTCTGATCCATAAAAATGAAGTCAGCGCCGAATACATCCCTGAAAAAACGTACATGAGGAAGGAATACAGTGTCACAATAACACTGACCGGCGAGTGACTGTGTTCAAAGATATGGAGGTCAGTACACCCACACAAAACTATGCCTCCTCACGCCGTAACACCTGGATGAAAATCGTTCAAATGGCTCTAAGCACTGTGGGACTTAACATCTGAGTTCATCAGTCCCCTAGACTCAGAACTACTTAAACCTAACTAACGTAAGGACATCACACACAACCATGCCGGAGGCAGGATTCGAACCTGCGACCGTAGCAGCAGCGCGGTTCCGGACTGAAGCGCCTAGAACCGCTTGGCCACAGCTTTCGGGGACACCTGGATCACAAAAACGATAATTTTCGACAATTTTCGAAGTACCCTCATATATAGAGAGGTGGGAAGGCATAATGCACCCAGAAATATTGTCATATAGGATCGTTTTGGTCGTCCAACTGTTATGCTGTGGGGAAGCATAATGTTGCATAGGAGTACTCACTCACCGGTCAACGTCATTGTGACACTTAATTCCTTCGCCATTTGCATCTTTTCAGGTGTGCATTCGGCTCTAAAGCCATTTTTATGGATGACAATGCGCTACCGCATCACAGAGTGCAAAGCTAGGGAGCTATTGAAACAAAAAGGTATTCGGCGAATGAACTGACCTACACGTTCGTCAGACTTAAATCCGTCGGAAACGTGTGGGCTGTGGTGTGGAGACATACTGCAATACGCCCATATGCACCAACGACCATCCAGCAATTGTCATCCGAGCTAGGGAAGAATGGAACGCCCAAACACAACTACTCCTTGCCAGTTTCAAAATGGCTATGAGCACTACGGGACTTAACTTCTGAGGTCATCAGTCCCCTAGAATTTAGAACTACTTAAACCTAACTAACCTAAGGACATCACACACATCCATGCCCGAGGTAGGATTCGAACCTGCGACCGCAGCGGTCGCGCGGCTCCAGACTGTAGCGCCTAGAACCGCTCGGCCACTCCGGCCGGCCCTTATCAGTTTAATGGCCAGCATGGGAGCACGTTGTAGAGTATGTCTGTGATGATCACATTCCCTATTAAGAACCTGTCCAGCCTTTGTAATGTCCAGTGAGCCACCATGACTCGCAGTCGCTTCAGTGTAATCATTGCCTTTGAAGAAAAGTGTCATTTCTGTACGTCTCATTGCGTATTTCTTTCAGTTAGCTTCTGTACTGTACTGTACTATACTGTACTGTACTATACTGTAGTAGTTCTTCCTATGCATGGTCCAAGATTCATCGAGCTGTGTTACCTGGCAGAAATACATCATGCGAAACTAACTTTCGTGATGATGATGACGGTGATGATGACGAAGATGTTTGGTTTTTGGACCGCTCAACTGCACGGTCATCAGCACCCGTATACATTCCCAATCTGTACACAGTCCTATCTGGCCACTTTCATGAATGATGATGGAATGATGAGGACAACACAAACACCCAGTCCCCAGACAGAGAAAATCCCCACCTTGGCCGGGAATCGAACCCGTGACCCCGTGATCCGGAGGTAGCAACCCTAGCCACTAGACCATGAGCTGCAGACTTACCTTCGTCCTTATGTTTTGCACATCGGAGTAATTACACTGATGATGAGCTTGTAATGTATAAGGGGAGATCAAAAAGTTTCCGTTAGAAGGGCGTGCAGTCCAGAGTCTGTATGCCAATCAGGCAAAATCGACGTGATCTATGAAACAATCATCTCACCGACACACCAGCTTCAAGATACACATTCGATAAAGCACCGTGTCCTGCTGCGTGAAGAAGTCCGTAAGTGCCTGCTGCACAGCCTCGTCCGATAGGAATCGTCGACCCTTCAAGGCCTTTTTTAATGGACCAATAGCGTGATAATCGCACGGGGAGAGAGCTGGACGGGAGGGTGCTCGTGTGTCTCCCACATGTCCGTAATTGATGAGGCTGACCCTCCAGATCGGCTGGTGTCTTTTATCGACTCGCGAACAGCACAGAACTTGGAACACCATTCCCCAAGGGTGGTTTTCGACAGATATGCTGCCACAAACAAATTCTCCAATTGATAGCTACCGGTGTTTGTCCTTCGGCAGCCAAGAAAAGGATAACAGCGCGTTGGATGCATTTGGTAATAACGTTGCCATAGTTCACGTTTGCGCATGTATCGCAGGCACCTCAGAATGAGACGAATGCCACACTAATCCCCTGCCTACATGTCGATGCTTACGTATCCTTCGTTGCATGTACACAGCAGCAACGCCCTCAAACGGAAAATTTTAGTTCGCCCTTTATGTGCATTGTTACCGGTTTCATAGTTGACTGTCGATGGGAGTGACGTCTCCTGGCCGTGATGGAAGATATGAGCTGGCCAGATAAAGAGCATCGGCATCTGGCGGGAAAAGCAATAAAGTACATAGCCACTGCAACTCGATAGAGCAAACAAACTTGACCAGAATCCATACGTATTTATATCGATTGATATTATAAATTACAGTCCCCTGACGTATTTCTGTGTGGACGTGCGTGCACGTCCAAAGGAAATTTGCATTGTAATCAGAATGACACCTGGGAAAGCCCCTTATCCGCACCCCCGCCCCTCCAGAAATTGGCGGGAAAAAGATTCAGTTGATTGGCCATTCGCGGAAAATCGATTACAGTGTATGGAGTGTTCTTCAAATAATTTAGACAATGTGTGGATTACTGTTACTTTAAATAATTTGTAGGATACCAGATTGTGTATGAAAATACTTTATTAATTTATGTAAAGAATTTGGTAGGAAATCGATTGAAGTGTGTGGAATATTGTTTAAATAATTTAGACAATTTGTCTAATATTGGATATTTAAATAGTTTATGGGATATGCGGCTGTGTATGGAAATAGTTTATTTACTTCTGTAAAGAATTTGGTGGGAAATCTATTGCAGTGTATGGAATTTTGTTCGAGCAATTTCGACAACGTGTGGACTATTGTTTATTTAAACAGTTCACACAATACGAGGGGATGTATAGAATATTTAAACAATTTCGACGCCTTTTCACTTCGAATGCGTCAGGAAACACGTATTTACACTGTCACAGACCGCTTAAACATATCTGAAAAACTTTCTCGCGTCTCGCCACGGACTTAGGCTGCCCGGAGTCATGACGTACCAGATGGATTTCCGTAACGCCAGCGGGCTTACCACAACACTGTTGGCTGTCGGCCGCCATCTCAAGTGGTCTGTATGCGTGAACCAACCTGTCGGATACCAGCGCAACCTGACTGGGAACGGAACCTGAAATATTGGTGGTGTTAATAAATCATTAATTACTGGTTCATGGTCGTGATTTATGGAATATAAGGCAAACGAAGTAGGTATTCCACACACACAAATTGACGATCTAACAAAACTAGTGGCAGGCAGACCCGAAATAAACTGAAAAGAAAAGATCATTTCACTCAAAGAGAGAGAGACAGAGAGAGAGAGAGAGAGCCAGAGAGAGAGAGAGAGAGAGAGAGAGAGAGTTGTTGTTTGCTTTGCTGATGACATAGGAGCTATCGTGGGATATTTCATTCCTACATGGGCTCTAAACTGCCCCAGCCTTCCTGGCGCATTTCCTTGCGGTGCTTTTCACGAACTGCTTCAGAAGTCATTAAATCTGTTGCGGAATATCACAATTGAAGATGTCACAAATGTGATGAGGTGCCACGGGAAATTTTAATAAAATCGTTAATATAGCAATTAAACAATTTGCTTGACACAATTTAAAACTACTGGAAATAAAAAATATCAACACTGCACGAAGTTTGCGTGCATAATAAGCAGTGTTATGTTACTGACGAGAAATTTCATTAAATAATCCAAACCTATTACAATTTGACGTCACAACTGGAAGCGGTAATGCATGAAATGATAGATGGAATTTGAAATTTTGACGTGAATTTATACCATCACGGTTATACAGTTCCTGACCACTACAGGTCTCCCAAGTGTGTTTTCTTTTTTAAAGCGCTATAGAATTCCTACATTGGTTCACTCCACTACAATCAGAAGAAGGAAGGGTCTACTGCGTGATAGGATAGAGACAACAACAAATACCCATGCAAGATAGAGTCCACTGCAAAGTACTGAGAAGCACTAAACACGACACATTTCAAGCACGATCCATTTCTTAGCAGTAGCTGTCGTGGCTAGATGGTGGAGATCGCTGAAACACACGCACATTTCCCCTGCTCATGTCCCGATGTCCATATGAAGGTCGATGAAAACCACCCCCGCGGCCGCAGCCACAGACTTGGATGCTCGAGTATGCCGGAGTGCGGTATCCCCGGCAATGGACATCTGGGGATGACTGGAGTGGTAGGAATTTGGATGTTATCAATGTGTCCAGTGTAAACACATGTCCATGTTGAATCGTCTCTCACACAACACACACATCCGCTCCTGGCGTGCTCATCCAGCACACTAACTATTCGCCATCCCTCGCTGCCATGGGCAAGATCAGACAGGATGGCGCACCATTTGTACCCGTCACAGGCTGAGCTAATCCGCAACTTCGGTTCGTTGAAGTCTCATAACGAACCGTTGCAGCCAGCCGCAGTACACGGCGAAACATGTAGCTGCAGCTTGGACGTATATGCTAATTAATTAAACTGATCATGAGAGTGACTTTACATGACAAGTCGGATTACACTCACCAGGTAGCTCAAATGGGTATACCTGGAGAGAGGAGGCTGTTCTTTTCGAGGAACACTATTGAGAACAGACATTTGAAGCTGATCACAGAAGATTCTATGGCTGGGAACATACACTTCACATAAGGACCGCGCTATTAAAAACATGATCACAAAGACTATATTACTGTCACCCTGCATAAAAAGCGCTCTTGGTTCTACATGCACACACAAGAGTCGCTGACAGTGTTACGCTTTTTGACAGAAATGCTGTCTGAGATTTCGAATCAAGTCTATCCATTCAGCCATATACTTCTGTTGGATCCTATGGAGATGTCTTTTATGATTACAGCCTCTGGTGAACCATATTCGTGTCAAACTCATATCTCGAAACGAGTCACCTTTTTTGAAATCTATCTGCTACAGCAAAACGCCAGCCCTTTTTTTTAGACAGTCCCTCTGCATCTTGTAACTGTTCCTCAGTCGCCACTCTGCCCTCTCAGCGTCTTTGTGTATGTGATAGTTCCAGTTTAAGTCGGAACTGCGCAAAAGTTGGAAAACACCATATCCGTATATACAAAATTCTGCAATCTGTGGAGAAACAGGGTGAGCTGAGTTAATGTGACAGGATCGTGTTTTGACCACTTGGCGTAAACGGGAACATGTCATCGTAGTTCCACCAACTGTGTACAGTGTGTAAGGCCAGTGCCAAAGGAAGCTTTCTCCTGTAACATGAAGTCGTAGAAAAGACAGTACAAACAGTTGCGATGATATTTCTTATCAAGAACATTAGGAAGACACCATATCATACAGGAACTGGACGAAGGATGAGGATTTTGCTATTGCGTTGTGATGTAACTTCAAAGTGCATATGGGTAGTGCAGTCTGAAGGACAACAGCGTCCTACAGGGTGCATTCATGTCTGTCACTCAAACATATATATGGTGATCCTATTAAATATAGAGATATTGGTTTACTGGAGCAGGTGGCCAGTGTAAGATTTCATCACCTGTACTGTGGGAGGACAACATCCCACAGACTATCACCCGCAAGAGGGGGTTCCTGTGTTGTTGTTTGATGCCATATATTTTTTATGCTGTAACGCATCCAAGCAGTGTTTGACTACCAACTGTAATACATTTACAAGCAATTTTAGAATACATAATGAGGAGTGATATCATGATTGCATGGGCAGAAGTGATATAAAATCTGTAAAATTACAAAAAGTGACGGAAAACATGTATAAACCAGTTGAGAATACGCTGAAACACAGGGACAATTGGGGAGCACCTGTATATCGTCTGATTGGTGCAGGACAATTCTTGTACATGGAAGCAAGTATGCAACAGCAAGAGGAATGCAAGGAAAAAATGACATGCAAGCACCGGGATCCAGGGAAGCAGTCATTTTATTTTTCGTCAGCAGTGATAAGAAAGTTGGAATAGAATGTTTAAGGCGGTTGACTAGCAAACGCAGAGTAAAAATTTTTTGTATGTTGGATCACAAGCTGTAGTGTGACCCCGAAGTTATTAGCAACCACCTTACAGATTTTTGTAAAGTGTCCTTAGCTAAAGAGTATTATATTGCCAGCTGGTGTGACTGAAATATACTCTGCAGAATGGAT
The DNA here is from genome assembly GCF_023898315.1 of Schistocerca nitens. Taxonomy (NCBI): domain Eukaryota; kingdom Metazoa; phylum Arthropoda; class Insecta; order Orthoptera; family Acrididae; genus Schistocerca; species Schistocerca nitens. Next base: position 47,684,591 of record NC_064616.1, on the reverse strand, counting down.
CACTTGTCTGACCCTGTGCAGGACTGTTTAGGTTTTTTAACCCCTAACAAACAGTATTACAATGTGCTTCTTTGTACTCTCCACCAATCACAACATTGCGGTGTCAGTTAACAAACAGTTGCTGTATGGCTTTCCTAACAACATTCTACTGTATGAATGTTGAGGTAATAGTGACACATGCAAGTTCACTGCTGCCTTTGGTGCTTTCTGGGAAAAGAAAGCTATCTGCCTATAAAGAGACATGGATCAGCTTTAAAGGAGTATAGAAAGTAAATGGAGTGATTGATTGAGAAGCAGAGAGGGATATGTTGCTGCAGGCCAATTATCGTGCATTTAACCATATTTTTCTGTTGTTCTCTCAGGGTGTATCAGTTGTGTGGCAAAACCTGAAATCGATTCATATAGAACTGCGTGTTCTGTGTGTGACTGAGAGCACTATCTACCTGTGATCGTTAACAGCAAACCTCTCCAAACCACAGTCATCAGAGGAATTCCAACTCATCTGTGATGATGATTAAACATGTCCATTCTGTTTTGGCACACTCCTTTAGATGAACGAAGATGTAGGTGAAATAGTCCAGTTCTCTGCCCATATTGGACATAAATCAAGTCTTCAGTTTCATATAGGTACAAAGCGACTGTTGCTATACTTCTCATGTTCATCCTATCCTAAATGTATCCAAGTGGCCCGTCGAGCAGAGGGCAAGTCCTAGGATTTTTTAGAAGGTTGGTGTATAATATGCGCAAACATCCTCGTATAAAATCAAACAGCATATCGGTATGTCATCAATATGACCATATACATATGAAAAACTGTGGAAAAAATGGAAAAGACAAAATCGGTAAAATTCGAGGAATACCTGGTAAAATCACGAAAAACTGATGTGAGGCACATAAAAATTGAGGTAAATACCATGAAATATGTAAAATCGCAAAAACCTAGGGAAATTACGGAAATTGACTGAGAATATATAAAATTGGAGACTAATACCATTAAAACGGTACTGTGCAAAATCAGTAAAATAGTGTGTTCTTGGGGAGAGTGTAGACTGATATTACATATACTCATCTTCATAGAGGACAGAGTAGGCATTCTAGAGACGTGGCCTCAAACCGAAAGGGCAATGTTATCCCACACATGAGCAATACAGCCTAACATCGGGGCATGGCCTCTATGTGCAAAAGAAAGGTTACCAGAGGCAGTGGTAAACTGTGGTAAGAGTGTTACCTCTCCTCTGGCTACTGAGAGTGATGTCACTATTCCTTTGTATACATTTTCGGCTGTCATCTATTATTTTATAGGGCTGTTGGTAACATATCATAATTTCCGAACCATTATTGTGCTTCAACATCGCACACAGCAGGCGTCATACATCGTTGGAAACCTATATAGTGTTCAGTTACAAAGTATCGGTATTTTCTTTGGTGTTCCACTTTAGAGCTTGTCATCATAGTTTATCGTAGAGAAACTTGAAGGGGGAATGCATGCCCTGCGCTGCGAATATATTAACAGCGTTGCATTCCTCACGACTAACAGGTCAGAAGACACACTGCTCTTGCATTATAGCATGTTTTAAACACACAACTGAGTAACCTTGGAATGTATATGTTTATGTTGCACGATCATTTCTCTCTTACCAATACCTTCTTGGTACTGATTCTAGACACTAGAACAATATTTTAGAATCTATAGCTCTGATGATTTATGTAAAATGCTTCATGCATAAAAATCAAAAGTTTCTTCTTCTTAACGGTCTGTTATATCATCACAACACTTTCAGATCTACTACACACCGATAAGGTGTGCTAACCTCCTTCACATTCGCGAATCTGGAGAAATATTGTGTACCTGAATGGGTGCCATAAGTGAGATTGGTGCGGAACAGCCATTACGGACTCAACTCGCTCTGTTTCTTCATGTGACGTGGAATGTAGCCTCTACTTCTGGTCATATGAAAATTAAATCGCAGTGTTACAGGAAGGGTTGGTCAAATACATTGCAAGGAGATTTTTCAGTTTCTAACTTTGTCCTAAGAATGTGAGAATGCTCTGTGACTCCCATCCGTATAAAGAAAGATGTGCAATTATAATCATGAATTACTATGATAAAAGAGCTAGAAATATGTAGATCGGTATAGGACACTGTCTGGTATACTTCGGTATATACCGTATGTTTTCGAGAATTAAAAGTGAATGGATGTACTGCACAGTCATCTACCTACATTAGCAGTATAGTACACATATCAAAAAAAGTTTTGCATCACCTCGGTTCTGAGAGTCCCGGAACCTGCACATAAAATTGGAATAGAGATCAACATAAACATCATTTCCGCCCTTTTTATTGCTCATGAAAACAACACATTGCATGTTGTACCACCATACAGCGAGACCTTCAGATGTGGTGGTGCAGATTGCTGTACAGACCGGTACCTCTAATACCCAGTAGCACGTCCTCTCGCATTGATGCATGCCTGTTCGTCGTGGCATACTGTCCAAACGTTCATCAAAACACTGTTGGTCCAGATTGTCCCACTACTCAATGGCAATTCGGCGTAGATCCTTCAGAGTGGTTGGTGGGTTACGTCGACCATAAACAGCCCTTTTCAATCTATTCCAGGCAAGTTCGATAGAGTTCATGTCTGGGGTACATGCTGGCCACTCTAGTCGAGCGATGTCGTTATCCTGAAGGAAGCCATTCACAAGATGTACACGACGGGGGCGCGAATTGTCGTCCATGAAGACGAATGCCTCGCCATTATGCTGCCGATACGGTTGCAGTATCTGTCGGAGGATGGCATTCACGCATCGTACAGCCGTTATGGCGCCTTCCATGATCACCAGCGGCGTACGTCGGCCCCACATAATGCCATCCCAAAACATCGGGGAACCTTCACCTTGCTGCACTCGCTGGACAGTGTGTCTAAGGCATTTAGCCTCACTGGGTTACCCCCAAACACATCTCCGACGACTGTCTGGTTGAAGGCATATGCGACACTCATCGGTGAAGAGATCGTAATGCCAATCCCGAGCGGTCCATTCGGCATGTTGTTGGACCCATCTGTACCGCGCTGCTTGGTATCGTGGTTGCAACGATGGACCTCACCATGGACTTCGGGAGTGCCTATTGCGCACAGTTTGAGTGGCAACACAACGTCCTGTGGCCGCACAAAAACCATTCAACATGGTGGCATTGCTGTCAGGGTTCCTCCGAGCCATAATTCGTAGGTAGTGGCCATCCTCTGCAGTAGTAGCCCTTGGGCGGCCTGAGCGAGGCATGTCATCGACAGTTCCTGTGTCTCTGTATCTGCTCATGTGCGAACAACATCGCTTTGGTTCACTCCGAGCCAGCCGGCCGCGGTGGCCGTGCCTTTCTAGGCGCTGCAGTCCGGAACCGCGGGACTGCTACGGTCGCAGGTTCGAATCCTGCCTCGGGCATGGATGTGTGTGATGTCTTTAGGTTAGTTAGGTTTAAGTAGTTCTAAGTTCTAGGGGACTGATGACCTAAGATCTTAAGTCCCATAGTGCTCAGAGCTATTTGAACCATTTGAAACAGTGGTCGCACACATGACTGCAATATGGGAAATCAATCGCAACGGGACACCTAGACATCTCCTACCACGTCATTGTGAAAGATGAGTTTCAGTATAGATGTTATCAATCACCATCAGTCAGTTGTTTGGCAATAAGAAACACTATCACCGTTTTTTATTTCAATTATCCTGTGTATTGTAGAAGTAGGAGCAGCATGATTTACACTGTGCAATGTCCAGTGTTCATTGAGAGCCAATGGGTCAAAATGCGTTAATGCTCGTTTAGCACCCGACACTGTGTTAATGTACACTCCTGGAAATGGAAAAAAGAACACATTGACACCGGTGTGTCAGACCCACCATACTTGCTCCGGACACTGCGAGAGGGCTGTACAAGCAATGATCACACGCACGGCACAGCGGACACACCAGGAACCGCGGTGTTGGCCGTCGAATGGCGCTAGCTGCGCAGCATTTGTGCACCGCCGCCGTCAGTGTCAGCCAGTTTGCCGTGGCATACGGAGCTCCATCGCAGTCTTTAACACTGGTAGCATGCCGCGACAGCGTGGACGTGAACCGTATGTGCAGCTGACGGACTTTGAGCCAGGGCGTATAGTGGGCATGCGGGAGGCCGGGTGGACGTACCGCCGAATTGCTCAACACGTGGGGCGTGAGGTCTCCACAGTACATCGATGTTGTCGCCAGTGGTCGGCGGAAGGTGCACGTGCCCGTCGACCTGGGACCGGACCGCAGCGACGCACGGATGCACGCCAAGACCGTAGGATCCTACGCAGTGCCGTAGGGGACCGCACCGCCACTTCCCAGCAAATTAGGGACACTGTTGCTCCTGGGGTATCGGCGAGGATCATTCGCAACCGTCTCCATGAAGCTGGGCTACGGTCCCGTACACCGTTAGGCCGTCTTCCGCTCACGTCCCAACATCGTGCAGCCCGCCTCCAGTGGTGTCGCGACAGGCGTGAATGGAGGGACGAATGGAGACGTGTCGTCTTCAGCGATGAGAGTCGCTTCTGCCTTGGTGCCAATGATGGTCGTATGCGTGTTTGGCGCCGTGCAGGTGAGCGCCACAATCAGGACTGCATACGACCGAGGCACACAGGGCCAACACCCGGCATCATGGTGTGGGGAGCGATCTCCTACACTGGCCGTACACCACTGGTGATCGTCGAGGGAACACTGAATAGTGCACGGTACATCCAAACCGTCATCGAACCCATCGTTCTACCATTCCTAGACCGGCAAGGGAACTTGCTGTTCCAACAGGACAATGCACGTCCGCATGTATCCCGTGCCACCCAACGTGCTCTAGAAGGTGTAAGTCAACTACCCTGGCCAGCAAGATCTCCGGATCTGTCCCCCATTGAGCATGTTTGGGACTAGATGAAGCGTCGTCTCACGCGGTCTGCACGTCCAGCACGAACGCTGGTCCAACTGAGGCGCCAGGTGGAAATGGCATGGCAAGCCGTTCCACAGGACTACATCCAGCATCTCTATGATCGTCTCCATGGGAGAATAGCAGCCTGCATTGCTGCGAAAGGTGGATATACACTGTACTAGTGCCGACATTGTGCATGCTCTGTTGCCTGTGTCTATGTGCCTGTGGTTCTGTCAGTGTGATCATGTGATGTATCTGACCCCAGGAATGTGTCAATAAAGTTTCCCCTTCCTGGGACAATGAATTCACGGTGTTCTTATTTCGATTTCCAGGAGTGTAGATTTAAAACCTGACATAGACGTTGAAGTCGTTGTGGAAAAATAAAATGATGGTTGTGTATGTAGCTAAGTCATTTTTCGTAATTTTACAGATTTTGTATCACTTTTGCCCATGCGATCACTCCTCACTCCGTATTCTAAAACTGTTTGTAAATGTAGTGCAGTTGGCAGTCATAAACTGCTTGAATGTGTTACAGCAGAAAAAAGTGTATCAAACTACCACACAGGGACCCTCTCTTGCGACTGATAGTTTGTGGGATATGGTCCATCTACAGCACAGGTGACAAAACCTTACATTGGCCTCTGGAAGCGACTTCGGTCTCTGGCCACCTGTTCCAATGGACCAAAAATATGATCGCCACGTATGTTCGATGTCAGCAGAAGATGGTATTTGCTATCGATATAGCTGAAGAGAGGGAAGCGATAATATCTTATCGAATTCTCTATCAGATGATGTTAGCGGCGTTTCCCTAATTTGTATTTTATGTCTGTTGGATGGTATAAAATAATAATGATAGAGAGAATGTTTTAGTGACAGACGTGAATGCACACAGAGAGACGCTGATCTCCTTTGGACTGTAGTACCTGTATGTAATTTGAAGATGCATCATAATGCAGTAGCGAAGTCATTGTTCTTCGTCCAATTCCTGTATGATGTGGTGTCTTCCTAATGTTCCCGATGAGAAAAACCACCGCAACCGTTCGTACTGTCTTTTGTACTACCTCGTGATGCAGGAGAAAGCTTCGTTTGGTGCTGGCCTTACACATTGTACACAGTGGGTGGAGCTAGGACAACATGCTTCCATTTCCCCTGAGTGATCAAAACACGGCCCTGTCGCATTAACTCAGCTCACACTGTCTCTCCACGGGCTGCAGAACTTGGTAGAGATAGTGCTTTCCGACTTCTGCTCATTTTCGGTTTAAATTGGAACAGTCACATGCAGTGAGGACGGAGCAGAGACTGAGGAATAGTTACAAGATGCAGAGGGACTGTCTAGAAAACCACACTGGCGCTTTGCTGTAGCATAGTGAAAAAAGGTGACTCGTTTCGAGGTATGAATGTCTACCAGTGACTGTAATCATTAAAAGACATCTGTAAAGGATCCAAAGGAAGTAGACTTGATTTCAAATCACAGACAGCATTTCTACTAGGAAGCGTAACACTATTTGTGACTCATGCATGTGCCTTAGATCCAACACAGCTTTTTATGCAGGGTGTCAGTAATAGAGCCATTGTGATCGTGTTTTTAATAGCACAGTCATTACATGAAATTTATGTTGCCGGCAGTAGAATTCCTCTGCGATTAGCTTCAAATGTCCGTTCTCATTAGTGTTCCACAAAAAGAACACCGCCTTGCCTGCAGAGATATCCAATTGAGCTACCTGGTGAGTGTAACCCGGCTGCTAGAAAAATTAATTAATTAGCCTATAAATCCAAGCTTCAGCTTCACGTTTTACTGTGTACCGTTGCTGGCTGAAGGGTGGTCAAGAGGTTTCAACAACCGAAAGTTGCAGGTTAGCCTAGCCTGTGACATGTACAAAGAAAGAGCTGACCTGTGTGATCCTGCTCATGACAGCGACGGCTGGCAGTGTGACCATTGTGCTGGGTGAGCACGACAGAAGTGGACATGTGTGTTGTGTGAGAGAAGATTCAACATGGGCATGTGTTTGCACTGGACATATTGATAACATCCGAATGCCTACCACTCCAATCATCCCCAGATGCCCTCCATGGTCGGAGGTATTGCAGTCTCACATACACGAGCATCCACGGCTGCAGCTGCCGCAGTAGTTTTCATCGAGCTCTGAGCATTGGCGCTGGTGGCACGCTTCCTGTGGACATCGGAACATGAGCGTGTGGGATGTGCATGTGTTTCAGCGATCACTGACATCTAGCCATTACTGCTACTGCTATGGACTGGATCGTAGTTTAACTGTGTCTTGTTTAGCGCTTTTCAATACATTGCAGTGGACTCTGTCTTGCAGTGGTATGTGCTTATGTCTCTATCCTAACATGCAGTAGGCCTTCCTCCTTCCGAATGTAGTGGAGAGAATTTAGGAATTCTGCAGTGCTTTAAAAACTAATCGTGACGTCGAATTACCGATTGATAGCGATCTCTGACATCTAGCCATGACAACTAATTACTGTGGATTGGATAGTGTGTCTTGCATAGGAATTTTTCATTGTTGTTGCTACTATCCCATCATGAGGTAGACCCTTTTCTTCCTGCTCCTTCGTCCTGGTGTAGCAGAGAGAACCAGTTAACTCAGGAATACCATAGCCCTTTAAAAATGAAAATAGACTTAGCAGAGCTGTAGTGATCGGGAACTGTATAACCGTGATGTTATAAATTCACGTCCAAATTTGAAATTCCATCTATCATTTCATACATCACCTCTTCCAATCGTGACGTCAAATAATAATAGGTTTGCATTATTTAATGAAATTTCTCGTCGAAAGATAACAGTGTTGTTAATGCACGCAAAACTACTGAGCAGTGTCGATATTTTTTATTTCCAGTAGTTTTGAACTATGTGAAACCAATTCTTTAAATGCTATATTAACGATTTAATTAATATTTCCTGTGGCACTTCTTCTGAAGCTACATATGTGACATCTTGAAGATGTGATACTCCATACCAGATTTAATAACTCCTGCGGCAGTTCATGAAATGCACTGCAAACCTCTAAACTGCCCCGTCAGGAAGGCTGGGGCAGTTTAGAGCCCATACCGGAATGAAGTATCCCATACTAGCTCCTTCGTCTGCAAAGCAATCTGCAACTCTCCATCCCTCTCTCTCTCTCTCTCTCTCTCTCTCTTTGTTTGCAACGATCATTTCTTTCCAGTTTATTTCGAGTCTGCCTGCTACCAGGTTTGTTACATCGTCAGTTTGAGTGTGTGTGAAATAGCTGCCGTGCCTGCCTTATATTCCCTACATGAAGATCATGTACTGGTAATTAATTAATTATTAACATCACCAATATCGTGCCTCAGGCATGGGTGTGTGTGATGTCCTTAGGTTAGTTAGGTTTAAGTAGTTCTAAGTTCTAGGTGACTGATGACCTCAGATGTTAAGTCCCATAGTGCTCAGAGCCATTTGAACTATTTTTTTGCATCCATAAATTGTTTAAATAAACAATGTACCATATATTGTCTAAACTGTTTAAACAAAATTCCGTAGACTGTAGTCAATTTGTCCCCAACTGGCCATTCAACTGAGTCTTTTGCCTGCCAGTTTCCGATTTGGGGGGAGGGGGGCACAGTGGGAATAGCGCTGGGGGTTTCCCAGATGGGGTGGCTGTTAATTGCTTGATGAGTTTAATTAATTACTCAATGAAACTGATATGTAAAGTGTGCTTGTATTGGCGAGGTGAGTTTCCAGAGAGATGGGAGAGGCAGAGGAGATGGAGGATGCATAACATGGAAAACCACTTAACTGAACTATAGGTTAGGGACCTGTCAATCAAAAGGAGATTATCCCAGGGGGTCATAATCCACTTAGGAGAACTATAGGTTATTGACGTTTCACTCAAAAGAGGACAGTGGATTTTCCCCTGAATGTATGATTGCCCCTAAATGTAGGCAACCTGTAGTAACAAATTGTTCTCATGCTGGCTTTGTTCCCCTACTCATATTTTTTAGATTTGTAATTTCATAGAAATCTTGTCTTTGTTTTTATACATGCTTTTAGGAGCAGAAATGAATTGCTGTCAGACCATCCTCCCTTTCATGACTGAGGGAATGAAATAACAATAAAAATGTTGCTACTCTTGCTACATGTTCCAGTAACATTAATGTGACCATCACCTTTCTTCGATCTCAATGTGCAATAAGCACTCAGAGGCGGTAGGTGGCACTGCTGGAGGATATGTAAAGCGTGTTGGGGGATGTAGAAAACAGTGCAGTCGTTGGAGTGTGAAAATGGAGCGATTTATCTGACCTCCAACATATTATGATCATCGGCTTTTAGGACAAGGGTGTAAGCATTTCAGAAATGGCTGCGTTTGTGAACTGTTTACTTGTGTCATAGTTAAAGTATATTGTGCATGGCAAAATGTTGTCCAAAATCAGTGCAGAGGGAAATGCAATTCACCGCGGCCCCTAGGGGGCATAGATGACAGGGTGAACAACGGCTGCAGAGATGTGTACGGTCGAATAGACATGCAACTGTTGAGCAACTGACCACTCAGATTAACTATGGGGCTACCAACAGTATCCCTTCAGCAAATGTAGCTGCGTATGAGCCTCTGTAGCAGGTGCTCGTTCATGGACCCATACTGACTGCAGTTCATAGGCGAGGATGGATGGAATTTTCACACCAGTGGTAACTGTACATCCATTGAGAGGCGACAGATGGCCCCTTCATATGACTCACATTTTATGCTGCTGGGGTGTACGGCCCTGCAACAATCACCGGAAGGGTCTAAGCTGGAGGAGGGAGAATTATGGTCTTGGGAATGTTTTTTGGCATTCCCTGGATGATCTCGTCATTCTGGACGGCACAGTGGATCGACAAAAGCATGTGTCTTTCCTTGGGGATCATGTCCACGCCTACATACAGTCTGTTTTTTCCTCAGCATAATGGCATCTACCAACAGGACAACGCAACGCTTCACATAGCTCTCAGTGTACGTGTGTGACTCGAGGAGCTACAGGATGAGTTTACCGTACTCCCCTGATCACCAGACTTTCGGGATTTACATGAAATCGAGAATCTGTGGGACCACCTCGATCGGTCTGTTCGCCCCACGGATCCTCAACCGAGAAATGTAACGCAACTAGCGAAGGACTTGGAGTTGGTATGGCTCTATGTCCCTGCCGGTACCTTCCAGAACCTCACTGACTCTCTTCTTGCGCGATCATGCTGCAAAAGGTGATTATTGGGGTTTTGTGACAGGTAGTCATATTTATATGACTGGACCGTGTACTTATGATGGTCTATTCTGAGATACTAGATTGAGTGGTTCTGGAATTGTAACGCTTTCACAAATTAAGGAAATGCGAAGAAACCTTGCCCTATGCATCTGATACAGGCTCTTTACTTGCCTGTGTTGTCCTTGTTTTTCCTGACATGCAGGAAGTTAGTATGAATTACGAAAGAAGGACTTATCTTACGGGTAGGTAGGGGCACTGGAAGCATAGTAAACAGCCAAGGCAGAAAAGACGGTGTGATGCATCGTGGAGTTAGGTGTTCTCAATAAAATGAAACAGAGAAGAGTTATGAAAGCTGTATGGGACTGTATGAGGATGAACTGTCATGGTCCATTAAAGAAAGCTAGCACCAATTATAATATTATTAAAGCGGTGCTGAGTTAAGCCCAGCCCAAATACTGTAGAGTTGTTCTACAAAGATTAAAAAGTAAAGTTTACAGTGAGGTCGCAAACGTCATGGGATAGCGATATGCACATATGTAGATGGCGGTAGTATCGGTACACGAGGTATAAAAGGGTAGTGTATTGGCGGGAACTGCTATTTGTACTCAGGTGATTCATGCGAAAAGGTTTTCGACGCCATAATGGCCACACGACGGGTATTAACAGACTTTCAACGCGGAATGTTAGTTGGAGCCAGACGCATAGGGCATTCCATTTCGGAAATCGTTAGGGAATTCAATACTCCGAGATGTACAGTGGCAAGAGCGTGCTGAGAAGCCAGATTTCAGACATTACCTCTCACCACGGACAACGCAATGGCCGACCGCCTTCACTTAATGATCGAGAGCAATGGCGTTTGCATAGTGTTGTCAGTGCTAACAGACAAGCAACACTGCTTGAAATAACCGCTGAAGTCAATGTGGGACGTACGACGGACGTATCCGCTAGGACAGTGATGCGAAATTCGGCGTTAATGGAATTTGGCAGCATACGACCGACGCTTACAGCACGCCATCACCTGCAGCGCTTCTCCTGTGGTCGTGGCCATATCGGTTGGACCGTAGACCACTGGAAAACCGCCGACTGGTCAGATGAGTCCGCAGCTCAGTTGGTAAGAAGTGATGTTAGGATTCGAGTGCAAACCCCACGAAGCCATGTACCCAAGTTGTCAACATGGCACTACTGTGTAAGCTAGTAGTGGCTCCATAATGGTGTGGGTTGTGTTTACATGGAGTGGACAGAGTTCTCTGGTTCAACATAACTGATCATTGAGTGGAAATTGTTATGTTCGGCTACTTGGAGACCATTTGCAGTCATTCAACGACTTCATGTTCCCAAACAAACGATGTCATCTCGCTGGGCCACAATTGTTCGCGATTGGTTTGAAAAACTTTCTGGACTAATCGAGAGAATTATATGGCCAACCAGATCACCCGAAATGGATCCCATCGGACATTTGTGGGACATAATCGAGCGACCAGTTCATCCTGCACCAGCAACACTTTCGCAGTTATGGACGACTATAAAGGCACCATGGCTGAGTATTTCTGCAGGGGACTTCCAAAGACTTGTTGAGTCCATTCCACGTCGAGCTGCTACACTACAATGGGCAAAAGGAGGTCCGACACGACATATGGAGGTACCCCATGACTTCTGCCACCTCAGTGTATGTTATTTAATTTCTGTAATGTGCCCAACTGCACGTATACTTATAGTGACTTACGGACAGAAGAGATATTAGACCCAAAAAGAAATGACGCACATAGACTCATCCTCTCTCTCACCCCCTCACCTCCCACCCCCATCCCCTACCCCAAGCTCTCTCTCTGTGTGTCTTTCTCTTTTACACAATGGACTTGACACCTACTTAGTCGACGTAAAAGAGTGGTCGTTTGGCTTGTTGAAGGGTAAGAAAGTTTAAGGGAAAAATTTTGGAAAACGACAAATTCCATTGGAAATAAATAATTATACGGTGTAGATTAGTATTTTATGCGATACATATCAACTCAGAAAATCTCGTGATCCTACATATTGGATGAAGATGCCACCAGAAAACATTCAAATGCCACCAGCCACGTGTTCCACTAGGTAACAGATAGCTTTGACACAGTAAGGTAATGTTGCACCAAATATCTTAGAGCGCCAGGGTTCACTATTACCATGCTCAGAGAGACGGAGAACTAAAATAATCGTTGGATTAAAAGTCTTCAGAGTTGATGAAAGTTTTAAATAATTCAGTTTAAGGAAATTTTGTCACGTTATTGGTTACATACTATACGAGAATAATGACTTCCTTATTCAGGCCCTGAAGGTCCAAGAGATGTGAACGGTCCGCCGTCTCATACTCTGCCATTTGGAAGCCCCAACTCGTTTTACGAGAAAAATTATCTTGAAGTCTGAAAACTGCACATATATTTTATAAGCACTGAAGGAGCAAACATTTACTGGTGAGTAGTGGAAGAAAGATCATGATTTCTACCTGTGACCTTAACCGAACAAAGCTACCATCTTTCAAGGTCAGAAAATCTGAGAAAAATACAGAATCCGATTCTGCACTTTGCCCAACTGTGCTCTGCGCATTTACTCACACTTTGGAAGCACATTCATATTACCAACTGCATCAGAAAATAAATTTCCTTTGAAGTGAACACCACGTGGTGCTGAACAGACTCACAGCCAAGGTACTGCCTCTCAAAAACACAAGAAAGAACTTAAATTCACACACGAAATTAATTTTACTGTAATTAGCATGATTTTCCCCTGCCATCCAAAATGTTAATTCATACCCGAAATTAATCCTACCATAATTAACATGATATCCTCCTAACATCCAAAATGCTGAAACAAAGATTGTTAAATGTGAACGTCACACACTAAGTAAATTGAAATACTTCCATCCGCAAAATTTCCGAATACATGTCCATTCTCACCACGTCTCAACAACAATGTGTGTTCGTACCAGGTGAGTGGAAATTGTCCCTAGATTATGGGGATAACCAGCAGAGATAACCAAGGCACCCACTTGTCAACCTAACTACCATCTGCTCAGAACCTATCCTGATGTTCAAGTTAAACCGTTATGCCTTTCCGCCTAAGCTACCACTATTGGAAAAATTGTACTAGGAGACAACAGTTACCGGCTACCCTCAGAAAACTCACACTTACTCATCTTAATTAGACGTAATAGCAAAAGGATGTAGGAATGACACAGGTGCATAAAACTGGAAATATCGAGAATAAAATCACTAACTCCCTTTCGAGAGACATGCTGATTTCAGATACAGATAGCGAGTGTTAATGCAAACGGGACAGACCTGCAATAGCAGAAACATACATGGGATGGATCCGTCTCAAATGTGTCAGTCTGAATCTTACTTGTCTATGATTACTTTAACTTCTAAAGTAGTTTAAGAGTATTACGTAGAGCTCAAATTTCGTTATCGTTTGATAAAATATAGTTAATTTCAATTTTTACTCAGTTTATTCGTCGCCAAGTCCATTATTTATTTGCCTTCATTTCGAAGAATTTATTAAAGATAATCATATTGCTAAGCTTTGCAAATACTAATAATAAATTATCTCTGACGTTCCTGCTACTATACTCAAAGCTTCACTTTGGAGAATCATTCTTAATTTTTTGTCTTATTTTTGCATTAACTGAACTTCCATGTTATCATCTTTTTCTGATATTTATCTTCATGGAGTTCTTTAACCTCCTCGTCAGCCATAACCATGTTTGCGCATTCACGAGAATTATTTCCTGCTCTGTTACTTCTTGAAATAAAATGTATTTGCAGGATTTAATTCCATTTGGTTGACGTTTTTTCCTAAAGTTATGAAATTTATTCATACGAAATTAAAAATTATGCAGTTGGATTTATAGGTCTCATGGTATTGTGCATTTAGCCATACTCCATGTAGAAAATTGAGGCTAGTAAGTAGCTGAGTGTACCTCTTGGCCTTAGAACCATTACCGGTACCTGAGTTCAGTAGTCTCAATGCTTTTTCAACCAAGTTTCAGAAATTCATATGTGGCAGTAAGATCTTCCACAAACCCATTCATGGTCCACAAGTCTGACGGGGTGCAAACGGATTTGCGAGGCAAGTGAACAGTGTTAAACCTTGGCGGAAGTATACTCACAGTATTTCCAGTCCAAGCCAGAGTGCTGTTAAGTCCCAGAGCAAGAGATCAACAAGAACAGTTCGCATGCTGATGACGAATCGGCTGACCCTTCAAGTAGCCAATCAATATTCTCATTTAGCAGTCTGCAGTGCATGTAGGTGATCATCCCATCCCTTTTGATTCTCCACAAAGCTATACATCAAAAAGGCTTTCTCATGGTTACTAATATCTGTACCATATGAACGTTTGACTTTTGCTGCCCTGTTCGGTACCCTTAATCCTCACCAAGAAGTTGTGAAAAGCTTGTCCCAGTTTTTAACAGCGTCACCTTTGTAACTTCGGTGCCTAAGGGCCTGAATTTTGAGCACAAATGACGTAAGCTATCCTCTGTTTCACTAACGCACTGTATTCGAATTATTTTAAGTCTTTTAAGAGAGAGGCAACACAATTGCGCTGCAAAGTGATAGCGATTTTTCTTCGAATCCTATTTTATACTGAAGGGTTGTTACCCATCAAATTAAGTAATTATACAGTGACGAAAAACATTTCTGCACTCCAAGAAATAATTAGTAAAGAATAATGAAATTTCACGAATACAGCTCTCTGGGTAACATAGAGGAAGTCATCCACAATCTTGACATAAATATCCAGTATAGGGGTCTGCGTCAGCATCTTGTGTACGAGGTTGTCTTGAGAGATCTTGTTGTGGGCGTTCTGCAGGTCCAGAAAATCGGCAGCTGTGGACTTGGCGGTGTTAAAACCTTTGCTGACGTGTTCAGTGATCCATAGGACCTGAAGTTCGGCAGATAGGTGCGAAGTGAATCCAGATTGTTGAGATCGGATCGTCCCAGCCGCCGCCAGAGGTTGGGAAAGTCGGTGGAGGATCACAGATTCAAGGACCTTCGCCATAGTATTTAGGAGGCTGATGGGCCTGTTGTTGGTTGGACCTGTAGGGTCCTTGAACCGCTTGGGGATCGTAATCAACTTGGCTTGTTTCCACTGAGAGGGGAAACGGCCAGATGTGATACAACAGTTTAAAATGATGAGATGCATGCGGGGAACATGGCAAAGATGTTCATTTAAAATTCCATCTAATCCAGGGGCTAACCGGCCGCATTTCCATTGTAGGATATGCTGAATTTCTGCCATGGACATAAGGAGGGGGGAAGACTGGGGTGGGCAGTTGCAGAAAGTGGCAGCATCTGTCAGGACATCAAGTTTGTCCTGTAGTTCGTCCTGAGAAAGGTCCTAAACAAAGGGGCGGTTTTGGGCCTCGAACACATCCTCAAGCATTTCCACAATTTGGAGGGTATCATACAACAAGCCCATTGCCGTGAGAATAGGATGGGCAGTAGCTGGCGTAGAACATTGCAGGGCACGAATGACAGCCCAGTCAGACTTATGGTGGAGGAGGAAAGCAGACATTCTGTCCTCCCATTGTTCAGACCTCCAGTCAGCGAGCTGGTGGCAGAATTACCTCTGGAGGCGTCTCATTTGGCGTTTGTCTCGAGGATCGTGAAACTGCTTCCACCGCCGGCGGTAGCGGTTCTTTTGCACCTTCAGCTCCTCTAACAGGGGAAGCTAATCGTTGAGGGGGGTTAAAGGCCAGGATACAGTGGAGTTTCACAGCTTTCTGTATTTTGGCAGTAAGGTAATCCATGGCACGGTCTATGTTGGCTGGTGTTGTCAAGTCGAGGTCGTGTTGAGTCGTGTTATTAAGTACCCTGGTAAACTTGTCTCAATCGGTGAGGGTCACAGTGGAATGAACATCAAATGAAAGGGCAGCATCGGTGAGGTGCAGGAGTACAGGGTCATGGTCGGAGGCCAGTTTGTGGACAGCTTCCTGTGAAAACTGAGCAGCAATGTTTTTGAAGATGGCCTCATCCAGAACATTTAGCTGGCAGTTAGAATGGACTGGGATATGGGTAGGTTTGTGGGACTATAAACCGATAGCGCTAAAGTATCCTCCAGGTCAAGGAGGAGCTGGCTTTTGGGGCTAGAGACCTGAGAATCCAAGCCAGGTGCTTGGCATTGAGACCACCCCAACGATGAGCCTGTCAAAGGATGTCAATGTGTGGAGGTCTGCTTCCAGCAGTGGCTTGTTTGGGCTCAAATACACTGCTGCAAAGGTAATGACACCAAGGGGTGTGGAGACGGTAACTGCTGTGGCCTCTATGTGTTCCATTTGCTGGAGAGTCTCTTAGGTATGGAGAAAAGCTTTGTTGAGGAACACTGCCAAGCCTTCACCACAGTGGTCGTGGCAGTTAGAGTGGTAACACACCATGTTGTGAAGGCAGAAATCGTCTGCCAGTTTGAGGTGAGTTTCTGTGACCAGTAAAATATCCACATAATGGTCATGGAGAAGGGCATTCAACTCCGTCTTCATCTGTTTGATGCAACTGGCATTAAAAATGGGCAAGGGTGGGTGTAGAAGTAGTCAGAGTGGGGGTAGGGGCAGAGGGCCAGGATCCAGTCACAGGTGTATTGGAGGGGGCTGCAGCTGGCTCCTGTAGTCGGTGTGCAGTGGAAGCCATCATGGAAGATGGACAATGAGGAGGAGATCAGGCTGCAGCAGCAAAGGATGTCACGTGGGTGTGGGCAGAAGCGGGCACAGGTGCAACAGAACTGTCTGGTGCCTGAGTGGCTGGTACCAGAGCAGCTGCCAAGGGTTGTTCAATGAGTTGATAAGGCCAAGACAACATGATGAGTAAAGTATCATGAGTACCGTACCTACGTCAGACAGTTTGCTTATGATAGTAACCTCTGGTAGAACAGGTAATGCGAAACAGGGCCAGCACGGTCCAGGTAGATTTCTCCAAGGTGGGGACCGTGCAGTTCTCCACTAAACGTGGGCTGGCACACTTAACACACGACAATGGCAGGGAGCAATGATTCTCAGTATGTCGTAAACGTTAGCATTTGCAACAGATTAATGGCCTGTTGCGGCCCTTGTACGATTCAATCCGGACATTCGTCTACAGAAGGTACCAGAGTTGGTAAATCCGCTCTATGTCCTCCCTCCGGGGAAGGGAGACTATGTGGGTAGGCCAGGGGATCAACACCCGGGTCTCAGGATCCCTCTTGCTATACTGGTGGACCAAAGGATCTTCAAAGCAGAGCCGAAGCACTTCCTCCTTGACCTCCTGTGCCATAACCTCTGGTGGCAAGTCCTTGATGACGATTTTGGTTCGGCGATTACCTGACATCTGGTGGATAAAGTAAGGCATCGCCTTTGATTTGACAAAGTAGACAGTGGTAAGATGGTCGTCCCTACTGTAGAGTAGGTATTTCACATGGGCAAACAGCTCGCAATGGGCTAAGTGTTGAATTTTGTATAATTAGTGACATTATATACCACAATAGGGGGTATCCTCTCTTTCTTCGGAGACCTTGACGGGGTCTCTTGAGAGGGAGGGTCGGGAGCAGGAGCCATTTCCTCATCCACAGGACCATCCGGTGCAGGGTCACCCGGGAGGGAGGTATCGGAGCACGATCCGCTGTCACCACGGCCTGCGTGGGCGGAGGAGCGTCTGGGTCAGGGTGCACAGTAGGCTCGCCACTGTGGAGGTCTGACACATCCGAGGCGCTCGCCGTCTCACTATGAGAAAGATGAATTACTAAGCGGTCAGGTGAGTCGTCGGGCGACAACGACACGGAAGAACGGTCCCTGACACGGGACGGTGGACAGTCGTCACGGTTATCGGTTTCAGTGGCGGTGGTATCCACCGGCGATTTGTGGCGGTTGGCGAGATTCAAACGATCCTTCCCCTATTGCGAGGTGGGCAGAACATCTAGCGCGACAGGAAGCCGGGGTGAGCGGCGTTTGCCGCGTGGGGTAGCCGCACGGTCTGAGCCGCCTTGTCACGGTCCGTGTGGCTCCCCCTGTCGGAGGTTCGAGTTCTCCCTCGGGCATGGGTGTGGCCGTGGTCCACAGCATAAGTTAGATTAAGTAGTGTGTAGGCTAAGGTACCGATGACGTCAGCAGTTTGGTCCCATAAGACCTTACCACACATTTCCAAAAAGTTTTAAGTGGCGTTCCGACGCGGTTCACCCCGAGGGGCGACGGTGGAAGAGTCGGAGAGCCGCGAAAATTGCTCCGCGGATTCCTCCATTGATGGAGGGACACAGCACGAGAGGACTATGTACACCAAAAACTTCCCAGCTAATCTGGGGCAAAAACTACGAAATACCAACGCCGACAAGGCAGGTAAACAACGCTGATATACAGTGAAAAGTACAACGATACGACACGGAAACGCACTCGTACAAGAAAACACTTCCAGGGACCCAACCTGTAGCACGACCGTTCCAGCAAACCTGACTAGTATCAATCTAATGCGACCGGCGTAAAATTTGAATAGACATCATCTTTCAGATGAAGAAACACGCTTACCAACTTTCGTGTATTTCCCACAAACTTATTATTGATGTTGCGATTTTTTCAGTCAGTGTAATTTCACTCCGAAAAATCTTAGATAAAAAAACGTTCTTATCAAATGCAAAAATACTAATTTTTACATGTGGGCCAGTATGTTGCCTATTAGTTACTGTATTATCTTATTTGGAAACTGCAGACCGATAATCTTTTAATTTATCAGTTCGACCTTAGCTCTTAACGAAAAGTAGCAGCTCCGCTCCTGTTACATCTTAGACGCGAATGGGTACTTCATGAAAGTGTTTAACTCCCTATGAATCTGCTGTTTCTGGTAATCTCTGCTGTACACTAATGTACACACTGAAATGTGTCTCTACGTTTTCACTTATCATGTTAAGAACTACATGCACAAATCACAGAAGAGAAGAAGTATAATTATGTCCTCTTGTCCTTTTTTTAAATCACGATAGCAGAGACAATATTATTTTCAATAATACAAGCACTCGGTAGTTCCGAACTGCGGAACTACGAGACAGTGCAACCTTTGAATGCCCTCACAGAATAATAATCACAAAACAATCTTTAACTCAAACAGAAAATCACCCCTGGCGTGATTGCATCCTCCAACTCGTTGTTATCAGTGTGTGCTCTTTCCGATGCTTCGCGGAACTCGATCGAACCAAAAGCAAATAGACAAACAATGAAAGCTTCTGACGTTTTGCCTGGAGCCCATGAATCCTGTGGTATCAGATGGAAGCACGTACAGTTGTTGTGTAAAGCTGAGTAACGATGGCACATAGCACAGAAGCAGTGACACTGGAGAGGTAGCCGCTATGGAAACGAATACTCACGAGCAAGCTATCATCGTTTCG
Source organism: Schistocerca nitens (assembly GCF_023898315.1). Classification (NCBI taxonomy): domain Eukaryota; kingdom Metazoa; phylum Arthropoda; class Insecta; order Orthoptera; family Acrididae; genus Schistocerca; species Schistocerca nitens. The sequence goes on along the minus strand of NC_064616.1, from coordinate 47,665,083 downwards.
GTGGAGACGCAAGATGAGATTTCTGTCAATATACGAGCCTGATAAATTTCGCTGCCAGTTACTACCCCGAAAGAAAGGGCTCTGGTAGTACACCAAGCATACTGTTTTTAGCTGCAAGGATGTAGTCTGAACGATTAACCGTGTGCATTAAGTGTTGGCCATCCAAAGGTTAAACCCGACTGGTAGTGAAACCGAGACTCAGCTGATAGTCCTCTTAGGGAGGGAATAATGAAGAAAAGTTGAAGTTTATATCCACCTGCCATCCGAGAACAACTAATGAAGTTCCCACCACATCCTGTGCTATCCTGCACCACTGGTCGGACACTGGCAGCAGCCGGACTAGGGCATGGGCTGCCGTTAACGCCCCAACACAAACGGCTGCATTTGGAGTGGTACCGTAAGTGGGAAGCGGTGTTACTCATGGAACCATGGTGTGGGGAGTCATTGGTTATGACTTCAGGTCACGGTTGGTAGTGGCTGAGGGAATTATGGTACGTCAGGGACATCCTGCCTCCACAGGTGTTACCTCTCACGTGACAGTATCATGGTGCCATTTTTCAACAGGACAGTGCTCGTCCGCTCGAGCCACGCGTATCTATGAACTGTCTGCGTGATTTTGAGTTATACCTTTTGTAAGGAAGGTCCCCGATAGAACATCGGCGGTGGCAGCTCGAATGTTAACTATGTCCCAGTATCAATAATATCTAGGACCAGTCACTCGAATTATGGGACAGCTTACCTCAGGAGAAGATTCAAGCGGTTTGCGATGCCCTATCCAACAGAATCAGTGCATGCATCCAGCTCAGAAGAGGTGCTATGTGTTACTGGTAAGTTCTTTGTAAATTTGATTCGATTCCGTAATCTCTGGAATAACATAACATACTCTCTCCACTCGTGAAGTTTTATTTCGTTTCGTCCTCCAGTTCTGGGTACTCTACTTTTTTCGTCAGTGTCCAGTCCTTATCATGCTACGTGCCTGCAAACTCTCGGTGGGCAGTGGTCGTAATGTTTTGCGTTTATGTCTGAACTGGGGACTAGCACCCACGAGTGAATGCCGAACTACAACAGGGCAGCGGATTGTTCATTACAGAAGTGGATGTGCACCGGAACATATAAGAGGCGACGACTGCTGAATCAGAGATCGTCATACAACTGCTTCGTGTCTGGATGCCTGGTGGACGAGTCACTTCCTATGTTGCTTACATGTGGAATCCTTGGACGCCCAACGACTTTGTAGTCCAATCATAGCGACCGTGTGTAGGACGAAAGTACTGATGCACTCCTCTTTGGCAGAGGACGTAGCATCAAAATGGTCATGTGGTGAACATGTGAGCTGGTAATTGCGAGTTCCAAACAGGAGCAGCGGCATGACGCTGAACTGGAGAGGAAGCTGATTCAAAGTACCTTCCGGCCACACAGATTTATATTTCCTGTGACTTCTTTGTGGCTTAAAGAGATTGCCGGGATGTTTCCTTGTGAAAGGGCACAGCTGATTTCCTTCCCCAGTCGAAGCATGTCCTCCCTCTCTTATCACCTCGCGTCAACGGGACATTAAACCCTAGTTTTCTTCTAGTTGCGGTATCGACTGGATTTGTCTCACCTGGGTGGTGTTTCACTGCATGGGCAAAGACTGTAACAGCTTTCGATATCAAGATACTGAAGCCACCACAGTTTTCTATAGTATGACGATTTATAAGTCTTTTTTGTGATTTTTTTTACCCTCGACATAATCACAATCAGTAAGTGCTGATTATTAATATATATATTTGCCCTTCTGTTATCGCATTCTTTCTTTTTTTCAGACTTCATAATCTCGTCCTCACCAATGTCATAATATTTAATACGGTGGTATACATTTAATCCAGTGTTACATCGACACCAGACAAAGATTAACAATCAATAGCTACTTGGGCTGAAGCCTGATAGACTCACTTCTTTATGTAACAACCCCAGTGATGCTTATGAACTCAGGGAGGGAAATTATATATGAACACGAAAGTCAGGAACCTTGAAATACTGGAATTGCAAGTTTGTAGAAACAGTTTAGTGATACCATTATATATTTTCTATTGTGTGCATTTATTTTCTGAATTTTCTGAGAAAAAGTAGCGTAATAGAGTTGCCGTATGTCTACATGATGCACTGTAGTGTTTCTTAGAGCTAGGAGAGTTAAAGTTAGCATTTGAACTCAATAAATAGTTTCCGTCACACACTTCCTTCGCCGCATGCACCAGTATAGACGGTATTTGTTAAAAATTGATTACAAGTTCTACAACCTGACGTTTCTGTTTTAAATTTTAGAGACCTTTCAGGCCCAGTGTAAACAGCAGTGGAATATATATCACCTGGTAACAGCTAACAATGTGTGTAACAGAGCCGATGTCGTCACAGTGAAAATGTACACCGCGACTGATTCTTAATTTTAGTGTCTAGCAGCTTCACCCTCAGCATAATGTCGAACATGGAGATTAAATCAGTTACAATTATGTATCTTGAGGTAATTTTTCTTCAGGAAATTTTACTATTTGTGTTCGCGTTTGCTCGTACGTTCCATTTGTTACGTGATTATGAAGAGAAAGATGCTTCTCTTAAGATAAACTACAAAATTTCTTCATTTGGACTAAAAGATGGTCTTGGGTTGGGGGGGAGGGGTAAGTCACATAAGCACGTTTCTGTGACACATGTAGGAAAAAGTACATTTGTATGGCATAGTTGGCTGGGAGCGGCCTGATTGGGAAGGTTTTCCATATTCTACGTGCACACTGGCAACTTTCCTTTGCGAAGTGTGATATTTGCGTGTTAACTGTATCCGATATATGTAGATGACTGTGTGTAGTGTGGTGTCGTGTTCGTGTTGTGTGAAGATGAGGGAAAGGAGGGCGTGAAACCCGGTGCCGGCACTTAGCCTAATGCTCTCGAATAGCATCAAGGGGGCCACCAAGCCTGGCGTCCCCATCCGAGAGACGTATCACCATCAACAGTGTCACTTGCCCTCACTCCATGAGACACTGGACATTGGCACAAAGTGTGGTCATCAGGAACATTACGCTACCACCCCTCTTCCTCTTTGACTTAAGGCAAATCGAAAATTTGTAACAGCGGATGATATGCCTGTGCGGTTACCCATGCAATTACTGACGACACCCTGTAGCTCTGGTGATCTGACGTGTACCGGTGTATTCAGCGAGGCTGCTGGTGCAAATGTAGGTGGCATCCAGAGACATGTACAATGCTAAATGGATTTTCTATTTCTTCTTCAGAGAATACTTTCGTATTAAAAATGAAAAGTTAAAGCGTTGAACGTCTCTCGGCTATTTATTTACCTTAAGAATCGTTTTAGGCTTACAGTAGCGTTCCCAATGTTGTACATTGAAGCGCCAAAGAAACTGGTAGAGGCATGCGTATTCAGAGATATGTAAACAGGCAAAATACTGCGCAGTTGTTAGATCGGTCATTGCTGCTACAATGGCAGGTTATCAAGATTTAAGTGAATTTTAACGTGGTGTTATTTTCCTGTGCGACCATGTCAGGAGTGTACTGTGAATATCATGAATCGGGTAAAACATCAAATCTCCGACATCGCTGTGGCCGGAAAAAGATGCTGCGAGAATGGGACCAACGAAGACTGAAGATAATCTTTCAACGTGGCAGAAGAGCAACCCTTTCGCAGATTGCTGCAGGTTTCAGTGCTTGGCCATCAACAAGTGTCAGCGTGCGAATTATTCAACGAAAATTATCGATATGGGCTTTCAGAGCCAAAGGCCCTTGATGACTGCATGACACAAGGCTTTACGCCTCGCCTGGGCCCGTCAACACCGACATTGGACAGTTGATGATTGGAAACATGTTGCGCGGTCGGACGAGTCTCGTTTCAAATTTTATCGAGCGGTTGGACGTGCACGGGTATGGAGACAACCTCATGAATCCATGGACCCAGGATGTCGGCAGGGGACTGTTCAAGCTGGTGGGGACTCTGTAACGGTGTGGGGTGTGTGCAGGTTGAGTGATATGGGACCCCTGATACGTCTAGATACGACTCTGACAGGTGACATGTACGTAAACACCCTGTCTGATCACCTGCGTCCATTCATGTCCACTGTGCATTACGACGGACTTGGGCAGTTCCAGCAGGACAATGCAACACCACAAGCCTCCAGAACTGCTACAGAATGGCACCAGGAACACTCCTCCGAGTTTAAACACTTCAACTAGCCACCAAACTCCCCAGACATGAACATTATTGACCATGTCTGGGATGCCTTGCAACGTACTGTTCAGAAAAGTCTTCACCTCCTCGTAATCCTAAGGATTTATGGAAAGGCCTGCAAGATTCATTGTGTCAATTCCCTGCAGCACTACTTCAGACATTAGTAGAGTCTTTATCACGTCGTGTTACTGCACTTCTGCGTGCTCGTGGGGGGCCCTACACTATATTAGGCAGGTGTACCAGTTCATTTCGCTCTTCAGTTCATATATGGATACTAATATGACAGCATTTAGAGAAACATACTTTAAAATTACAGATGTTATAAAACGCCGAGGCTATTATTGATCACATAAAAAGCAAAATATTTACCTTAATTACATCGCTGAAGCTCTGCAGTTTAATTAATGTTTACAGTTATATAAATGTATTTGGACTAACAATTATTGATTGGATTACAAAATACATTTGAAACAACAAAATTTATGACTGACATCAAAGATGCACCTTCTGATCTCAATATTGGTAATAACTACATCTCTCGAGTAAAAGAATTAAAATATTTAGGTGAATGGATTGCAGAAAATTGTAATGAAAAGAAATCTGTCAGGTCAAGAGTCCAGAAAATGGTGACGGCGTTTCAGTTAGCAAAAAACCCTTACAACAAAAAGAGTCTCTCGTGGAACTGCAAAATACGGCACTACACAACAGTAATTAAACCCGAAGCTCTCTACGCATCTGAGGCACAAAACCTGCAACACAGAACACTAAAAGGGGAATTAGAAGTGAAAGAACGTAAAACAATGTGGAAAATCCTAGGACCAAGAACTAAAGATGGTGTGCATTATCCAAAACCCAATGCACAAATATATAAAAATATCTCCAAAATAACAGACACAATGCGCATGAGAAGAATCCTATTCTAAATCTACATCTACATATACACTCCGCTAGCCACCAAGCGGTGTGTGGCGGAGGGCACAACTCGCCCCCCACCCACCACCCCCCCACCCCTCTCTGTTCTACTCGCGGATCGCGCGAGGGAAAAACGACTGTCTGAACGCCTCAGTAAGAGCTCTTATTTCCCTTATCTTTGAATGATGATCATTGCGCGCTTTGAAAGTTGGTGGTAATAATATATGCTCTACATCCTCGGCGAAGATTGGATTACGGAATTCAGTAAGCAGCCCCTTCCGTTTAGCGCGTCGTCTATCTGCAAGTGTGTCTCACTTCAAACTTTCTATGATATTTGTAACGCTCTCGCGATCGCTAAATGTACCAGTCACGAATCTTGCCGCTCTTGTTTGGACCTTCTCAATCTCTTGAATCAGACCCAACTGGTAAGGGTGCCATACAGACGAACAATACTCTAAAACTGGACGAACTAACGTATTGTAAGCTATTTCCTTTGTTGAAGGACTGCATCGCTTCAGGATTCTATCAATAAACCGCAATCTAGAGCTCGCCTTACCCGTTACTTGTGTAATCTGATCATTCCATTTGAGATCATTTCTAATAGTCACACCCAGATACTTCACTGATGTTACCGCTTCCAAAGACTGATCATTTATTTTGTACTCATACATTAATGGGGATTTTCGCCTTGTTATTCGCAGTAGGTTACACTTACTAATATTGAGAGATAACTGCCAGTCATTACACCACGCATTTGTTTTCTGCAAATCCTCATTGATATGTTTACAACTTCCGTGTGATACTACTTTCCTGTAGACTACAGCATCATAGGAAAACAGTCTAAGGCCGCTGTCTATACCATCAACCAGATCGTTTATGTAAATCTTAAAAAGCAGCGGATCTATTGCGCTGCCCTGGGACACACCTGATGTTACTCTTATTTCTGTTGAAGTTACCCCATTCAGGACAACATACTGCTCCCTGTCTGTTAGAAAACTTTCTGTCCAACAGCATATGTCACTGGGTAGACCATAAGCGCGCACTTTTTGTAGCAAGCGCCAGTGCAGAACTGAGTCGAACGCCTTTCGGAAGTCGAGAAATATGGCATCAACCTGGGAGCCGGTATCTAGAGCCTGTTGTATTTCATGCACAAAGAGGGCCAACTGTGTCTCGCATGACCGCTGTTTCCTAAAACCGTGCTTGTTTCTGCAGATGAGCTTGTCAGAGTCTAGAAAGGTCATTATGTCTGAACATAAAATATGTTCCATGATTCTACAACAAATCGATGTCAGTGAAATTGGCCGGTAATTATGTGCATCCGATTTTCTATCCATTTTATAGATTGCTATGACCTGGGCCTTCCTCCAATCCCGTGGAACTGTGATAGATGACGGATAATAATGATGCTATATTTGCAGCATAGTCAACATAAAATCTTACGGGGATACCGTCTGGGCCAGATGCCTTCCTGGCGTCTAAGGATCTTAACTGTTTTGCAATCTCAGATAAATAAACACTATGTCAGCCATCCTTGCGTTTGTTCGATAATTGAGAGGGGGAATGGTGCTGCAGTCCTCTATCGTAAACGAGTTTTTGAAAGCTAGGTTTAGAATTTCGGCCTTCTGTTTATCATCATCAGTTACATTACCCGTACTGTCAGCAAGAGAAGGTATTGAATTATTTGTAGCGTTCATAGATTTTACGTAGGAATAAAATTTTTTGGGGCTATTTTTGGAATATGCAAAGAAAAAAAAAGCTTTCAAATTCGTTAAAAGAGTCTCTCATTGTCCTCCTGACAGCTGCTTAATTTCGCATAATTTCCGTTTGTCAGCGGGGCAGTGACCACGTTTAAAACGACTGTGCATAATTCTCTGCTTTCTCAGCAACTTCCTAATATGTTTGTTGTACCAAGATGGATCCTTTCCCTCCCCTATACTTTTGCTAGGCACATACTTCTCTAGCACATGGTGGACAATACCTTTAAATTCCGACCAAAGATGCTCAATATCTTTGTGTCCCGCGCTGAATGCTTGGAGCTGACTATGAAGATATGCATTAATGACACTTTTATTTGCTTTCGCAAACAAGAAAACTCTATGCTGTTCCTTTGTTGCTGGTTTTTTTTTTTTTTTTTTTTTTTTGGCAACTTCCAACGGCATAGAAACCACAACGACTTTATGGTCACTAGTACCTTCTTCTAGATTAACTTCCTCAAAAAGATCAGGTCTGTTTGTCGCCAAGATATCTAATATGTTCCCATCTCGAGTTGGTTTTAGAAGCAATTGCTCAAGGTTGTACGTTGAGAGCGCTCCTAGAATAACTTCACATGAATCTTTGCTTCTGCCCCCTGTGATAAACGTGTAATTTTCCCAGTCAATGGATGCTATATTAAAGTCTGCACCTATAACTAATGAATAATTTGGATATTTACTTCCTATGTACTCAAGACTTTCCCTGAAACTTAGAATTACTTAAACCTACCTAACCTAAGGACATCACACACATGCATGCCCGAGACAGGATTCGAACCTTGCGACCGTAGCGGTCGCGTGGTACAAGACTGAAGCGCCTAGAACCAGCTGCCAGCACCACCATTTAAGCAGTGTTTTCTTTATTTTTTTTAAAAAACAAAGACTCACCTACAGCCTTGTATTTTATTGTACTGCACCGAAATGACGGTCATCTCTCGTCCATATTACGTTATGATTCTGGAATTGAAATATGAACACTTGTCTCCCTGAAAAATGCACTGCGGATTATGGATGCATTACTCATGAAAAAATAATGGTATTGAATCGATCCACAGATTTTATAACGCCGTCTGTAGCAACCCTATGTGCTAAGGAAGCTCAGATCAGGTCTCCAGAGCATAAATACTCTGTCACTAATCTATGCATGCATTATGGTGCGTACGTCGAATAGCGTTCTCTTGGGAGAACGTGTGTTCTGACAAGACAATAGACTTGATGTAACAGGTAAAACTTCTGGTGTGACCAGACAACATCTTTTCAGTGTTTCATAGTGCAGCGAGTATATACCCATACCTACTGTGACCGGAGCTGATGATGTCTGTGAGGCAATAATGGCATATTGAGGGATTAATTTATAGCATAGCTCCATTTACGTTACGAAGATGTTATACCTTCACCAACAGCTTATCCGGAAGACCATTTTGCGTTCATTTGATTGATTGGAGGGTGTGGTGAAATTAGAGGAGATAATGTTCTGGCTGAGCTGTGTGTGTATATGGGCGGGGGGGGGGGGGGGTTAGGGGGTATATATCGGTTTTGGCAAATGTTGAATTTAACTGGTGGTCGTTTAAAACAATATCTATAATTTTTCGCAGAAATTTCGAGTAAGTAGACAATAACGCAACGGACATCAAACAGAACAGCAGGAAATTTTTAACGTCCTAATGTCCATTATTAAGCAATCGAGCAATTATTAAGCAGCTAAATTAAGACACACATTCTCAGTTAGTTGTGCGTCGACGTACGTTATCATTCTTTTCAGGAAAAGAACAGAAGAGTCCACTTTCAGCAAATTATAACCGATTTGTCTTGGCGGGAGCGACTTATTACACTTGAGAAACAGATGTATCATTCATAGAAGAAAATCCTGCCAATTGACTTTAATTACTGTATAAAATCTTCGTTAACCACCGCCAATGATTTGTTCTGTTGACAGCCACCAATGATTTTGAAACGGAACTTGTTCTCCCGTTCCATATTTTTCTCAATAAATTCCGCTACAGAACAATTATAGCGATAGTGTTTTTACTCTGCAGAAGTAAATCCGTGGGTAACAAGCAGGAAAGAATGGACCAACCGGTGTTTATTTATCTATTCATTGATTTTTTATTTCGTGTGTTCCACATTTCCTTGCATCTTTTCCCTTATGCGACATTGAACTGTATGACTGAGATATTATGTGAAGTAGCAGAAAGCTTTCGTCAGAGGTCGTTGCATTGCATGAGTAGAGTGGTTGTGTGGTAGGATAGTACCAACTCCATAAACGCGAACAAGTTTAGCAAAGATAGTGTACAAGTCAGGTCAGAGAGGTCGCGAAAGCACGAGTATTGGCTCTGTCAGGTTGGCGAACCACCCCATCCACCACCTTTTGAACGAACGACAGTTAGGCGAGGTGTCCGCAGGTCCACTTGTTCCTGGGTAGCGGCGCTGGACAGACATGGAGACGCCACTCTTTTGATTTTGGTAATGTTAACAAAGGTATCAGAATGTCTTAAGGCCCCTGGTGCGTGGCCTGACGAGGAACAAACGCAAATTTCTACTGAAATTTGACTAAATTATGAAAATAAGCTCCCTTATAGGGAGCTCGTTAATATGGTCCAGATGTTGAAATCAGGTGTGATATTACCACGAAACCCCCATTACGGAGCTTATTTTCATACTTTAGTCAAATTTCAGTAGAAATTTGCGTTTGTGCGTTGGTCAGGCCACGCACCATGGGCCTTAATCTCGCGGTCGCATTATTGGCTCTGAGCACTATGCGACTTAACTTCTGAGGTCATCAGTCGCCTAGAACTTAGAACTAATTAAACCTAACTAACCTAAGGACATCACACACATCCATCCCCGAGGCAGGATTCGAACCTGCGACCGTAGCGGTCACGCGGTTCCAGACTGAAGCGCCTTTAACCGCATGGCCACACCGGCCGGCTGGTCGCATTATTGATCTGTCTTTAACGAAGTCCACTCATTTAATGTATTTTAATGTGGTCCTTTTTAACAGTAATATTTTGGGGGATTTGTATTTATTTTTCATATGTTTCCTTCGTGTACTTGCTTTCCCGCCACGTGGTCGGTCGGAGTAACCGCCACATTGGTAAACTGCAGTTTCAGTCTAAAAATGTATAGTAGTCGAGTGAATAATTATACATCTACATATATACTCTGCTAGCCACCAAGCGGTGTGTGGCGGAGGGCACAGTTCGCGCCAGCCATATTTCCCCCCTCTGCTCCACTCGCGGATCGCACGAGGGAAAAACGACTGTCTGAGCGCCTCAGTACGAGTTCCAATTTCCCTTATCTTTTAATGGTGATCATTGGGCGATTTATAAGTTGGTGGTAATATTATATGCTCTACATCCTCAGCGAAGATGCGATTTCAGAATTTACTGAGCAGCCCCTTCCGTTTAGCGCGTCGTCTATTTGCAAGTGTATGCCACTTAAAATTTTCTATGAGATTTGTAACGCTCTCGCGATGGCTAAATGTACCAGCCACGAATCTTTCTGCTCCTCTTTGGACCTTCACAATCTACTGAATGAGACCCAGCTAGTAAGGGTCCCATACAGACGAACAATAAGACTTGACGAACTAACGTATTGCAAGTAATTTCCTTTGTTGAAGGACTGCATCGCTTCAGGATTCTACCAATAAACCGCAGTCTAGAGTTCCCCTTGCCCTTTGCTTGTGTAATCTGATCATTCCATTTGAGGCATTTCGAATAGTCACACCCAGATACTTGAAGGATGTTACTGCTTCCAAAGACTGGGCATTTATTTTGTACTCGTACATTAATGGGGATTTTCGCCTGGTTATACGCAGTAGGTTACACTTACTAATATTGAGAGATAGCTGCCAGTCATTACACCACGCATATATTTTCTGCAAATCCTCTTCGATTTGTTCACAACTTTCGTGTGATACTACTTTCCTGTAGACTACAGCATCATCGGCAAACAGTCTAATGGCGTTACCAATACCATCAACCAGATTGTTTATGTAAATCGTAAAAAGCAGCGGATCTATTACGCTGCCCTGGGGCCCACCTGAAGTTACGCTTGTTTCTATTGAAGTCACCCCATTCAGGATGACATACTGCTCTCTGTCTGCTAGAAAACTTTCTATCCAACCGCATATATCATCGGATAGACCGTAAGCGCGCACTTTTTGGAGCAAGCGACAGTGCGGAACTGAGTCGAACGCCTTTCGAAAGTCGAGAAATATGGCATCAACCTGGGAGCCGATATCTACAGCCTGTTGTATATCATGCACAAAGAGGGCCACCTGTGTCTCGCATGACCGTTGTTTCCAAAACCGTGATGGTTTCTTCAGATGAGCTTCTCAGAGTCTAGAAAGGTCATTATGTCTGAACACAAAATATGTTCCATGATTCTACAACAAAGCGATGTCAGTGAAATTGGCCGGTAATTATGTGCGTCCGATTTTGTACCTTTTAATAGATTGTTATGACCTGGGCTTTCTTCCAGTCCCGTGGAACTTTCCGCTGTTCCAATGATCTCTGATAGATTATGCATAAGAATAGTGCTATATTTGTTGCATAGTAAACATATAATCTTACGGGGATACCGTCTGGGTCAGATGCATTCCTGGCGTCTACGGATCTTAACTGTTTTACAATCCGAGATACATTAAACACTATGTCAGCCATCCTTGCGTTTGTTCGATAACTGAGGAGCGCCGGAACAAAACCCGATATAACCACTTTTGCTGTATTCGCGTGTTTGAGCTGTAGGGGGGAGATACGGGAGTAATAATACGTGCTGCCACAAAATAATTTTCAGCAGAACGCGACATCAAGTGTTTTATGGTGTGTTTCGTCTTTTTGTAGCTTGTGGAGCCATTTAGAGATCACCATTTGTTGCTTTCTGTATTAGCAGCAAATGCGGATTTATCGGTTTTTATTCCGGCGCTCCTCAATTGAAAGGGGGAATGGTGCTGCTGTCCTCTACCGTAAACAAGTTTTTGAAAGCTAGGTTTAGAATTTCGGCCTTCTGTTTATCATCATCCGTTACATTACCCGTACTTTCAGCACTAGAAGGTATTGAATTATTGGTAGCGTTGATAGATTTTGCGTACGAGTTATCTCGTGCGGCAAGAAGGCGCCTGCCCCTCTCAGAAGAAAGGTAACGTGGTGTTGTTTCTGAAAGCAAGATTCATTCATAGTTATTTAGGTATAATAGTGTGCCTGCATAAAATTACATTGAAGCCAGGTCTCCGCCCCCCCTCTCCCTTTCCATAATTACGTGGCCAAAGTGAATCATGTTAACTAGGGAGACAAGTTGTGATGATGTATATTCCAACAGACACACGGCTAGTTATTAAAATAACATCGATATTGAATAAATATCAATTAACCTATACCCTCGACTGATTATTTCCTCCCTTCATCATAAAGAATAGGTGAAAGCCAGTACCACAGTTGAATGCTGGCTCATGAAAGTAAATAATGGCTCTATGCTTCCCATTAAGCCCGGAATAGGTACCTTCTGCAGTGGTTCTAAAAAGATATTGCATTATCCGTTGCATCAAATTTTTACCGGTTGGTTAAAGCCTTCCGCTAGAAATTATTAATATCCGGAAATAACTCGTAGGGGCCTGTAATTTCGTGGACCACACGAATCTATTAAACCATCACTACAGAGGGTAGCTTGCAGGAGCTGTAGGACATAAGCGACGGTAATCTTCGTACCAGGTCGAGTTATAACCTTAACTATACCACCAACAGTACGAAGGTTACGTTACAATTTGTTCTGTGCACCTAAATTCTCAAGCGTTACAGTGTAAAGATTCCTCGTCATCGTATTAATGACTGAAATGTAACTGGTCATATCGATAGCTAGAACACTTATTGACATTTGAGACATCAGAGTTAAAAATGAAAACATCATCCGAAACATTTTGTTATTTTGTCCTACGTGTAGAGTAGTGGCTGTTTGTTATAATTACAGAATTACGGTTCCGTATCTCCCCTGTCCTCCCCCCCCCCCCCCCACACACACACACTAACTACGATTTAGCAACAACGGTGTTGCAAAACTACAGTGCCGGTAAGACTTCCCATAAACGAAGTTCTAGAAATCTTTATCCGAAACAGTGAGACCAGTCGACGCGAAGCCTACCTACTCGCCTCGAGCGCTTACATAAGCACAAACGGAATTACACCTGTCCCCAGACGAAGCCACACAGCTGCCGCTAGATGGACTCCCACGTATTTCCAGCAGCTGAGCTTCTTCACGGCTGTGTTTCTTCGCGGCGGAAGCGATTCTACTTTGTTTTGTCTTTGCTCGGGCAGGGAGGGAGTAGTATAACGTTCGACAGAGAAAGCTTCAATAGACATGGTGGTCACGAAATTGTAGCTGTATACAGGGTGACGTCCCTCCAAAACAATACCTCCACCTTATGGAACATTAGTGTTGAAATAGACCACTTAATGATACTGCTGTACAGAGGGTAGTAGCTACTGTCCTTCACTAGATAGTGTAATGGTGGTCGACCCGCAGGCATATTGTTCGAATTAGGGTGCTGGAAGATGTGACCTGTAAGGATTCAGATGCGGCGGCATATATACAGGGCAGTCAAATGAATACGAGACATAGGGGACAAATGTAAACTGTTAATTATTTCAAAAGTAATCGGTATAACTGTTAATACGAGTACATTTATCCCATTTTGAGACAAGACTGTCAGTGCCTTTACGGAAAAAGTTTGCTATTGCAAACCTTTTTCTTTGACTGCAAGGGCCCGCGTGTCATTGACTTTCTGCAACACAGCGCCACAATTAACGCACTCAGATACGTGGACATGGACACTTCGCAAAAATTGAAGCCTGTCATCAAGTCCAAACGCCCAGGAATGTTGACGGACGGCATCATTGTGTTGTAGGATAATACCCGCCCGCATGTTGTCAACGTTGTTTTGAATAAGGAGCATAAGTTTCGCTAGGAACCCCTTACACATCCTCCATACAGTCCCGATCTCTCCCCATGTGATTTTCATCTTTTGGAGCCCTGAAGAAAGACATTCCTGCCCGTCGATTTGCTTCGAACGGTGAGGTGCATGCGTGGGTACAATCATGATTCAGTAGGCAACCGCAAACATTTTTTCATGAAGGCATTGATCGTCTCGTCTCACAGTTATGGCGATTACTTTTCTAATAATAAACAGTTAAATTATCTTTATCCATCGGTCTCGTCTTCGTTTGACTGCCCCTTATACATGAAATCACTAAAGTAAATGGTGTACCATGTTACCAATCATGCAACATCTCCGTGGGGATTGTGTTTGGGATGCCTTACTAGTGTCTGGATAAATCATTTTGCGTCAGTTTCGATACGGACCTCTTTAGGGACTACTTCATGATATATTGTGGGTTTTGTTGTTCTTATGAACAGACTGTGACGACTGAACGAGGTAGCGCTGTGGTAAAACATTGGACTCATATTCGGGAAGACAGCCGTTGAAATTCTCGTCCGACCGCTCAGATTAGGATTTTCCGTGAATTTCTTAAAGTGCCCATGGCGATTGTCGGTAGGGTTCCTTAGAAAAAGCACAGCCGATGTCCTTTCCCGTCCTTTTCCAATTTCAGCATGTGCTCCGTCTCTGTCCTCAAAGTCGACGGGACCTTAAACCCTAAACTTCCGTCCGAGCTCCTAAGAACTTCGTAGCCAATGGAACGCTAAAACATATTCTTCCATCTTTTCCACTTTTTGGTGGACTCGGTTAATGATGGGAATGCTTCATTAGATTAGCAATGAGAGGCTACATAGTGACTGAGTGAGCCAGTTCTTTGTTATACTCAGTTAGCTGAAAAGGAATGTCTGCTATCCCAATTTCCGAGTGAGAGATGCTATTCAGTCTTGTTCAATCTACAAACGCTGGTAACGTGAGACTAGGCTGTAGCATTCGCTGTGACAGGAGGAATCAACGAATAAGTGCTGGCTGAAGCAAGGATGTGGGATACAGCTAGCTAGCAGTTACCATTTAGTTCTGAATCATTGGTTGTTGGTTCGTGATTTCATGGATTTTAAGTTTGGAAGAATCAGACCTTGCTTTGTTCAGTATACATTAATAGAACTGGAATATGTTACACTCGTATTCTGCACAGTTCTGGTTGCCATGATCTACTATGAATATGGTCGAAAGGCGCGCTGAATCTGAAACCGCTTCCTGCAGCTGTAAGTTTCCTATGTAATATATTTGAATATAAAATACTCAATATTCTTTTTCAGAAACCTTTTTACTCGTGTAAAGTGTCCTTCAAATGTGGTTTTCAACTTCTGAGCAATACTAACTCTTGGTTGGCTCTGTGTTGCGCTTGTGAACAGCGTCGCGAAAGAAAACTTTGGTCTTAGGAAATGCTGAATTTGGAATAGTGAAAATGAATCTAATTAAATCACAAAACAAACTAATTCCGTACTCAGTGTAAATTATTTAAATGAAACCCAATAATGAAGTACGTTATGAAAGTTACGTACATGAAGTGCAATGTCTGAAAAATGAAGTAGGCCTACTGCTCAACTCGGAAGAAATTACCTATTTAAAATTACCTACACTGTTCGCTGCAAATTGATCTACTTACTTACCACATCACCTGAAGATTCTGTCTCTGTACTGTTTGCTGACTGGAATACCAAGTGAGATCTGTCCCCAAAGAAAAGTAACTTACCTCATGCTCAGCATGCTATTTTGTTTCTGGTGTACTGACGTTCTCGAAAGTAAATACAATAGCTAAAGAAAAGTAACGAACTCGCTACTAAATTTGTCTTTGCTTGTCAGAAACAAACCTCGGATGCATGTGGCGTAAGGTGCAATGCACACGCGACGTTTTATTTAAAACTTTGCTAATAATTATGGAGATGGGTTTTAGTTTAAAGAAAAGCGTATTTGAAAAATTAAACTCTGATTATTGTCAAAAAAGACTGTAGAAGATAAGAAGTCTCTAACAATTACGAAATTCACTTATTACAAAAATCACAGACATTTAAACCAGTTGCGTTATCTGTGACGTAATGAAAACATAGAAATCAAATTAACACTAATTACGAATATTATTAGTTATCTAAAGGACAAATATTTCCTTAAATTAATAGTTCTGACAAACATTTCCTTCTAACACGTACACTAGTTACCTCGAAATATTCCTCCAAAAATCTTCTCCATCAATACAGCCAAGAAAAAGTCTTTGCAAACAAGTTTTCATCTCCATAATAAAGTATTCCAGTCAGTTTCTCCCAGATTCACAAATATCAGATCTCCTTCTGTAAAACTCAACTGCTCGCTACTGTGCCTCCAATAAGAATGCCCTAAGGCTACACAACTCATTGGCGACCAAGTGCACCGCAGATTACATTAAATACAGAATCAACAATCTTATCCGCTACTCGTGCAGCATGCTCATGCGCCGTGTCTCAGTACAGAGCCAGGGGCTAAACTGCCGTATTATGTTAATGTTCCATACAGTTCGAATATACACTCCTGGAAATGGAAAAAAGAACACATTGACACCGGTGTGTCAGACCCACCATACTTGCTCCGGACACTGCGAGAGGGCTGTACAAGCAATGATCACACGCACGGCACAGCGGACACACCAGGAACCGCGGTGTTGGCCGTCGAATGGCGCTAGCTGCGCAGCATTTGTGCACCGCCGCCGTCAGTGTCAGCCAGTTTGCCGTGGCATACGGAGCTCCATCGCAGTCTTTAACACTGGTAGCATGCCGCGACAGCGTGGACGTGAACCGTATGTGCAGTTGACGGACTTTGAGCGAGGGCGTATAGTGGGCATGCGGGAGGCCGGGTGGACGTACCGCCGAATTGCTCAACACGTGGGGCGTGAGGTCTCCACACTACATCGATGTTGTCGCCAGTGGTCGGCGGAAGGTGCACGTGCCCGTCGACCTGGGACCGGACCGCAGCGACGCACGGATGCACGCCAAGACCGTAGGATCCTACGCAGTGCCGTAGGGGACCGCACCGCCACTTCCCAGCAAATTAGGGACACTGTTGCTCCTGGGGTATCGGCGAGGACCATTCGCAACCGTCTCCATGAAGCTGGGCTACGGTCCCGCACACCGTTAGGCCGTCTTCCGCTCACGCCCCAACATCGTGCAGCCCGCCTCCAGTGGTGTCGCGACAGGCGTGAATGGAGGGACGAATGGAGACGTGTTGTCTTCAGCGATGAGAGTCGCTTCTGCCTTGGTGCCAATGATGGTCGTATGCGTGTTTGGCGCCGTGCAGGTGAGCGCCACAATCAGGACTGCATACGACCGAGGCACACAGGGCCAACACCCGGCATCATGGTGTGGGGAGCGATCTCCTACACTGGCCGTACACCACTGGTGATCGTCGAGGGGACACTGAATAGTGCACGGTACATCCAAACCGTCATCGAACCCATCGTTCTACCATTCCTAGACCGGCAAGGGAACTTGCTGTTCCAACAGGACAATGCACGTCCGCATGTATCCCGTGCCACCCAACGTGCTCTAGAAGGTGTACGTCAACTACCCTGGCCAGCAAGATCTCTGGATCCGTCCCCCATTGAGCATGTTTGGGACTGGATGAAGCGTCGTCTCACGCGGTCTGCACGTCCAGCACGAACGCTGGTCCAACTGAGGCGCCAGGTGGAAATGGCATGGCAAGCCGTTCCACAGGACTACATCCAGCATCTCTACGATCGTCTCCATGGGAGAATAGCAGCCTGCATTGCTGCGAAAGGTGGATATACACTGTACTAGTGCCGACATTGTGCATGCTCTGTTGCCTGTGTCTATGTGCCTGTGGTTCTGTCAGTGTGATCATGTGATGTATCTGACCCCAGGAATGTGTCAATAAAGTTTCCCCTTCCTGGGACAATGAATTCACGGTGTTCTTATTTCAATTTCCAGGAGTGTATGTTTAATTTATGTAATTTACACGGTTATCCAACACGCTTTGCTATCTGCACAGTCATCAACCTCCGATGGCACTTAATACTGTCACTGTGGTATTCATACAGCTCGTGATACAGGTTGTCCATAGCTAAAATTCCAGTTTCAAAACGTTGTAGACAGAGAACCGCTGCTCATATTTCAACAGCATATTACTGAAACGTCATGCCAAAAAAAGACCAATAGACGGCGCTGTAAGCGTCAGAGTATGCACACAAACAGACAAATGGCACACGGCTGTTCCTCTTTCGCGTCCGAGACGCCCGACATGACTGCCTACGTGAAGGATCACGCGCTGCTAGTAAAGCTCTTCTACAAGAACAGTGAGTATGCGCCAGTAGTCCTGCAGAGGCTCTGGACACTCAAGAGTAGGAAAAAAGCCATTGGACCGATGTCTGCTACGTTTCTGGAGAGTGTGATTAAAATTTTTGAAAATACAGGTTCTTTTGAAGTGCAGCGTGGTAGAGAGAGGAAAGCCGTTGATCCGACTTTTGTCGAACATGTGGCCATAGCATAGCAGGACATGTCCAGCGGTGGTGTGCAAACATACAGTGCACGGCGAATTTCCCGAACGCTGGGACATGCCTGCGAGCACGGTGTATAAAATCCTCCAAAGCATCCTGCAATGCTATCCGTACGAAATCGCCCATGTTCAGGAGTTGCTTTCTGCTGACCTGCCAGGAAGACAAACGTCCGCTCTCGAATTTGTTGCTCGCACGGTAGTGGACAGTGAATAGGCATGGAACAGTCTGTGGATAGAGGAAGTCCATTTCCATCTCAAGAACATGTCAAAATGCAGAATTGCAGAATATGGACAACGGAAAATACACACGCATATCAACCGGTACCACTTCATTCTACAAAGCGGACTATGTAGTTCAGGTTGACGGCATCGTTTATCGTTGGGGTTGGGTTGATTTGGAGGAGAAGACCAAACAGCAGGGTCAGCGGTCTCATCGTATTAGGGAAGGATGGGGAAGGAAGTCGGCCGTGCCCTTTCAGTGGAACCATCCTGGCTTGGTTCAAATGGCTCTGAGCACTATGGGACTTAACTTCTGAGGTCATCAGTCCCCTAGCAGTTAGAACCACTTAAACCTAACTAACCTAAGGACATCACATACATCCAGCCCGAGGCAGGATTCGAACCTGCGATCATAGCGGTCGCACCGTTACAGGCTGTAGCGCCTAGAACCGCTCGGCCACTCCGGCCGGCGGAACCATCCTGGCATTTGCCTGAAGCAATTTAGGGAAATCACGGTAAACCTAAATCAAGATGGCCGGACGCGGGATTGAACCATCGTCCTCCCGATCGTTTATGGTAGGGCCGTATTTTTTCAAAGAGATGAGTCCTGCGGATCCTGTTACCTGTACGGCCAGAGGTAAACGCTGTGAGTCTTTTGCACACCAACATCATCCAACTCTTCAGCTGCGTGGATGTGTGCGTAGGATCATTTTTATGCAAATAGCGCTCCTCCGCAGTGAAGTGGCTGCTGTAGAGGCATTTCGGAAATGCTAGAATTATCAGCCTTCATTTCCCTACAGCCTGGCCGTCCACATGACCTGGTCTTAATCCTTATGACTGCTGATTGTGAGCTCGTCTGAAATATATTGTGTTCAGTGCTCCAGTTACGAACGTAGCTGAACTGAAAGCAAGCATTGCGAAACGCGTTATGGAGTGACTCCCGAGACACTGCGATCTGTTGTGGAACAAGCTGTTTCTCGATTTTAACTTGCGGCGGAAAACGGTGGACGGCATATTGAACATGTCCTGCGCCAATCTCACAACAAATGGAAACCGATGTCATTTTGTTTTTTATCCGGTTTTTGGCCCCAGTACAGTTAGAAACTGATGTTCGTTTGCTTTTTATGCTGTTTTTGCCCTCAGAAGAATTAAAAACCGATTTCTCCCCATCCTTTACCGAGCGAGGTGGCGCAGTGGTTAGCACACTGGACTCGCATTCGGGAGGACGACGGTTCAATCCTGCGTCCGGCCGTCCTGATTTAGGTTTTCCGTGACTTCCCTAAATCTCTCCAGGCAAATGCCGGGATGGTTCCTTTGAAAGGGTACGGCCGACTTCCTTCCCAGTCCTTCCCTAATCCAATGAGACCGATGACCTAGCTGTTTGGTCTGTTCCCCCAAACAACCCAACCCCAACCCCATCCTTTGTGATACGACTTTGCCCTGGTGGATGAGTGTACCTGGCTAACAGTGCCACAACTGCCGAACTTCTGCAGTCACGCACATCGACCAGTACCAAATGTGCAACTCAAACCATGTGATTCATCTGTCATTTTTAGCCAAGCTTATTTACGTTAAGACGCTTACGGCGCCATCTATTGGTAAGTTTCTCATTTTTTTTTTTTTTTTTTTGCATATCATTTCCCCCTGCCTCAACAATATGCTATTCAAATTTGACGTCATTCTGAGCAGTGGTTCTCTTTCTACAGCGTTTCGAAACTTTAAGTTTAGTATTTAAACGTAAAGCAAGTACATTACAATATTTTTATGTTTTAATTTTTCTTTGTCGCTTAATTTATGTGAATTGCTTTGGTGAGAAATGCTGGGTAATTTATTAAGAGTTATCTTTTATGAGTATCAACTTTCAGGATGAAATGCCCTTGAGAACAATTAATTCGTGGCAGTTTTAAAATCCAATATAATGATGCAGTCAATTTGCCGGATTTAAAGAGAAACTGTGAAATATACGATCTACTGGCGTAATCAGATTACCTCTAGAGCTGTGCTAATCCGTTTAACGTAAAGTACATCGCTGAAGAAACTAATCCGTGCGCGCTACAAAAGAACGGAAAAAACATAAAAACGTGAGTGATATGGCTCAGCATTTATTCGTAGCAGCAAAGAATGTCTAACAAATGAGATTGAAATTTCTCCGGTTTTTAAACTGATAATTTAGAGACCTAGACTGCTCTTACATGTGCTGTTTCTCTCTCTCTCTCTCTCTCTCTCTCTCTCTCTCTCTGTGTGTGTGTGTGTGTGTGTGTGTGTGTGTGTGTGTGTGTCGGGGGGTGGGGGTGGGTGTGTTCGCACTTGCGTAGGACATCACAGAACATCCTCCACTTTGTAATACGTTTCTGAGTTATGCAGGATTTTCGACAGCACCACCACTGTCAGAAACTCACCACGGCGTGTACGGCCACCCGAAGATGAATACGTCTCTCCGAAACCGGCAACGTCGTAATTTTTAATATATGCAGTAATTAACAGAGGAAAACTGCGGAATTTACTTTAAATAAATGTTCAACTGAATTTTAATCAGTCAATGAAACAGTAACTGTGTGATAGAAGGCAATAAAAATTACTGAATTTTGGTCCTAGCTACAACTATATTCATGTCTCTCATGGATCTTCCACTTCAGCGGCTGAACAATTCTTCCGGGATTTCCTTTCCCCATGTCTAATCAGCACGTCGTTGACGGTACGTTAAACTCTTCTAAACTCCCTTCCTTTCTCCCTACATTTCTTTACTCAATGGAAACGTATTTTACACCTAGTTCACTTTCGTATCTACTGTCTTAAGTTCTTCATGATATTGTGATGGTTATTATCAACCGTTTAAGGAGAAGTCACGGTTTTCGGCGTATTTGTTTCGCCACTACAGGTTATCGGAATATTTTAGACGTCACTAACATTCTAATTCTACAATACTACGTCAAATATCGTTGCAAAACTTCACTTTTATAAATGGGTGTCAGTGCAACGTAATTAAAAGAGACAAATAATGAAAACTTAAAGAAATCAAATATACTATTGTACCCACTAACAGTGCCCAACATACTTCTTAAGAAACGATCCATTACGGCTTGTGTAGCACAACGGTGAATCGTAACAACCAACAACACATCTTGGTGGCGAGAAAATTCTGTCACTAACTACTTGAAAGAAGTGGTTACGTAAAAATTATTCTCAATTACTCCGCTCTGAACAAATGTAATGTGTACATTGATTCGTTTTACATAGATAACTCTGGGACATCATTCAAATACAAAACAAAAGAGCAACATAGTATTTTGATACTGCTGGAAACTGATCCCATATTGCCGGCCGCGGTGGTCTAGCGGTTCTAGGCGCTCAGTCCGGAGCCGCGCGACTGCTACGGTCGCAGGTTCGAATCCTGCCTCGGGCATGGATGTGTGTGATGTCCTTAGGTTAGTTAGGTTTAAGTAGTTCTAAGTTCTAGGGGACTTATGACCTCAGCAGTTGAGTCCCATAGTGCTCAGAGCCATTTGAACCATTTTTTTGGTCCCATATTAGCACACCATCGTGTCGACTCCACTAGAGTTCTAGAAAACAAGTAGTTTAGTTTTACGTTCTCGGCATACATTTAGCGTAATATGTTAACCATGCTACTTGGGCGTCTATAGTATCTAGGTTTACATCGATACTACGCAGTCCACCGTACTGTGCGTGGTGGATAGTACCCTATACTAGTAATTTCCTTTCCTGTTCCACTCACAAATAGAAAAACGACTATCTATATGCCTCCGAATGAGCCCTAATTTATTGTATCTTATCTTCGTGGACCTTACCCGCAATGTATGTTGGAGACAACAGAATCGTTCTGGTATGAGCTTCAAACGCCGGTTCTCTAAATTTTCTGAATAGTAAATTGAATGTGGAGGAGAAAGAAAGGAGAGGAAAGGGTAGGGATCACTGATTTCAGCTGTATCAGGGCATTACGTGGAATCAGCGGCGACGAGTGATAATATATACCGCAATGGGATTCGATCCCGGAACCTCGTGCTTACTGGGGAGGTGCGTTAACCACGGCGCCATCCGGGACACATCGTTATCGCCACTGCGCGGGCTATCTCGGCACACCTCGCGGCCTACCCACATTTCCACCGAGCGTCAGCTGTCCGCAGTCCCTGTTCCATTTCCTCTATGCTCGCTACTCTGAGATTCCCGGAGCAGGTCGGACGTACGTGTGCATCCGCACTGAAGAAGGTGGATCCGTTGTCCATCTAGGCGAATCAGTTATATGAATGTGTGGTGTCTGTTCTTTCGGACATGTCCGACAAATCTAGCAGACCGCCTCTGAATTGCTGCCATGTCTTACATTTATCCGACCTGGTGCAGATCCCAAACTCTCGAGTAATACTCAAGAATAGGTCGCACTAGCAGTCTATATGCGGTCTCCTTTACAGATGAACCACACTTACCTACAATTCACCCAATAAACCGAAGTCGACCAATCGCCTTTCCTACCACAATCCTCACATGCTTGTTCCATTTCATATGGCTTTGCAACGCTGTGCCCAGATATTTAAACGATGTGACTGTTCCAAGTAGGCCACTACTAATGCTGTATCTGAACAAGCCGGCCTTTATGGCTGAGCGGTTCTAGGCGCTGCAGTCCGGAACCGCGCTGCTGCTGCTGCGGTCGCAGGTTCGAATCCTGCCTCGGGCATGGATGTGTGTGATGTCCTTAGATTAGTTAGGTTTAAGTAGTTCTAAGTCTAGGGGACTGATGACCGTAGATGTTAAGTCCCATAGTGCCTAGAGCCATTTGAACCATTTTTTTTTTGTATCTGAACATTACGGGTTTGTTTTCTTAATCATTTGCGTTAACTTACACTTTTCTCCATTTAGAGCTAGCTGCCATTCATCACACCAACTATAAATTGTGTCTAAGTCATCTTGTATCCTGCTAAAGTCACTCAACTTCGGTACCTTACCGTAGAACACAACATCATCAACAAACAGCCGCAGATTGCTGCCCACTATGTCCACCAAATCATTTATGTATATAGAGAATAAAAGAAGTCCAATCACACTTCCCTGGAGCATTCCTGACGATACCCTTGTCGCTAATGAACACTCGCCGCTGAGGACAACATACTGGGTTCTATAACTTAAGAAGTCTTCGAGCCACTCACATATCTGTGAACCTACTCTGCATGCTCGTACCTTCTTTAACAGCCTGCAATTGAGCACCGTGTGAAATGCTTTCCAGAAATCTAGAAATACAGATTCTGCCAGTTGCCCTTCTTCCATAGTTTGCAATATGTCATGCGGGAAAAGGGCCAGCTGAGCTACGCATGAGAGATTCTTTCAAACACTGTGCTGATCTGTGGACATGAACTTCAAAGTCTCAAGAGAATTTATTATAATCGGCTCCCATGGAGGGAGAGTCCCTGAACCCCGTTACAACAGCGTCACCACACCTGGTCCTCGATGAGTGTGACAGACGCTTGCCACCTGTTCCAGTCTCCTGGGATGATGATATCAACGATGGAGCAGATCGAGATGGTGGCCCTCCCATCAGGCACTGCCCCTTGGAGGTGCCTGATGCACCTTCCACCCAGTGATGTGGCTACAGTGACTGCACCGGATGTTACATGCCAGCCTGACATCTCTGCCGGAACATCTGTGCCAATGGTGGGAGCACGCCCACAACACTGCCCTCCTCCAAGAAGTGACCATCGCTGATTTCTACGGCCCCACTGGCTACACGCCACACGTCTCCCATGCTTCTGACAATGGTAGTGGAGTCGCCATCTTCCTCCATTCTGGACTCCCTGCTGAAGATGTAGTGTAGCTTCCTAATGCTAGATGTATGACTCTCACACTGTTTGGCGTCCCCATCCTCAATGTATATGCGCCGCCCGTCTCCAGTCGACGTCGTGACCGACACACCTTCTTTGCTGACGAGGTAAAGCCACTTTTTGAGGGTCCTCTGGAAGAAATGGTCCTCGGTGGCGATTTCAACTCCACAGAAGGGCCTGATGACCAACTTCCACATCATTCCTCGTGTGCGGCCGTCTCTGTCAACATCGACATACTTCAGCTTGTTGACACGTGGACAAAGGTTCATATCACCAGCGCAGGTTTCACATATTCTACGGCGCATTCGTTCACTCGCCTCGACCGTATATACCTCACACGTTCACTTGCTGCCGACACTCGACATGCCGAAGTATGGCCTCCGGCTTTCTCTGAACACGATGCCTACATCTGCGATGTGCTTCGTGACTGCACTTCGATCACATTCTCTCCTGTCCATCACACGACAGTGCATCGTGCTAAAGCGCAGAATACTTCACTCATGCGACGACGCTTCGAAGGGGCCCTTGTCAGATCCTGCATCGTGACCAAATGACTCATGAAACTCCATCGATGTACCACCACCTCACACAACGCCGACATCGTTGTCGAGCTGTAATCCACGACTTCACCGATGCGGAAGGACGACGATACACTACGCAATGCGCCATTGGTCATGCTTTCTGTTCTCATTTCCGCCGGCTGTACGCTGCCGTCCCACATCCCCCGATCCTAATTGAGGAGGTAGCAGCAGTGACTGTCAACACCATGCCAGAGGATGTACGTCAAGAACTAATGGAACAAGTAACCTCCGATGAAGTCCTAGATTCTATCAACGTGGGAGCTGCCAACAAGTTCCCTGGACCTGACGGCCTTCCGCTCGAATTTCAGAAGAGTTTTTGCTATCTTTTGATATCTACACTGGTGGCCACCGTAAATGCAACACCCTGAAGGAAGCATCCGAATCAAGTGAAATTTACACCATGGGTTTGCAGCGATGAGATATGCAACTGATTAGAATTTCAGCGCAGACGCACATCACGCGCGCCTGTGGCGCCACCTCATAGCGCCATTTAAGGCTTGGCGATTTCGACGAGTGTACGTTCGGGCACGTGTGTTTACCTTGTGGTTGTTTCACAAGACGATCAGTTATGCCTCGTAGACAACAGTGAACATCGTTTGATCAAGTATCCGAGTTCGACAGAGGAAGGATAGTGGCTTACCGACATTGTGGATTATCATACAGAGAAATCGCTAGTCGTGTTGGACGAAACCAAACAACTGTAATGCGGATATGTGACCGTTGGATGCAGGAGGGTACGACGGACCGACGTGGTCGATCGCATTCACCTCGGTGCACCACTGCACGTGCTGATAGGCAAATTGTGCGCATGGCAGTGACGGATCGCTCAGTGACATCCCGAACCATAGCACAGCACATTGCGTCTGTAACGCATCATCCAGTGTCTGCGCGTACCATTCGACGCCGTTTACAGCAGAGTGGTCTGTCCGCAAGACGTCCATTGCTTCGTCTACCACTGACGCAAAACCACAGACGTCTCCGTCGCCAATGGTGTGATGACAGACGGATGTGGACGGCAGAATGGAATGACGTTGTCTTTACTGACGAGGCACGCTTCTGTCTGCAGCACCACGATGGTCGGATTCGAGTGTGGAGACACCGTGGAGAGAGGATGCTGGACAGCTGCAGTATGCACCGCCACACTGGTCTTGCACCGGGTATTATGGTATGGGGCGGTATTGGATATTACTCTCGCACGCCTCTAGTACGCATTGCCGGTACTTTAAATAGCCGGCGCTACAAATCCGAGCCAGCCGGAGTGGCCGTGCGGTTCTGGGCGCTACAGTCTGGAGCCGAGCGCCCGCTACGGTCGCAGGTTCGAATCCTGCCTCGGGCATGGATGTGTGTGATGTCCTTAGGTTAGTTAGGTTTAATTAGTTCTAAGTTCTAGGCGACTGATGACCATAGCAGTTAAGTCGCATAGTGCTCTGAGCCAAGCCTACATATCCGAGGTGCTGGAGCCAGTTGTCCTTCCTTACCTTCAGGGCTCGGCCACAGCCATATTTCAACAGGATAATGCGCGACCACACGTGGCACGCATTGTCCAAAGGTTCTTCTTCAATAACCAGATTGAAGTGCTTCCCTGGCCGGCTCGCTCTCCGGATCTTTCGCCGATAGAAAACATGTGGTCCATGGTTGCTCAACGAGTGACCCAGATTACATCCCCAGCTGCCACACCAGATGATCTTTGGCAACGTGTGGAAGCTGCTTGGGCTGCTGAACCCCAGGAACACATCTAACGTCTCTTTGACTCAATGTCGAGACGTGTGGCAGCGGTGATCTCCAACAATGGCGGCTACTCTGGCTACTGATTCTGGCAGGAACCACATGTCACAGACGTCTGTAGACGTAATCATTTGATACTTGGTCAACATGTTATCTACAAAATAAATTTTGTTGTGCTACCTCTTGTCTTTCTTGGTGTTGCATTTACGGTGGCCAGCAGTGTACTTGGACGTCCATCTGTCGCGAACTGGTACCACCCACAACGACGATCCCAGCCACCTTCCTTGATGGGATCATCATCCTGGTCCCTAAGCCACATGGGTGATCACAGATCTGTGATTGCCGGCCCATCACTCTGCTCAACAGTGAGGTGAAAATTTTTACCTGTTTGTTGGCCTCATGACTCAACAAGGCAGCAAGATACATCACCTCACTAGGCGCTGACATCAACATCCATACGACCCTTTTCCGTTACATGATCACGCTCGCGCGGTCGCAACATTTATCTGGCGCATTAACATCGCTTGACTTCAATGTTGCATTCTACCTTGTCGACCATACTTTTCTGAAATCGGTTTTCCAACACATGGGTTTTCCGGCTCTTATAGTACGATCGAGCGCTCTGTCCGACGGGGTTGCCCACTTTCCACGATACTGTATGCTTCGGCATTAGAGCCGCTACTCCAGGGGCTTCGCCAAACCCTGGTGGGCCTGACATTGCATGGGCACCGCCTGTTATACAGCCTATGCTGACGATCTAGTCCTCTACCTCTGCAATGACAACGATGTTCACGCGGCTCTGACTTGGGTGGCGACATATGGGGAGGCATCGAGCAGTTCTCTTAATATTTCCAAATCGAAGGTTCTGCTCATTGGTGAGGTTCTACCTGAGAGATATGTCGCTCATCTAAGTGTGGCCACCAGCGTCTGCTGTTTGGGCTTTGATTTTATGAATGACCTCTGTCGTTCAGCGGCAACCAACAGTAGACATCTCCTCCAAACGATAAAGGCTGGCCTTGTGGACCACTGGCTTAGATCCCTCGACACTGTACAGCATGTGCAATACGTGAATGTTTACCACACCTCACACATCCGCCACGTGTAAAAAGCGTTCCCGGTCCAAATTGCCCTCACACGTCTTATGTTGATGGCGATGGGATCCTTTGTCTGTACCGGGACGGTATTTAAAGTTCAATATTCCTCCCTTGCCCTCCCACAGGAGCGTGGTGGAGTGGGCTTATTCCATGTGAAAGACAGAGTTACGGCATTTTTTGTTAGCTCCCAACTGAAAGTCTAGCGTCGCTGCCCGACGAGCCTGACTGGACTACTTTTTGCATGAATATGCACCAGCCTCCATGTCAGCCGCAGACATTCGACCCCCTCCCCCCGCCTTTTATCACTTTTGGCATTTCTTCCTTGAATTAAGTTACATCCTGCACTCCTTAACCCTTTCACGTATACTTTGGGCAAAGACTGTACACGACACATTACAAACGTGTCGAGCCCCCAACCCCATCGAACAGTTTCCCCAGATCATATGGCGTTGTGTGTGGAAAGTGGTGCATGCTGGTTATCTCGACACCAGCGTCCAGTCCACCTGGTGTATCACCGTCAATGGCAATCAGGTCAACCAGTTTCGTTTGCACCGCATCCGCCTCGCTGACACAACCCTCTGTGTTCGCTGTGGTGTAGAGGAGACACTCTCATCGATTCTCATGTGGTCCGTTGTCTGGCGTCTGGAGGCTCGCGCAGCGTATCTTGGCTTTCCTTACCCGACAGAAACCTGCTCAGATCACTTTCCTGACGCTTTTATTCCCAGATGTGATTCATTACCCCGCAATAAAAACTAACGCTGTGAATTGGATACGCGGTCATACGGACCGTTACCTTGTTGGACCCGTTGAGAAATCAGAACTAGGTTATTGGATGTACCTTAACGATTGGCACTGTGCACTTGTTCGCAACCCCAGATACGAGCAGTTCTATCCCAATTTTCTGCGGAGCACTTTTCATGACCCACCCTCCAGCTGGAACGTCCAAGCCATGAGATGCTGATACTTTTTTGCCGACATAATGTTCTGAACGCCCTACAAACGGAATCTCCATTAAATTTTCGAGAAGACACGTTTGGATGTTCCGCCAATCGGAAGGCGCTACCGACTCCTGGAATTCTGGTACATAGACTAACTTAATTTAAAAAAAATTAAAAAACTTGAAAAATAAGTAAATAAATAAATAAAAGAAAATAAAAATATACACCCAAAAACTAAAAAAAAAACAAAAAATGCAATAAAATACACTAGAAAAACAGGAGCCCAGACACAACTACTTTAATTTTCATCGCTCCTCTCTATGTTCTTCCCCCCTAGTTTCTTCCGTTCCTATACCCTTATAGTAATAGGTTTGTTGGTTTGGGATAGGCCTAGATAGGCGACAACGCCTGAAGAGATCCATTTTATTATTTATTTATTTATTTATTTATTTATTTATTTTTTGTTAGGACTGAAGTGGCGATGGCAAGTAGATTGTTTTTTTTTGTAATTTTTTTTGTAGTTTTCCCTTTCCTGTCCAGGGGCAGAAAAAATGTGGTCAAAAATTATATTTTAAAAAATAAGGGGTACGTAAAAAAACTGCCAGGAAGTTACAAAAAAAAAACAACAAAAGATTATAGAGCACTTGCTGCGAAAGGCAAAGGTCCCAAGTTCGAGTCTCGGCCTGGCACACAGTTTCAATCTGCCAGGAAGTTTCATATCAGCGCACACTCCGCTGCAGAGTGAAAATCTCATTCTGGAAACATCCCCCAGGCTGTGATTTTCTTTACATACTAACTGGGTGACGGGACTGTCACTCTTTATTAGCCGTGGGACAATGTGTGGCGTCACGGCTACCTAAGCGACAAGAGCAGAATGCGACCCGCTCGTCACTCCACAGGGGGGGACCTGGCGTTTTCGCCTTTTGTAAAATGGTTCAAATGGCTCTGAGCACTATGGGACTTAACTTCTGAGGTCATCAGTCCCCTAGAACTTAGAACTACTTAAACTAACCTAAGGACGTCACACACATCCATGCCCGAGGCAGGATTCTAACCTGCGACCGTAGCGGTCGCGCGCTTTTTGTAGCTGGCAAGCAGGATGTCTGGGACACGGGCAGCGTCGGGGCCGGCGCCTCGCAGATCGTTTTAGTGCACTGGGGCCAGTCCCTCGCTTACCAGACATTACCAGATGGCTGCACTGTCTGCAGCAGATCGGAGAATTTTAATGTCTACTTCTATGGCGGGGGTTCGAATAGTAAGGCGCCCACCTACACCACTGCCATTCAACGGTCAGAGGCAGTTTTAGATCGATACTTTCCCGTGCATAGACCGAAAAACGCCATCTGATTGGTGGACCAGTATGACGTGTGCTGAAGCGAAAGAGCGCACTCCGAATTTGGTGGGGCGACCCGTAATACGAGAAAAATTTGCTGTAATGGTTGGAGGGGAAAGCAGCGGCGGAATCTAAGAGTGCGATTGACAGCTGTTTCTGTGTCCTCCCACGATTGGAGATCTTTCTGCGTTGTGGGGAGAAGGCGCTAATCTTTCAGTGTGAGGGTGAAATAAGGAGTTCAGTGATTCGCTTCTGGACGACTGGAAAGATCGGTCGTTTTTCTGTTCAGGACCGCCAGAGTGAACGTTACAGTTGTTCACTTCTGGTCAGTCAGAGTAAAGGTGATCACAAGAGTCAGAAGTATTACTGTCACGGTAGTCCGAGCAGAACCCGTCTGTTACCACTTGGTGACAAAGAGTGGGATTTGTTTGTCGTTTTGCGCTCGCACTATTTCGGTCGGGCCTTTATCCTCGGGCGCGGACCACCACTGAGATCAGCTGCAACATCATCCCTGTGCTCCGAGTTTTCGGCACGCTGTCAGTCTTGCAAGTGGTAATGTATTCGCAACACTGGCGCAGTAGTCTAATTAATTTGACCCCTCCCAGCTTACGCTGTCGCCTTGTCGCCATACACAATCACGGCTTGCATGTGTGATATGTATCAAGCGCTCTCATTCCCGATCGATAGTGTTCGTAATAGTCAGGGGTAATGTGTTAAGGCATACTCTCACTCACAAAGTTTGTAGGGCTCTGTAACGTGATAGTTGATACCACTCCTGTACATCTCATTATCCATGTTACATTGTTCTTATTTATAATCCTTCAATATTTGTGTTGGTGATACTTTAGGAATTCTAGCCATAAATCACTGTTTGGTACTAAAATTTTTTATTATTTAGTGCTCGAATTTCACCTTTATTGTCAGAGCCCTTTGCCAGATACTAGTGATCAGCTATTAAACTATCATAAATTGAATTATATTGAAGGCGCAACCCTTTAACTAACCCCCGACACACGGTCATATCATAATTTACTCCATAAAGTATCCGTTGCGCGATAGGAACTGTAGTAGTTAAAGGGGGAGGGGGAATTGAGTGTATTAGCCTAACTAATACGGATTTCTTTAATGACTCTGGGTGACATGGCCACCTATTAACCCTGGCACCTCGCACGTTTGACGACTCAATGATACGGCGCATCGCTATGCACAGGAGCGCGTGTTATTTTTTACTGCATCAGCTGAGCACCTTTCCACTATGAAAAACTCAGAGGAAAATCTCTCTCATGTATCTGTTATAGATAACTATTATTTTACGAAGTTTCAGCTTTCTTGGTTTCCGATATCTGTTCAATTTGATTACTAAGACAAGTACGTCTACGCACGCGGACGCATTGTATCCGTCACTGCATGAGCTGTTTCTCTCTCAGGCTAAATTATATTATTGATTACGCTAAACTATGATATAATACATTTAATGCAATTATTAAAAAAACACTTATTTAAAAATACATACGACGAATGAAAGACATAATTTAATATTCCACATCATCGCTCCCAAACTCATGGTCATTTTCTTGATACCTGCCATCAAAGTCGATTATCTGTTCCTCATCATCTGTAACCAAATATAATAATAATATATTACTACATAAATTTTTTTTGTGTAAAACATTTTGTACATTCATGTTCAGAAAAAAACAGAACACCTTAAACAACTAGAGATAGGTCGTTCATATTCACAGGACATATACATCAGCATGTTCTGCAGAAATGATTAGCATATTAGTCACATCGGTTGAGCATGTGCCCTGTTGCCTAGTAGGCACAAAGTCCGCCATGGACCCTGATAACTTTGTACCTGCGTGACGGCACCGGAGCGTGTATGGCGCCAATGGCGTTCTGTGGTATAGGCATCCACGGTGCATTCACCTGGTTCCAAAATTCATCTGTGGTGGTTGGCAGTGGGTCACAGTGCAGCATCCATCGTTTCGTCGTTTCACCGTATCCCACACAGTTTTGACTGGTTACAAGTCTGGTGACCTGGCGGACCAGGGTAAAAGGCTGACATCCTGTGGCAACTAGAAGGCACGTGTTCGTGGAGCAATATGTGGTCGTGCATTGTCTTGGTGAAAAATGGCGCCTTGAGTGTTGTGCAGAAGGGATATGGCTACGCAGGATTTCATTCACGTAGGTCACACTGATCACAATGCCCTAGACATGCACCAGCAGTGATCTGTGGTTGTACCGAGTAGCACCCACACCTTGCCGCTGTATGTCTAGTGCGAATGCAGTCGCTGTGATGCCGCTCCCCCTGTCTGAGGCGCCCCAAAATGCGGCCATAATTTTCAAACAAACGGAACCTGCATTCGTCCGATATCTGATGCCATTCCCGTACCCATTCACATCGTTCCATACACCATTGCCGTCTAGCATGTTTCTGCACATACTTAAAGGTAGACGGTGAAGAGGACGACGCGCACGTAACTCATGCCGTAATAAATGGCGAAGGACTGTCACCCCTGACACTGTACGATGTGTTCCACTGTTCAACCAGAGTCGAGGAGGACACAGATCTGTCATGTAATGTCATTCGGATAAGATGCCGATCCTCTCGGGAGGAGGGGAGGGGTGGTAAGGGTGATGTGGTCTGACCCATCTCGTAGTGTTCTACGGCCTTCCGTGAACCATTCCGCACACATCCGTTGCACTGCCGAAAACTTCGTCCCACACGAACAGCAATTTACCGGATGGATGCGTCATATCTCTCGTGCCAATAATGCGCCGGTTTCAAACTCGTTGATTAGACGGTACGGTTCGCGCATATGTCTGCGAGGCGTCCTGCACGTCTGGTCCAGTAACACTGACCCATTACCTTCGGTTTTTAGCGACAACGAGAGCCGCAGGCACATTTTACAGGTAGGTGGTGTTGCGCCGCGATATCGATGTTGACCTTGAACCCGCAGGCCGACTTGTTTAAAATGCTCATCATTTCTGCAAAACATACTAATGTACGTGCCCTGTGAATGCGAACGTCCTCTCTGCAGTCACTCAAGGTGTTCTGTTCTTTCTAACCATGAGTGTACTTTCAATGAGTAGTACAGGTTGTATAAAAAAGATTCATCCTATTTGGCACGTCTGTATTTCTGAAACTAGTAAAAATATACAATGAATTTTCTTTTTTGTTGAACGGGAAACTCAAAAAAAAATTTTCATACCTTTTCATACGTGTTCAATATGCATCCCTAGAGATGCACGGCATATGTCAATGTGGTATTCAAATTGTTCCCACACCATAGCGAGCATGTCTTCAGTTACAGCTCTCACAGCTGCTGTTGTGCAATACTAAGTTCATTCATTGTTTCTGGTAACGGAGGCACATAAACAGTCTTTTATAAACCCCTACAAGAAATAATCACGTACAGTGAGGTCCGGTAATGTAAGACTGTATCATTTGGTACAGTGCGGCCGATCCATCGTTCAGTAATCCTTTGATTTAAAAATTCCCGCACTTCCAGTTGCCAGTGTGTTTTGCGCCATCCTGTTGGTAAATGAAATTCAAATCAGCCTCCAACTGTGGGAAAAGAAAGCTCTCAAGCACATCGAGATATGTGCTTTCTGTGACAGTGTCCTTGGCAAAGAAAAATGGCCATACACATTTTCTCGTGAAACCGCACAACAGACAATAAATTTGGAGAGTCCCTCTCATGTTGTACAACTTCAAAATGGTTCAAATGGCTCTGAGCGCTATGGGACTTAACATCTGTGGTCATCAGTCCCCTAGAACTTAGAACTACTTAAACCTAACTAACCTAAGGACATCACACACATCCATGCCCGAGGCAGGATTCGAACCTGCGACCGTAGCAGTCGCGCGGTTCCGGACTGAGCGCCTAGAACCGCGATACCACCGCGGCCGGCTGTACAACTTCATGTGGTTGTTTCGTACCTCATATTCTCACATTATGACGGCTCACCTTTCCATTTAAATGGAACGTTGCCTCGTCCCTAAACACTAAGCGTGGAAGAAAACAGTCATCCTCCATGTTGCCAAGAACGAAATTACAGAACTCCCCACGCTGTTGTTTGTCACCTTCACGAAGAGCTTGCAGTAGCTGAATTTTGTATGTTTTGATGTGTAAACGTCGACGCAACACATGCAAGACGGACATCGGAGGGATGTTGAGTAGTAGAGCTGCACAGCGAACGGATTTCTGCGGACTCTTTGTGAAAATATGGTGGATGTCTTCGACGTCTGTGTCAGACACTCGGGGACGGCCCGGCGATTTGCCTTAGTGCAAGTCACCTGTTTCTCGGAATTGTTCATGCCATCGTCTAATGCTCTGTGCTGTAGGAGGATCCACATCATACCTAGTACGAAAGTCACTCTGAAAAGTTATTACTGGCACGCACTGTACAAAACGTAGAACGCAAAACACTTTCTGTTGTCCCGACATCATTTTTACAAGAACTGGAGTAGGCGCATACTGCTGCTACCTTGCTGGAACCATGTAAAACTAGAGAGTTGCTCTTTCCAACAGTACGTTGTTTATGCACATATCTCAGATAACATAATAGTTATGATTTTTTAAATCGGATGATTCTTTTCGATATACCCTGTAATGCGCGAGCATAATATTAAATAAGTTAGATTATTATTTATGAGAAGCGTATAACTTACAACGAGACGTTTTTTTGAAGTCCTTAAGTTTTTTTAAATTAAACACAATAATCAAAAATGACAAATTAGGAGTGGTTGTTTACTCCGACGACACCAGCAACATCATCACCCCAATCTACCTCCTCACCTTGAACAGCAACCCCGTTTTCTGGAGCACTGTCATTCTGTCTGGAAAATAATTTACAATTAGTTATAATACATGATATTGATATTTAAATACTGTATGATACATGGTGTTAAAATTAGAACCACTATAAATATTAAAATGATCTTTCTTTCGAAATTTTGCTAACTACTTCGTGCGCATAATGAGAGATAAAGTATCATGGTTTGAAAATAAAATCAGTTTAAAGACACATTTAAATAAATACTTACTCTCTTTTCGAAGACGAAGAAGCTTGGGGAGCTCTGTCGGTAGAGCACTTGTCCACCAAAGGCCAAGCTCCAGAGTTCGAGTCTCGGTCCGGCACACACTTTTAATCTGACAGAATGTATCAAGGGATTACAGCTGGTGCAGAAACTTCAATAAAGCGGCTGCTTTCGACTGCGAAATTATTGCAGTTTGATGATTTAGTAAAATCATAAAACTAAATGGTCCAAAGGTAAGACAGCTGTTATTAGTCTGTGTTTTGACATTCTGGGCACAGCAGCTTCCACATATTTTTTGTATTCATTGGTTTTGTTGAGCAGTGGAAGTTTACGTAGATTCTGTTTTACAATACTATATGTGGATGATGTATCGATATAACAGCAAACAGTGAACAAGTAGAACACCACATGTGGATATTTTGGAAGGCCTCACAAAAGCAACATTCGTGGGTGGGACAAGCAACAAATTTGCGCATTCGTGATCACAGTCTCACATCCCGAATCTGACATCGTGCGTCAAACACAAGCAAATTAACGAAAGATACTCTCCTAACAATCTTAGCACAGAAGAAGCAGTAGCGTCGGATGAACACGGAATTTACACGTGTGTAGTTACTTCTACCACAAATTTACAGAGAAGGCCAAAGAAATTTCCTCCGCTATCAAGCCCACATCACTTCAATGCCAAGTCCGGCACTGGTGGTAGCACGTAGCTCATGCGATGACGCTGCTGGCATCTGAGGGCCGGCCTCTGGTGGCCGAGTGGTTCTGCCGCTACAGTCTGGAACCGCGCGACCGCTACGGTCGCAGGTTCGAATCCTGCCTGGGGCATGGATGTGTGTGTTGTTCTTAGGTTAGTTAGGTTTAAGCAGTTCTAAGTTCTAGGGGACTTATGACCTCAGCAGTTGAGTCCCATAGTGCTCAAAACCATTTTTTTTTTTTTTCGGCATCTGAGGACACCGTCTCCCTCTGCTACACAGTACAAACAGCTTTCGTAACAAATCAAGACTACAGCATACCACGTTAGAACTCTACAGTCTGGCAAGCTTTCTCTTACGCCCTTCACCCCCCCCCCCCCCCCCCAGTCTTACTCACCACAGTTTCCAAAGACTAAACCAGCAGAGTATGCAGTGTGAACCCCTACCCCTCCGATAAAATTTCAGAGGTTTGTTCAGGGATTTTTTCGGAGTATTTTGTGCAAGGGGCCCACGGTCTCCGTTAGTTCAAGAGTGAGTAAAAATGTAACTATAATTTATTCAGTTTTTTTACCCCAACTACCACTGTTTCTGTGGAAATACTGTCACTGTAGTGAAAATGCCTGTAGTATGCAATCACCCAATCACCAAAGCGACAACACAAAACACAGAATAATACAGCAACCCTTATAAAAATGAAATAGTATTGTGATGTGGTTGCCGTCAATGAGGTAACAGTGAAGCATAGTCTCTTTGCGCCACTCCTCCATTGTACTCAGTGAACCCGTACATGACGTGCACATCGTCCATCTTTTCATCAGTAAACTTATGCATATTCCTGTGTATCACTCTTAACGTGCAGCTAACACCGCCGGAGAAACGTACCCGAGACACAAGTGAGCAGTACTGAATGCAAATTGCTGGGTGAAAAGTAAAGCACATACAATATCAGGAGTATCCAAACACCTATTAGTGGACATTAATATGGCCTGTGTCCACCCTTCGCCTTTAAACTCTGCTGCGGATACCTTCTATGAGCTTTCTGAATGTCTGTGGCAGAATGGCATCCCTTTCTTCTTCAAGAGATGAAGTCAAAAGAGGTAATTATGTTGTACGCTGGGGTCTGCAACGAAGTCGACATTCTAACTCATCCGGAAGATGTTCAGTTGTGTTCCGGTCAGAACTCTGGGCTGATTAGTCCGTTTAGGTAATGTTATTGTCCACAAAACATTCTTCGCAGATGCTGCTTTATTGCGTCGTAACAGGGTGCATTGATATGCTGATATAAACACTCATCGTCTCCCAACTGTTACTCTACTGCGCGCAGTACACAGTGCTGTAAAATTTCTTCACATCCTTCCGCATTAGCATTTTCTTTAGCGCAATAACTAAACCTAACATTCGGCCTGCTAGCCGTGCGTGTTCAGCGCCAATTCCGGGAAGGGATGTGCGCCGGCGCCGAATCGAATCCGCCCACCGTATTAACGAGGAGGGTCGGAGTGCCGGCCAGCTGAGATGTGGTGTTTTTGGCTGTTTCCAACACCCATCTAGGTTAATACCGGGCTGGTGCGCACATCCCTCCTCCGTTACAAGAGTCACAAACATTTAGAAAAACTTCCGCACCCTTTCATACGAATAACACTTCACGAAGACAACTCGGGCTGTTGATAAACTATCGATATATCGATGCAGCAATACCTCTTCCAATAAATGTCGCTAGGCATATGGGCGACATTTCTTTCCACGACAAATCAATATATCGATATCGAAATGGCAAATCGAGGTTCGATATTTTAATTTTATATTATTTTTTTCGCAGTTTTCAGTAAATACTTCAAGTTGTTCTTTTGAAATTATAGTAGAACATAATTTTACTATCACTGTTTGCTGTAGAAAATGAACTGGGGCGGGAGGCCTCATCTGGGGAAGTTCGGCCGCCGAGTGCTAGTCTTATTTCATTCGACGCCACATTGGCGACTTGCGCGCCGGTGATGAGAATGAAATGATGATGAGGACAACACAACACCCAGTCCACGAGCGAAGAAAATCTGCAACCCGGTAGGGAATCGAACCCGGGCCCGCTGCGTGGGAGGCAAGCACGTTACCACTTTTTGTTTTCGTTCTTGTTCGTTGTATTTGGTTGTATGGTGGTAGCGGACGTCACATGACGTCCGTTGAAGTTCGCTGTTGATCTTGTCACTCAGTTTTTTATTAGAGGCCAGCCGGCTCTCTGACCAAACACGCTGAGCTATCGTGCCGGTCACTCAGCTAAGCAGGCGGACACTATGTGCTGTGTCGTCCGAACAAGACACAGCTAGGGCAAAAGCACCACAGTCGCAAAGATGTGAGCTGCCACTTGCGCGAGTTCTACCAGCGCCACGGGCGACGCTGAGGATGAAGATATCGACTTCGCCTCTGCCAGTTGCCGGCCGAGTACAATCCGCCAATGACCGGACGACAACGGAATCTAGCCTACTCAGAAGATGGAAGAGCAGCTCTCGCCCACTTAGTTATAGAGCATCGTCCAGGGCTAACTTAGACAGGGAAAATCGTATGGTGAATTCTTAGAACAGACGGTTGTCGTAATTGCATTTGCTATCTACTGTGAAGTTTGCTTACCATTATTTCGATTTAGCCATTGAGGGCATTTTTTTTTTGTTATATAACATGCAGTGTTGCAGACTTAATCATTCAACAAGTCACAAAGACAAGTAAACCTTTTAACTCATTTGTGTGACTTTGTTGCTAATTTGTTGGAGTGTTTTAGAACCTTCATTCTCCTATCCTGTTACCTGACCCTGGGACACAGCTGTCCAATTGCAGGGAGAAATTGTCTTAGTGATGTAGTGCACCAGAAGTCGCTTCACGAACTCACAAACTCGGCCTCCACAGCAGTAGCAACGAGGCCTTTGCAAAACTGGCGACGAGTCTTTACAAAACTATGTGAAGAAGTCTTACTACTTTTTGAGCTTTCATTGTGTCCGGTTTTTCTCTTTGACTGTGAGAATCAAGTATGGGTGGCACATAGAAGAAATACGAATGAACGAGGTGGTGGCCGTGTAACTGAAATCGAGGTCATCGATGTGAAGAAACAGCACACAGTTGTGTTAAAAACAAATTTTTAACATAACTTCCGTGCTATTTCTTCACATCACGTTCTTCAAAAACAGTTGCTGAAAATGATGAGCAAAAATCTAAATGAAAAGCTGGTCTTTGCGGTGGGTGGAGACGTGTTAGGGAAAATACTGATGTACGCGGCGCTCGACGCTACCGACAGAAACTGCAGCGTTTAACTTCACCAAGTAATTTTGACACTACAACTGCTAGGTCGCTGGCATTGGCAGAAATGAAAAAAATAGTGACGTCGACACGTAGTGTTCCGGGAAAATACGACAGGTTGAAAGACGTGCGTCTACCCTGCACTTCTTTCACTTGTTTACGATTTACGATATTGTAGTCATATTATTATCATTACTAATACGGCAATAGCATGCCTGCTATTCTGCTGATTTTTTGACAGCATAATGTAACGGGATAGAGGATTGGAGCAAGGTACATTTATTTTATTGCCATATTTAGCAGTCTCCACCAGCTAGCCATGATGGTTTTCCTTTTCCCGCGCTGACCTTTGAGCTTGGAGGCATGGGCCGGTAGTTTGAACGACTTGGAGAAGCCAAAGTATTGTTTCTTCTTATTCTTGTAAACAGTAGTACCAACCTGAAACCCAGTTTCTCCTGCACGTTTGGCTCTGTAAAGAGGTCTCCCTAACGACTCCCTGACTAAATTCTATCCAATCACGAGTCATTCTGCCAAGTCAGGAATGTCTGCTTGAACGGCAGCTAGTTCGGCGACAGATCCGTGCCCCCTGATTGGCTGGCGTAAAATGCGTCAATTCCCACTCCCACAAGGCCCGACTCCGCTGGAACAACGGCCGGTAGGCGGTTAGCAGTCGTGAGGAGTCGGTGGCGAGATCCAGAAGAAGACGGTTGCAAGCTGGTAAGCATGCGTGCTCTTACTAGGTTCAGAAGTGGATTGAGTCGCGAATGCATATTAAAGTGTTTGGTGATCTTTAATTTCGGGAGGATTTGTACCTCATTGCTTTTATTTCTTCCTCATTTTGCTATTTTGTTTTTGGACTTGGCGTCAGAGCCTGGTCAATTACAGTATGCGAAACATGCTTGGGACTCTCAGTCACCACGTTCGGTATAATACAACCACCCTCGCAACTACTTCGCCTTCAGCGAATGTCTTTCCTTCTCCAATACGCCGTGATATTAGTGAACATTTCATAACGGCCTTTGTGTGTTAGTTTTTCCCTTCTTTGTCACCCACGTGTGAACACGTGGCGAGTAGTTCTGCACACCATATCTAAATTGAACGAGAAGTAGCATGGCCCACGTTTCTTGTTATTCTATCTATCTATATCCGGATCCCGCTCCAGCTACTGCCGGGTGTGGGTGCTGATGAGTCCTCTCTATTTGGCTCGGTCCTCCCACCACTTTTCTTCCTCCACTTGCTGCCAGGTCACACCTCTCCTTTCCACAGATATTCTCACTCCCATTATCCACCGTGTTCTTGGGTGCCCTCTAGGTCTTTTCCCATCCATCTTTAGTTCTTCCATAATTTTGGGGAGTCTCTGCCCATGCGTCTTCTTAACATGCCCATACCATCTTAATCTCTTTTTTTTTTCAATTTCTTCTCTCATACTTTCTTGTTTAAGGTCCATTCTAATCGCTACATTCCTTTCTCTGTCCATTCTTGTTTTTCCCTCAACTGCTCTGAGAAATTTCGTTTCCCCTGCTTGCAGTCTGCTCCAGTCCCTTTCTGTCATTGTCCATGTTTCTCCACCATAGGTGACAATAGGGAAGTAATAATTATTATACATAAGGAGTTTTGCTTTTTCTGAAACTTCCTTATTCCAAATCAGGTGTTTTATTGTTTCGTAGAAACTGCCTCCCTTCTGTAACCTCCTATTAATGTCGTTAGTTATTCTTCCATCCTTTCTTGTTATTCATATTCGTAAATCAAGGTGCTGCAGAATGAGTTTTATGAATTCTATTAGTTTACGGACGGGAGGTCGCTTTAATAACGTGTATCCACAAATGGTTCGTAGCTTGCCTTTTCAATATATTTACGATTGGATATTGGATCCCGTCTCTTCCCTTTCACTAATTATTAGAGTAAATTCTTTTCTGAATAGCCAGTTCCCACCTTTTCTTGTCCATTTCGAACGCTAGTATTGTGGGTGACTGCTGAATTTAGGCCATATCCCCCTACGCCCCCCCCCCCCCAGTCTTGTATTAACGTCCATAATTAACAAGATATGTATACTCAATAATTATACTTCGTTTGTACAAGTGTAATTTCGATTTATAATAAATTGTGGTGCTTTCAATCCGACTTTCAATGAAAAGTGTTAACTCCATTTATAGAGATATCAAGGAAATGCAAGGCCCCAGATAGACGATCCTTGCACCAGTCCCTAATCCTTTCTGATGTGCAGACGACTCTTGTATGTGGTTATCTGTACGAAATTCAACCCCAGCCCTGCGTTCTAGATAAGTGAAAGTCACACTGACAGAGCAGTTGTGAGCAAAATCCACGTTATATGGTGAAAGGGTAGGCCCTGCCATTCCCAATCCCTTTTAATGGACAAGTACCCCTTTTAAGGTGACGAAACTGAACGACTGACACCTTTTATTGTGCCATTACATGCAGTTACTATTGTTCGCAAAGTGGTTATCCCAAGCGGGAACGCCGGCCGAAGTGGCCGTGCGGTTAAAGGCGCTGCAGTCTGGAACCGCAAGACCGCTACGGTCGCAGGTTCGAATCCTGCCTCGGGCATGGATGTTTGTGATGTCCTTAGGTTAGTTAGGTTTAACTAGTTCTAAGTTCTAGGGGACTAATGACCTCAGCAGTTGAGTCCCATAGTGTTCAGAGCCATTTGAACCATTTTTTGAACCAAGCGGGAACGCGAATCGTTCTCCTTTCAATTCTTGCTTTGAGGGGGATAGGCGGTCAGCTAGCTTGTTGATGTACAGAATATCTAATAATAAATCAATACTTAAATATACAGCTTTAAAACTGGCATTATATTTACAATGTGCTGCCGATATTTTTATTTTCTCCAATGTATGTTGTACGTTTCTCGATGTATCGAGGGTCGATAATGTTATTTGTTTAAATATCGGTATATCTCGTACCCGATATTTTTAAAAACATCAACAGTCCTAGTACACACATCACGTCCGGCGAGTGGTGGGGGGGGGGGGGCGGGGAGGAGGGGAAGGTAACGGAGTTGAAACGAGAAGGACAAACGTCCATCACTTGAAATAACCATGGCAGATCCTTAAATGAACACGGCCACCCTGCGCAATTGCGAGACCAAGACATAAGAAAAAGAAGAATAACGGGACCACACCCTTCCTACGAAAAACACCCCCATACCGTAACATCACGTCATACTTCACTGCTGGCTCTACACATGATAACAGGTAATGTTCTCCAGGGATTTGCCAAACCCAAACCCTCCCACCTGATTCCCACAGGGTAAAGCGTCATTCGTCACTCCAAATCACTCTTTCCAATCATCCATTGTCCAGTGGCATCGCTCTTGGCACCACGTCAAGCTTCGCTTACGTCTGAATACAGAAATGTGTGGCTTACAAGGAGCTGTTCCACCATTGCACCACATTCTTTTCAACTCCCTTTGCACAGTCACTATGCTGGCCGGACTGCAGGCAGTACTTTGGAAATGGCGACTAATTCCTGCCGCTGATTTCAGGTGCTAGGAGAGACAGAAGACCGAAAACTTCAGCGACTCTGCTCCGAACCAGCATCAAGTATAGAACAGGGCGCATCACGATCTGTATGATGCCAAAAGAGGAATTTTGTGTGAACACTGTGTTCACTTCAGCTGACATTCAGCTAGAAATTAGCTGAAGAGTCGATGAGCTCTGACAGCGGAGAAACGAAACAGCCACATAGTTAACTGTTCTTGCAAGACCTGAGAGGGCATTGTAGTATGCATGCTGCTCCATCTATGCATGTGTATATCGCCATATTTGCAGACTAGGGATGAGTGCATGTTTTCTCACCTAACGAGAAATATAGGACTCTATCTGCTGATAAAATCAGTAAAGATTTTGATTAGTTTTTATACACTACTGGCCAATAAAATTGCTACACCACGAAGATGACGTGCTACAGACGCGAAATTTAACCGACAAGAAGAAGATGCTGTGATATGCAAATGATTAGCTTTTCAGAGCATTCACACAAGGTTGGCGCCGGTGGCTACACCTACAACGTGCTGACATCGGGAAAGTTTCCAACCGATTTCTCATACACAAACAGCAGTTGACTTGCGTTGCCTGGTGAAACGTTGTTGTGATGCCTCGTGTAAGGAGGATAAATCTGTACCATCAGGTTTCCGACTTTGATAAAGGTCGGATTGTAGCCCATAGCGATTGCGGTTTATCGTATCGCGACATTGCTGCTCGCGTTGGTCGTGATACAATGACTGTTAGCAGAATATGGAATCGGTGGTTTCAGGAGGGTAATAAGGAACGCCGTGCTGGATCCCAACGGCCTCGTATCACTAGCAGTCGAGATGCCAGGCATCTTATCCGCATGACTGTAACGGATCGTGCAGCCACGTCTCGATCCCTGAGTCAACATGTGGGGACATTTGCAAGACAATAACCATCTGCACGAAGAGTTCGACGACGTTTGCAGCAGCATGGACTATCAGCTCGGGGACCATGGCTGCGGTTACCCTTTACGCTGCTTCACAGACAGGAGCGCCTGTGATGGTGTATTCAACGACGAACCTGGGTACACGAATGGCAAAACGTCATTTTTTCGGATACTGTTTACAGCATCATGATGGTCGCATCCGTGTTTGGCGAAATAGTGGTGAACGCACATTGGAAGCGTGTATTCGTCATTGCCGTACTGGCATATCACCCGGCGTGATGCTATGGGGTGCCATTGGTTACACGTCTCGGTCACCTCCTGTTCGCATTGACGGCACTTTGAACAGTAGATGTTACATTTCAGATGTGTTACGACCTGTGGCTCTAACCTTCATTCGATCCCTGCGAAACCCTACATTTCAGCAGGATAATGCACGACCGCATGTTGCAGGTCCTGTACGGGCCTTTCTGGATACAGAAAATGTTCGACTGCTGCCCTGGCCAGCACATTCTCCAGATCTCTCACCAATTGAAAACTTCTGGTCAATGGTGGCCGAGTAACTGGCTCGTCACAATACGCCAGTCACTACTCTTGATAAACTGTGGTATCGTGTTGAAGCTGCATGGGCAGCTGTATCTGTACGCGCCATCCAAGCTCTGTTTGGCTCAATGCCCA
Source organism: Schistocerca nitens (assembly GCF_023898315.1). Classification (NCBI taxonomy): domain Eukaryota; kingdom Metazoa; phylum Arthropoda; class Insecta; order Orthoptera; family Acrididae; genus Schistocerca; species Schistocerca nitens. The sequence continues at coordinate 47,620,916 of NC_064616.1, read as the reverse complement.
GGCGTATCAAGGCCGTTATTACGGCCAGAGGTGGTTGTTCTGGGTACTGCTTTCTCAGGATCTATGCTCCCAAATTGCGTGAAAATGTAATCACATGTCCGTTCTAGTATAATATATTTGTCCACTGAATACCCATTTATCATGTGCATTTCTTCTTGGTGTAGCAATTTTAATGGCCAGTAGTGTAGGATTTTCAGAGGATGAGAGCAGCCATGCGGCCAACAGCTCATCACAGCTAAGGTAAATACCGCTCTCAGAGGTGTAAACTTGTTGGTTCACCAGCTTGCGTCCACTGTGAACTCGAGCAACCTTGAGTAATCTTTTGCTCAGCTTGTCACAAAAACTAACCATCCTCCATATACTTGATTGTCAACCTAAATAGTACCGAACTCAGAACCGGAATCAGATGGTTTGTCGTAATATTGGCCAAGTTCACGGTGTGGTAGTAAGAATAGTTTTGTACAGAATCTTCTCGTTAAATCTGAGATTGTTGTGTTCAGTGTTATTTCGATTAAACAGGACATTATGCGTTATATTGACAACTGTCCTGACATTGTCATGTTACAACCTATGTAAATTGGTGTACTACTTTGAGAATAATCCTTAATTAAAAACAATTTGTGTTACAGCTAAACACCAATGTGCTCTGTCGTAAGATAAGGGTCCTTTCCTATCCCTAGTCATTTATTCTATAGACGCATACGCACTCACAGGTTGTTTTTGCTGATGTCTGACGATGGAGAAACGGAGTGGAGTGTCAGGATATGTATTCAAAAATGAACATATAAATTAGAGGCAGCCTTGTCACAAGTTTCCATAAATTATCAGTCACAGAATGTAGCCGCTGGTGAGCAGTAGACTTTCTGTAGGACAAGTTGAAAGTATACAAGTTCACACTAAAAACCGTCTTGATAATAAGGACCAGTCCCCTGAGAGAGTATAGATCTAATGAGTATCTCTAAACAGAAAAAGCTAACCATGGGTCACACGTACGATAACAGTTACATGGGTCGGTCTTATTACGCTAGATATCGGTCTGCAGCGCCAGTATCTCGCGGCTCAGATGTAGCCGTAGTACAGTCGCAACCACTATAATTGCGATCCGCTCTAAACGTCACGAGTGGTCCGCGGATGACTAACCTAGGCTGTTCACAAGATACTGGGACACACTAGCCACGAAATGGCGGTAACTGTCGTACATTCAATCTCCTAATGTTGACACCTCTAGAAACTGTAACGGAATGGGCTGGACAGCTGCTCTCCAGGTTGTTTAAGGACTCGGTCGATGAGCTACAGTGCACCTCCAACGTACACTAAAAGGTCCTCGTAGCCAACCTAACAGGGGTGAGAGATGGAGCCGTTACTGCTGTTCTGGCCCTCAGGTTGTGTGACCTGAACTGGTGTGAATTCTCAGAACGCGGTAGACCTGTGTGTACTCCGCCACTGCTTGGCCTCAACAACGATTCGAAATAACAGCCAGGAAACCAAGCTAGATTTCGCCACCTTGGGCGTTTTCTATATTAATTAAAGAAGATATGTTAAATTTTCCCTGTCCCCTCCAACTGATGGTCCTCTACGTGGACAATACCTCGATAGTGTCTGCGTACTTGGGAAACTTAAATTAGTACAATTAATTCAGTAATTAATTTTGGTGGATTGTTATTTACTCAACTGGTCTGAGTTAGGTATCAGTTCACTAGGAATTGTATTTTGAGTTTGAATCTGTGATAAGAATTGATGGATTAACTTTATTACTCTCTCTTCCTCTGGGGCGATGACAGACGCTGTGGCCTTGTCACTTGCGTTTTGTGCTTGACAAAATCAGTGTGTTACAATACAATGGACACACATATAACTGACATGCTGAAACTGATGATAATTATATACATGACACCAGTGAACATTCTTTTAACGTGATGTCATGGTATTTCTGATTTGAAGATGGTAGCATGGCCCAAACTGGTTGTCCATAAATAAATGCACATTACACCAGCCTTAAGTGGCTTCCTTATGCTGTCCTTTTAATACAATGAAGCTATGCAGCCACGTTTACAGAAAAGCTTTACGACTACAATCTAAAGTATGGTGTACCAATACACTGTTAATGGCCCCACGCAACATCTGTCTTTGATGAAAGATAATGTAATTTTTAACTTAAATTTAAGGCATAAAGCAAATAACAAAGCTGTCATTTATAAACTTAGTTGCTTCATATGCCCCAAATTATGCTGGCCAAATTGATAGGAATTTCAGCACACGGTACTGAGAATAAACGGATGGATTCGGGCTCAATAACTTGCATAAATCAGCTTTTACTGCTCATATGGCCCAACATGGAGAGACAGAGAATAGCATTGTCGAAAACCTAAAAATTCTACATTTTGCAGAGAAAGTGTACGAAGAATGTGTTTGAAAATGGAGAAATATTCCGCCGAGATACGCTGCATGCAGTGTAGGCAGTTTTCCTGTGACAGCAGTGGTGTCAGGTCGTACAGGGCTCTAGAGTCGACGTCGCTGGCGTCTAAAGTGAAATTTGTCTTTGAACGAAATTCTGCATGACCAAAATTTCGTGATATTGAATCATAGGTCAAAGAATCTATAAAAATAACTTCTGAAGATATAGTGGGCAATCACACTTCAGTTGTGTCAATTATTATCGATGTTGAACTAAAGAAAAAAGAGCATTGTTACAGAATTGTCAAATCCACTGGCGGAGCAGTTAAACTGAAACATTGAGACTGTTATATTAGTGAAGTCACTGTCGCCCACAGTGGCCTTGGCCTACAAATTGTAAGAATATTTGAGCTACCATTCGAAACACCTGTCGAACAGATCAGCGCAAATGGATCCCCCCATGGTAAAGTAACTTCTAATTCTCATGAAAAATGATATAATGCCCAGGATTTCTCAGAGTGCGACAACTGAATACCGATCTGCAAAAACACATACCCTCTTACACAAGTGTACATGGATACAGAACTATCACTTTGTGACAATCAGCCACGAATCTGTGTTGCATGTGGATCAACTGGTCATGTATGAACACATTCTATGCAAAGATGTGTGGCACAGATTGCAAATGCAGAAGGTGAACAAATTCTGACACGGCCAGTATTACCCTTAACCCATCCGTCGGTAGACAATGAACATAAAATTGCGAAACAATCGACAGAAAAGGTCCCCAGCGACCAGCTCTTGAATATGGAGCTACACATGGAAATTTGTGAACCACCAGACGAAACGCTACACGAACAACTAAGACTAGAAACAAATAACGTAGAAGCCGCCACGTCAGTTGAATAAGATGTAGACAACAAAATACACACATTAAAAAAGTTTTGCATCACCTCGGTTTCGAGACTTCCGGAACCTGTACATAAAATTGCAATAGAAATCAACATAATCATGATTTCCGCCCTTTTTATAGCTCATGGTTGCAAAGATGGACCCTCCATGGATGTCGGGAGTGAAGTTGCCCATCATGCAGCATATTGCGCATAGTTTGAGTCGTAACATGACGTCCTGTGGCTGCACGAAAAGCATTATTCAACATGGTGGCGTTGCTGTCGGGGTTCCTCCGAGTCATAATCCGTAGGTCGCGGTCTTCCACTGCAATAGTAGCCCTTGAGCGGCCTGAGCGAGGCATGTCATCGACAGTTCCTGTCGCTTTGTATCTCCTCCATGTACGAACAACATCGCTTTGGTTCAGTCCGACACACCTGGACACTTCCATTATTGAGAGTCCTTCCTGGCACAAAATAAAAATGTGGACGAAATCGGACCGCGGTATTGACCGTTTAGGCATGGTTGAACTACAGACAACACGAGCCATGTACAGTCGTGCTCAAAAGTATCCGAACGACCTGAATTGCATTTCGCCTGATTCCCATGCAACCCACATAACGCAGCTGTCTAGCCGGTCCTCTAATCGCTCCTTGGTACAGTCGTTTGACTATTGAAAATGGCTCCAACAAGTCACCACTAGAAAACTCGGCTCTGTATCGCAATAATTCAAGATGTAAAGTAATACCACGATTCTACAAATATCAGGGAACACCTTCTCACAGATAAGACTGTCCTTAAGGCTTGTATGCTCACATTTATTGCAATAAATGACGTACCTGAAATGTTACCACTCTCATTATTACGTCAGATAGGTAATGCACGTAGTAAGTTCGTTGTATTCATGATTTCCTCCTCAAAGTAACATACCGTACTTGTCATTTAACACAAAATGATATTAAAAATTTAAGTTATTCACGAGCAGCTAGTTGAGAATATGTATGAACTTCAAATGACACGACGAACCGTCTCGTTCTGTATTTGGATTCAAACCCAGGTCATGCAGAATAAGATTTCGTGACTGACGGAAACTAACAGTCATTCCTGACTAGGCGTACAGAGAGTGATATACCTCGATTTTAGACGGTATCAGTTAGCAAATATCAACTTTAAATTAAATAACGTAAACATTTTTAACGGACGCGAATTCCTACCCAGCATCTATTGTCCCTGTTAACGAACTACGAGAGATGGTAAATATTGCTTCTTCACAAGTAACTTACTTGAAATGCCGTGGTGTAAAGCTTTGTGTTGGACTGGGATTCGAACCCAGAACGTAATAGGATTGTTATCGAAGCACAATCAACTGTGGCATATCGGATTTTCTCGGCAGTAGCTAGATGTTTTAATTGAAATGACGAGACGAAACATTAATTTTTTCCTTCCCAGAACTCCAACCCGGAACCTATCGCTGTTATATATTAGAGAAAACGAACGTTAAATATGGGTTTATTACATCAGCTGCGACATGTGAGCATGTTTGAACTAGAAATAATATGACGAAGAGCTCAATGCTGACTGGGAATCGAACCCCACACATACCGTTGTTGAATACACACAAAGAGGCGTCAGCTACAGAATTATTCTCCACCAGCAGCTCGGAATAACATCCTTGAAGTTACAGTGATCTCTCAAATAGTTCTGTGTCTCACTGGGAGTCAAAAACGTCAGATATCGTTACTGTTGACATTTAATGAAAATGCACTAAAAATCAAAATTATTATCCATCAGCAGATAGGTGTTCTCATACTAGAGCTTGATAATACATAATGAAAACTTTAGTGCCGGGCCAGCATTCGAAACCATTCATGCGCAATATGTGGAGATGTTGAGGAATCTGCAGTTTTGAACAAACAACAAAATGTAGTCGAGCTGTATTGTCACGAAGGGACCAAATTCCGCGTTAAGGGCGGTCTGAGTTGCATTCCTAGTTCAGAACCAATTTTGTCGACATACAGAAGCTCAAATAAAAGATGGAATAAGGGTCCTGTGACCCTACATAGCGTTTGTTTCGTCACTAGAAATAAATAACTAGTATAAGAAAGGTTACTGGTGACAGAGTTCCCACATTTCGCCACTGCTGACTATTGTGGTGTAACCCAAGGACTACTTGGTAGAGAAGGAATATCATGTTTAATGTGAATTCCAGACCACAATGTCATTATACCTTCTTCACTTGGCGTAGCCAGAAGACAATAGAATCTGTCTCTCCCTATTAAAAGTCATGGGCAGAAGTTGGAATCGAACCCAGACCACCAACATTGGAACGTATCATCAATCCAACAGACCACCAAACCACCTTCTCTAGGATTTATTTTTCTTTCATAATACCGTTGCGGCACACTCGATGAGAATTCTGACACGCAGGCTCCCTGTAGTGATTTGCAGAATGTTCAGTACATTCATTTACTTGGTTGGCCGAATCGCCATGAGCTAGCTGCCTCGGCTACCCAGTGCATACATTCGGCTCTATTTTGTAATCACCGAAATAAAATCATGTAACTGCCACCTACACAGAACTGCCAACAGTGTAGGATGCAGAAATTTAAAGAGGAAGTTTTCCTTTCCATTTGATCTACTCTATTGCGCTATCTGTTTGTTGAAAACGTCGTGCAGTGCAAAAGAAAAGCTGTAACTGCCTGTCTAGATCCGGCCACATGCATTATCTCACAGCACTGTGGAATTCGGTAGTTCTGGAGGAACTATTGTTGACTTCTGGAGGTGCTGTAGGTAGATTACAGCTAGTAGCGTCACGGTAAGTGTCACGCACCGTAGATAAGATGTCGCGAGTTCCATTTCATTTGCTGCTACATTTTTTACAACGCAATTCTGCTGTGTGCTGAAGTTACCAATTTAATGGAACTTTGAACATAATTACCTTCACTTCTCAACACAAAATCGCCGCATGTGGGAAAAGGGCTAACTTCTGCGACATTGTGTTCTTTTCAGGTTTAATGGACGGCCAGGTAGCAGATGCATCTCGTAGCTTTTGTATTATGTATGGTGAGAGCGCATCGTGCCAAACTAGTCAAAAAAGTATTTTCTACATTAGCTGTCGCCTGGTAGTGGCATTTTATTCTTCTTCAAACCTTGTTTGACAGCTTTAACTCAGAACAAGTTTTCTAGATGCATATAATCAATAAAATGCATGTGCAATGTCAGACTGTTATAGATCACATCAGAGAATTCGCATATATCGTTGATGATTAATTTCTCTCTCACGTTAAGTATTGTTTTAATAACACTAAAAGAAACCTTACGAAACTTGTGCACTGTATTAAAAGAAATGAAATAAAACTACCCACGATAACCTTACGACGAAAGTCTGTTTAGATAAAACTGAGTATCTGTACACAAGCGTGCCTCTATTGGCACGAATTAGTAAAATACTACTCACTTAGATTTCGATTGGGCCTGTGTTTAATTGGTATGCTGTGTCATATGGTTCAAATGGCTCTGAGCACTATGGGACTTAACATCTGTGGTCATCAGTCCCCTAGAACTTAGAACTACTTAAACCTAACCAACCTAAGGACAACACACACATCCATGCCCGTTCTGTGTCATACTCAACAGGTATGCAAATGTGGCATTTCATAAATAAAGTTATGTATTCCTAGAAACCCAAAATTTTACTTGTCAGCAGCGGAACGAGGCGTTACCTGTTGTGCAGCATTGTAAGTTTTTCCACCATTGGACTTTGAGCTGAAAGTATTTTCTTGCGATTTCCTTTTCGATGTTTGATCTGACTGCTTGTAACTCTTTCACGGAAGGCATAAAAACGTTATACTCAGCGAGACTGGAACCGCGAACCATAACAGACACTTTTTCACAGGTCAGCACGTAACCACAGAGCTAGCGAAAAGATATGTGCTGCCCATTACTATTACGAGGCCAATGGTGTCTAGAACTGGTAAACCGCTATTTAAAGGACGATTTTAGTTGCGATTTACACATGCAACGACTTTCCTGGGCTGAAAACCGTAAATTTACAATCTTTTGTCACACCTGAAGCGATATTAAACTCAGATTATTCAATGCAAATGACAGGAAAAATCAAGTGAACTTTGAGGCTTAATTGCGTGCACACCAGGAAGTAACTCGTCGATCACAGAGTTGTGTAATATACGTTGCCTTGTTGCCTAATCTCAGTTACAGTACTAGCATGAAGAAGGCGAACCGATGTGCTCCTACAGCGGGCTGGGAAGTGACCACAGCTGGAGCATCAAAGACGCGGCTGCGACGGCCTGGAATTCGTAATGCGTCTGATTCGCATTTATGTAACCAGGTTTAGGGACTGGAGCGTAGTTACTAATAATACTCGGAACTGCCTGCAAACTAAGCATCATAAATCAGTAACTCTCATAGTTTTTTTATATTTCTTTTGTAACTGTACTCAAACCTAATAACCTCATTCACGGACGCTTTCGTGCCTCACCGGTAGTCGAGCACACCAAACAAACAAAAATAAAAAAGAATGTGTGTGTGTGTGTGTGTGTGTGTGTGTGTGTGTGTGAGAGAGAGAGAGAGAGAGAGAGAGAGAGAGAGAGAGAGAGAGAGAAATAAAGATAAAGAAGAATGAGAGAGAGGGTAAAAAATTGTTGTAAAGAAATTGAATACCGGTATGCAAAGAAATCTTTCATTAAAATAACACGTTGCACATCATTACAAAGCGTCGTATTCATGATCGATGGAACAAGTACTAACCCAATCTAATCTAATCAATCATATTGCTGACTAGCCGTGAAGAGTCATGAATTACCGAAATTTTCGCCAATATCAGGAACCAAATCTAAACTTGAAAATAAAAGACGACAGTTTGTAAAATAAACCGGGACACCTATCAAGACCCTTTCATCCCTGTTAACTAACCACGAAAGATGTCTGATGTACCTCCATTCAGAAGTAACAAAGTGTGTATGCATTTAAAGATGAAGTGCATGATGTGAAGTTCTGTGACGGAGGTACGAACCCAACACGTAATCGGATTGTTAACTAATTAAAATAAAATGTTATGTATCGGTTTTTCTTACCAGCTGCTAGGTATTTGAATCTAAACTAAGGATACAAATTTTTGTGCCTGAGCGACAATCGAACCGCACTCCTATCGTTCTTTATTGTCCACGAATATAGCTTAAGTATCAATTGCTTACTCACCAACAGTAAGATGTGTGCGTGTTTGACCAGAAATTGTTGGCAACACATAAACAGACATTAAAAATACACGTTAATTTTCACTAGCAGGTCGGTGTGCACGTGATAGGGCTTGAAATGAAATTATGTATATTTTTGTAGTGGATCAGGAATCGGACCCACATACTTACCTTTGGAGGTGACCTAGAGAAGATTGCAGTCTTGGAAAAAGGAAAGAAATGATTGAACTATCCTGTTCCGAGAGATTCAGATCCTGGAAAGAGGAGATCCGATACGAATCATAGTCCAGCACCAACTTTTTCAACGCTTACGGACAAATTTCACAAGAGGAAAAGGGGACGCAATGTCTCCCACTGGAAGGTCATGTGGTTTTATTTAAATGATTACAAAATCAGGTAAAACGAACAGTGAGGTGGTCAGTATAAGCACATTACTGTTGTCAGTAATTTGTTGCACCGGCCAGGACCTGTAATGATAAAGGGCCTGTTTAGGTCAGTCATACTGTATACAGAAGTGGAAGAGAGGGCACCACTGAATTCTGCAATCAGTATGCATTACATACACACAAAAATTACTGTTACAGTGTACTAATGGAGCCCAATGAGTGAACTGCATATTTTCCGATGAGAAAGAGCACTGGGAAACAGTGTTCGCTACATTAGGTTACTTAAACTGGTGTCACTCTCAGCTAGCATTTATGATCAGCGACTAAGTGTAAGGACAATGAGTCGGATGCGGGTTTTGCAACTGTGAAATACTTCCCTACATTATAGAAGCAAATATTAAATTTCAACTAATATTCCGAAAATTTTCAACTTGGATAGCTTAGAATGAAAATCTTTCTGTTTATTGCAAAGGAATACAATTGATTTTCTAAAACATTCTCTGTCATACTCAACTTGAAACAGGTCACGGCGACCAAATCATATGGAAGAACTGACAGCGACGTATTTCGGAAGGCAGTAAGATCCCTTGGTTTTTGGTTTGGCAGTATTCGACAGCCATTTCTAGCCACAAGTAAATGAAGAAAGGCAGCGCGTTTTTGTTATCAAGTAACGTCTTCATCAATTACTTTAGTTTTAATGTAATCTACGAGTAATTGCTGATGTTTGATATTAACATGAAAAGGATTCCGTAGACAAGGAAAGAACCTGTTCTTGGGCAACTACTTCCATAATGATCAAAAGGCATTAAATGATCTTCAAGCACATGTGTTCCAGCAGCAGTATGAAGAAAATGATAGTAATAAGTACGGTAATAAATGAATTATCTGGTAACTTCACACTTCACAGTGGATTTTCTCGAACTAAGATATTTCCTGAATTAGTGAAAATTTCAAAATGGCTTCACATCGAGGCTATGATGCCCAGAAGAATCTTTACATAGTGCTGACGTGAGAACAGCATAATCTCCGCGTCAGAAGCTTCCTTCTACTTAACCATTTAATAGACTCGCATTTTATCCACCGTGATTAATTTAGTAATCTAAGCACATCATCCGTTACAGCACACTCCTGCGGCTGGGAAATGTGGTCTGGTGGAACGAACTATCACAAGTGCAATGCGTGGGTACAAGCATTTACTTAAAGAGGAACAAACACATTTACTTTACCTCTGGTAACCTCAAGAGAAAGACATTATAATCCAGAATCCTTCATTCCCAACTGGACAGAGCCGGTTTGCTTTGGGAAATGACGCAGGCGGAGGTCACTGTAAACAGAAATACTGTCGCCAGTAAACTTACTTGTTGTTGTTGTTGTGGTCTTCAGCCCTGAGACTGGTTTGATGCAGCTCTCCATGCCACTCTATGCTGTGCAAGCCTCTTCATCTCCCAGTACCTACTGCAGCCTACATCCTTCTGAATCTGTTTAGTGTATTCATCTCTTGGTCTTCCTCTACGATTTTTACCCTCCACCCTGCCCTCCAGTACTAAACTGGTGATCCCTTGATGCCTCAGAACATGTCCTACCAACCGATCCCTTCTTCTAGTCACGTTTTGCCACAAAATCCTCTTCTCCCCAATTCTATTCAATACCTCCTCATTAGTTATGTGATCTACCCATCTAATCTTCAGCATTCTTCTGTAGCACCACATTTAGAAAGGTTCTATTCTCTTCTTGTCTAAACTATTTATCGTCCATGTTTCACTTCCATACATGGCTACACTCCATACAAATACTTTCAGAAACGTCTTCCTGACACTTTAATCAATACCCGATGTTAACAAATTTCTCTTCTTCAGAAACGATTTCCTTGCCATTGCCAGTCTAAATTTTATATCTTCTCTACGTCGACCATCATCAGTTATTTTTCTCCCCAAATAGCAAAACTCCTTTACTACTTTAAGTCTGTCATTTTCTAATCTAATACCCGCAGCATCACTAAACTTAATTCGACTACATTCCATTATCCTAGTTTTGCTTTTGTTGATGTTCATCTTATACCCTCCTTTCAAAATACTGTCCATTCCGTTCAACTGCTCTTCCACGTCCTTTGCTGTTTCTGACAAAATTACAATGTCATCGGCGAATCTCAAAGTTTATATCTCTTCTCCATGGATTTTAATACCTACTCTGAACTTTTCTTTCATTTACTTTATTGCTTGCTCAATATACAGATTAAATAGCATCAGGGAGAGGTATACAACCCTGTCTCACTCCTTTCCCAACCACTGCTTGCCTTTCATGTCCCTCGACTCTTATAATTGACATCTGCTTTCTGTACAAATTGTAAATAGCCTTTCGTTCCCTGTGTTTTACCCCTGCCACCTTCAGAATTTGAAAGAGAGTATTCCAGTCAACATTGTCAAAAACTTTCTCTAAGTCTACAAATGCTAGAAACGTAGGTTTGCCTTTCCTTAATCTTTCTTCTAAGATAAGTCTTAGGGTTAGTATTGCTTCACGTGTTCCAACAATTCTACGGAATCCAAACTGATCTTTCCTGAGGTCGGCTTCTACCTGTTTTTCCATTCGTCTGTAAAGAATCCGCGTTAGTATTATGCAGCTGTGACTTATTTTCACATCTGTCAACACCTGCTTTTTTTTTGGGATTGGAATTATTATATTCTTCTTGAAGTCTGAGGGAATTTCGCCTGTCTCATACATCTTGCTCTCCAGATGGTAGAGTTTCGTCAGAACTGGCTCTCCCAAGGCTGTCAGTAGTTCAAATGGAATATTGTCTACTCCCAAAGCCTTGTTCCGACTTAGGTCTTTCAGTGCTCTGTCAAACTCTTCACGCAGTATCATATCTCCAATTTCATCTTCATCTACCTCCTCTTCCATTTCCATAATATTGTCCTCAAGAACATCGCCCCTGTATAGACCCTCTATATACTCCTTCCACCTTTCTGCTTTCCCTTCTTTGCTTAGAACTGGGTTTCCATCTGAGCTCTTGATATTCATGCAAGTGGTTCTCTTTTCTCCAAAGGTCTCTTTAATTTTCCTGTAGGCAGTATCTATCTTTCCCATCATGAGATAAGTCTCATTTGTCCTCTAACCATCCCTGCTTAGCCATTTTGCACTTCCTGTCGATCTCATTTTTGAGACGTTTGTATTCCTTTTTGCCTGCTTCACTTGCTGCATTTTTGTATTTTCTCCTTTCATCAGTTAAATTCAGTATCTCTTCTGTTACCCAATGATTTATACTAGCCCTCGTCTTTTTACCTTCTTGATCCTCTGCTGCCTTCACTATTTAATTCCTCAAAGCTACCCATTCTTCTTCTACTGTATTTCATTCCCCCATTGCTGTCAATTGTTCTCTTATGCTCTCCCTGAAACTCTGTGCAACCTCTGGTTCTTTCAGTTTATCCACCTCCCACCTAAAATTCTCACCTTTTTGCAGTTTCTTCAGTTTTAATCTACAGTTCATAACCAATAGATTGTGGTCATAGTCCACATCTGCCCTTGGAAATGTCTCACAATTTAAAATCTGGTTCCTAAATCTCTTCTTCCACGGATACAGCCTTCTTTTATGATTCTTAAACCAAGTGTTAGCTATGATAAGTTATGCTCAGTGCAAAATTCTACCAGGCGGCTTCCTCTTTCATTCCTTACCCCCAGTCCATATTTACCTACTACGTTTCCTTCTCTTCCTTTTCCTACTGTCGAATTCCAGTCACCCATGACTATTAAATTTTCATCTCCCTTCACTACCTGAATAATTTCTTTTATCTCATCATACACTTCATCAACTTCTTAATCATCTGCAGAGCTAGTTGGCATATAAACTTGTACTAATGTAGTAGGCGTGGGCTTCGTGTCTGTCTTGGCCACAATAGTGCGTTCACTATGCTGTTTGTAGTAGCTTACCCGCACTCCTATTTTTTTATTCATTATTAAACTTACTCCTGCATTACCCCTATTTGATTTTGTATTTATAACCCTGTATTCACCTGACCAAATGTCTTGTTCCTCCTGCCACCGAACTTCACTAATTCCCACTGTATCTAACTTTAACCTATCCATTTCCATTTTTAAATTTTCTAACCTACCTGCCCGATTAAGGGATCTGACATTCCACGCTCCGATCCGTAGAATGACAGTTTTCTTTCTCCTGATAACGATGTCCTCCTGAGTAGTCCCCGCCTGGAGATCCGAATGGGGGACTATTTTACCTCCGGAATATTTTACCCAAGAGGACGCTATCATCATTTAATCATACAGTAAAGCTGCATGCCCTCGGGAAAAATTACGGCTGTAGTTAACCCTTGCTTTCAGCCGTTCGCAGTACCAAAACAGCAAGGCCGTTTTGGTTAGTGTTAAAGGGCCAGATGAGTCAAAAAAAAAAATGGTTCAAATGGCTCTGAGCACAATGGGACTCAACTGCTGTGGTCATAAGTCCCGTAGAACTAAGAACTACTTAAACCTAACTAACCTAAGGACATCACACACATCCATGCCCGAGGCAGGATTCTAACCTGCGACCGTAGCGGTCGTGCGGTTCCAGACTGTAGCGCCTTTAACCGCTCGGCCACTCTGGCCGGCCCAGATGAGTCAATCATCCAGACTGTTACCCCTGCAACTACTGAAAAGGCTGCTGCCCCTCTTCAGGAACCACACGTTTGTCTGGCCTCTCAACAGATAGCCCCCCGTTGTGGTTGCACCTACGGTACGGCTATCTGTATCGTTGAGGCACGCAAGCCTTCCCACCAACAGCAAGGTCCATGGTTCATGGGGGGTAAACTTACTTACATTACAAAATTTTATTTTATTGGATGAACCGATGGCCATTTAAAGGAACAGGGATCTTATTTTACTTGTACTTAATTGAACTAGAGACGTTGAAAAATTTGGTGCTGGACTATGATTCGAATTCGTATCTCCTCTTTCGAGGATCTGAATCTCTCGGAACAGGATAGTTCAATCATTTCTTTCCTTTTTCCAAGACTGCAATCTTCTCTAGGTCACCTCCAAAGGTAAGTATGTGGGTCCGATTCCTGATCCACTACAAAAATATACATAATTTCATTTCAAGCCCTATCACGTACACACCGACCTGCTAGTGAAAATTAACGTGTATTTTTAATGTCCATTCATGTGTTGCCAACAATTTCTGGTCAAACACGCACACATCTTACTGTTGGTGAGTAAGCAATTGATACTTAAGCTATATTCGTGGACGATAAAGAAGGAGTGCGGTTCGATTGTCGTTCAGGCACAAAAATTTGTATCCTTAGTTTAGATTCAAATACCTAGCAGCTGGTAAGAAAAACCGATACGTAACATTTTACTTAGTTAACAATCCGATTACGTGTTGGGTTCGTACCTCCGTCACAGAACTACACATCATGAACTTCATCTTTAAATGCATACACACTTTGTTACTTCTGAATGGAGGTATATCAGACATCTTTCATGGTTAGTTAACAGGGATGAAAGGGTCTTGATAGGTGTCCTAGTTTATTTTAAAAGCTGTCGTCTTTTATTTTGAAGTTTAGATTTGGTTACTGATATTGGTGAAAATTTCGGTAATCCATGACTCTTCACGGCTAGTAAGCAATATAATTGATTAAATTAGATTTCTATTAATACTTGTTCCATAGATTATGAATGATGTGCAACGTGTTATTTTAAAGAAAAATTTGTTTACATACCGTTATTCAATTCCTTTACAACAATTTTTTACCCTCTCTCATTCTTCTTTATCTTTATTTCTCTCTCTCTCTCTCTCTCTCTCTCTCTCTCTCTCTCTCCCTCTCTCACACACACACACGCACACACATATTCTTTTTTATTTTTATTTGTTTGGTGTGCTCGACTATCGGTGAGGCACGAAAACGTCCGTGAATGAGGTTATTAGGTTTGAGTACAGTTACAAAAGAAATATAAAAACAACTATGAGAGTTACTGATTTATAATGCTTAGTTTGCAGGCAGTCCCTAAACCTGGTTACATAAATGCGAATCAGACGCATTACGAATTCCAGGCCGTCGCAGCCGCGTCTTTGATACGCCAGCTGTGGTCACTTCCCAGCCCGCTGTAGGAGCACATCGGTTCGTCTTCTTCATGCTAGTACTGTAACTGAGATTAGGCAACGTATATTACGCAACTCTGTGATCGACGAGTTACTTCCTGGTATGCACGGAATTAAGCCTCAAAGTTCACTTGATTTTTCCTGTCATTTGCATTGAATAATCTGAGTTTAATATCGCTTCAGGTGTGACAAAAGATTGTAAATTTACGGTTTTCAGCCCAGGAAAGTCGTTGCATGTGTAAATCGCAACTAAAATCGTCCTTTAAATAGCGGTTTACCAGTTCTAGATACCATTGGCCTCGTAATAGTAAGAGGCAGCATATACCTTTTCTCTAGCTCTGTGGTGACGTGCTGACCTGTGAAAAAGTGTCTGTTATTGTTCGCGGTTCCAGTCTCGCTGAATGTAAGATTTGTATACCTTCCGTGAAAGAGCTACAAGCAGTCACATCAATTATCGATAAGGAAATCGCAAGAAAATACTTTCAGCTCATAGTGCAATGGTGGAAAAACTTACAATGCTGCACAAAAGGTAACGGCAGGTATTATGAAAGAAAAATAAATCATAGAGAAGGTGATTTGGTGGTCTGTTGGATTAATGATACGTTCCAATGTTGGTGGTCTGGGTTCGATTCCAACTTCTGCCCATGATGTTTAATAGGGAGAGACAGATTCTATTGTCTTCTGGCTACGCCAAGTGAAGAAGGTGTAATGGCATTGTGGTCTGGAATTCACATTAAACATGATATTCCTTCTCTACCAGGCAGTCCTTGGGTTACACCACAATAGTCAGCAGTGGCGAAATGTGGGAACACTGTCACCAGTAACCTTTCTTATACTAGTTATTTATTTCTAGTGACGAAACAAACGCTATGTAGGGACACAGGACCATTATTCCATCTTTTATTTGAGCTTCTGTATGTCGATAAAATTGGTTCTGAACTTGGAATGCAGCTCAGACCGCCCTTAACGCGGAATTTGATCCCTTCGCGACAATACAGCTCTACTGCAATTTGTTGTTTGTTCAAAACTGCAGATTCCTCAACATCTCCACATATTGCGCGTGAATGGGTTCGAATGGTGGCCCGGCACTAACGTTTTCATTATGTATTATCAAGCTCTAGTATGAGAACACCTATCTGCTGATGGATAATAATTTTGATTTTTAGTGCATTTTCATTCGATGTCAACACTAACGATATCTGACGTTTTTGACTCCCAGTGAGACACAAAACTACACTCCTGGAAATGGAAAAAAGAACACATTGACACCGGTGTGTCAGACCCACCATACTTGCTCCGGACACTGCGAGAGGGCTGTACAAGCAATGATCACACGCACGGCACAGCGGACACACCAGGAACCGCGGTGTTGGCCGTCGAATGGCGCTAGCTGCGCAGCATTTGTGCACCGCCGCCGTCAGTGTCAGCCAGTTTGCCGTGGCGTACGGAGCTCCATCGCAGTCTTTAACACTGGTAGCATGCCGCGACAGCGTGGACGTGAACCGTATGTGCAGTTGACGGACTTTGAGCGAGGGCGTATAGTGGGCATGCGGGAGGCCGGGTGGACGTACCGCCGAATTGCTCAACACGTGGGGCGTGAGGTCTCCACAGTACATCGATGTTGTCGCCAGTGGTCGGCGGAAGGTGCACGTGCCCGTCGACCTGGGACCGGACCGCAGCGACGCACGGATGCACGCCAAGACCGTAGGATCCTACGCAGTGCCGTAGGGGACCGCACCGCCACTTCCCAGCAAATTAGGGACACTGTTGCTCCTGGCGTATCGGCGAGGACCATTCGCAACCGTCTCCATGAAGCTGGGCTACGGTCCCGCACACCGTTAGGCCGTCTTCCGCTCACGCCCCAACATCGTGCAGCCCGCCTCCAGTGGTGTCGCGACAGGCGTGAATGGAGGGACGAATGGAGACGTGTCGTCTTCAGCGATGAGAGTCGCTTCTGCCTTGGTGCCAATGATGGTCGTATGCGTGTTTGGCGCCGTGCAGGTGAGCGCCACTGCATACGACCGAGGCACACAGGGCCAACACCCGGCATCATGGTGTGGGGAGCGATCTCCTACACTGGCCGTACACCACTGGTGATCGTCGAGGGGACACTGAATAGTGCACGGTACATCCAAACCGTCATCGAACCCATCGTTCTACCATTCCTAGACCGGCAAGGGAACTTGCTGTTCCAACAGGACAATGCACGTCCGCATGTATCCCGTGCCACCGAACGTGCTCTAGAAGGTGTAAGTCAACTACCCTGGCCAGCAAGATCTCCGGATCTGTCCCCCATTGAGCATGTTTGGGACTGGATGAAGCGTCGTCTCACGCGGTCTGCACGTCCAGCACGAACGCTGGTCCAACTGAGGCGCCAGGTGGAAATGGCATGGCAAGCCGTTCCACAGGACGACATCCAGCATCTCTACGATCGTCTCCATGGGAGAATAGCAGCCTGCATTGCTGCGAAAGGTGGATATACACTGTACTAGTGCCGACATTGTGCATGCTCTGTTGCCTGTGTCTATGTGCCTGTGGTTCTGTCAGCGTGATCATGTGATTTATCTGACCCCAGGAATGTGTCAATAAAGTTTCCCCTTCCTGGGACAATGAATTCACGGTCTTCTTATTTGAATTTCCAGGAGTGTATTTGAGAGATCACTGTAAGTTCAAGGATGTTACTCCGAGCTGCTGGTGGAGAATAATTCTGTAGCTGACGTCTCTTTGTGTGTAGTCAACAACGGTATGTGTGGGGTTCGATTCCCAGTCAGCATTGAACTCTTCGTCATATTATTTCTAGTTCAAACATGCTCACATATCGCTGCTGATGTAATAAACCCATATTTAACGTTCGTTTTCTCTAACGTATAACAGCGATAGGTTCCGGGTTGGAGTCCTGGGAAGGAAAAATTTAATGTTTCGTCTCGTCATTTCAGTTAAAACATCTAGCTACTGCCGAGAAAATCCGATATGTCACAGTTGATTGTGCTTCGATAACAATCCTATTACGTTCTGGGTTCGAATCCCAGTCCAACACAAAGCTTTACACCACGGCATTTCAAGTAAGTTACTTGTGAAGAAGCAATATTTACCATCTCTCGTAGTTCGTTAACAGGGACAATAGATGCTGGGTAGGAATTCGCGTCCGTTGAAAATGTTTACGTTATGTAATGTAAAGTTGATATTTGCTAACTGATACTGTCTAAAATCGAGGTATATCACTCTCTGTATGCCTGGTCAGGAATGACTGTTACTTTCCGTCAGTCACGAAATCTTATTCTGCATGACCTGGGTTTGAATCCAAATGCAGAACGAGACGGTTCGTCGTGTCATTTGAAGTTCATACATATTCTCAACTAGCTGCTAGTGAATAACTTAAATTTTTAATATC
Source organism: Schistocerca nitens (assembly GCF_023898315.1). NCBI lineage: Eukaryota > Metazoa > Arthropoda > Insecta > Orthoptera > Acrididae > Schistocerca > Schistocerca nitens. Next base: position 47,602,559 of record NC_064616.1, on the reverse strand, counting down.
ATTTTGTGTTAAATGACAAGTACGGTATGTTACTTTGAGGAGGAAATCACGAATACAACGAACTTACTACGTGCATTACCTATCTGACATAATAATGAGAGTGGTAACATTTCAGGTATGTCATTTATTGCAATAAATGTGAGCTTACAAGCCTTAAGGACAGTCTTATCTGTGAGAAGGTGTTCCCTGATATTTGTGGAATCGTGGTATTACTTTACATCTTGAATTATTGCGATACAGGGCCGAGTTTTCTACTGGTGACTTGTTGGAGCCATTTTCAATGTCAAACGACTGCACCAAGGAGCGATTAGAGGAACTGCTAGACAGCTGCGTTATGTGGGTTGCATGGGAATCAGACGAAATGCAATTCAGGTCGTTCGGATACTTTTGAGTGCGACTGTACCTCCATCCTGGTGGAATGACTGGAATTGATCGGCTGTCGCACCCTCTCCGTCTAATAGGCGCTGCTCATGCACGGTTGTTAACATCTTTGGTCGGATTTAGTGACATCTCTGAACAGTCAAAGGCATTGTGTCTGTGATACAATATCCACAGTAAACGTCTATCCTAAAGAGTTCTGGGAACTGGCGTGATGCAAAACTTTTTTTGATGCGTGTAGAGCAACAAGTCATACCGGACGACAAACAGAACCAGAGACAGGAACTAAATGCCACAACAACAATTCCCAAAACCGTAACAGACAGCAAATCTCCAAGAAGAAGGAAAAAGCGGACAGCCAAAATGTAGAACAGAAAGCCGAAATTTTGGATGAGAAATTGAATGGACCCAAAACTCAAAAAAAGTGCAGAAACTACTGGAAGTTCTGAAACAGTAAAGAACATACCTACTGCTAAGCAAGCTGCGGAAAGTGCGCTCGGTCCGAGGACAACTGTCACAGAATGCACTGGCAGTATGATGCACAACTTCAGTTCGCCCATAGAAGGAGTGGCAAGAGTCACAACACAAAGAAATTTCCCGAGCAAAGTCTGCCAAGAAAGTGATTGGACAAAATAGCAGTGACAGACGAAGATGCAGATATGACTGCAATCCCTGAAACAATGGTAACACAATGACATCACAACAAGACGAGAAGGGCAGAACAGGCAGTGCCTCTCAAAGAGGGATTTTAAGAAGAGGCGAAACTTTGGACAGATTTTACCACGAGGAATATCAAAAACTTTCTGAAGATGTAGGAGTGACAATATTTCAAACCTATAAAATAATAACACTCATCATTAACAAAGTACTTTCGTCATTACAACTAAACATCCTGCAAGATTTTTTTTATTTGCTACCGACAGAGATGTTGCCTTATTACAAGAAGTGACAGACAGACAACTAGAACAAGTAAAAGGATATAATGGTACCATAAATCCTGGAAGTGTGCGAGGCGCCAGGGTGGAGAGTTGGGATGTTCACCTGATTTCATATAAATCTGTAGCAGAAAGGTAAGTACACTCTACCCTCCCTTGGGCTGCTACTTTTCGTATCACACAATGGATATTAATTAACTCCACAAGAAACTACTTGTAGCACCAAGTCAAAAATGTGTGTGGATTCCTAAGGGACCAAACTGCTTAGGTCATCGATCCCTAGACTTACACACTAATTAAACTAACTTATGCTAAGAACAACACACACACACACCCATGCCCGAGGGAGGACTCGAACCTCCGGCGGGAGTTGCCGCGCAATCCGTGACATGGCACCTTAAACCACGCCGCCACTCACGTGGCGTATCACCAACTGAACAGTTCAAGAGTTGACACCTGCATCATAATTTATTTTGGTGATAATTTGATTAATCAATATCCCCCAAAAATGTATGGTACAGGGACAGCACCACCCTAAGGCTTTAGAATATATAGTTCACCGACAGTTGTTTAACATCACATAACCTTTTAGATGAATACCAGTCTGGTTTCCGGCAAAATCTCAGCACGACTGCTCTTGTAAAAGTGACTGACGGTTTAAAACAAGCCATGGACAAACAGCAGGCTACTATTATGTGCTTTTTAGATTTCAGCAAACCATTCGACAATGTGGACTTTGACATTTTACTTGCTAAACTCAAAAGCCTAAAGTGCTGTAGAACGGTTCCACTCATACCTTTCATCTCTCCAGCAATGTGTACTGATTGGAACAAAAAGGTCACAATGCCGGCCGCGGTGGTCTAGCGGTTCTAGGCGCTCAGTCCAGAGCGGCGCGACTGCTACGGTCGCAGGTTCGAATCCTGCCTCGGGCATGGATGTGTGTGATGTCCTTAGGTTAGTTAGGTTTAAGTGGTTCTAGGGGACTGATGACCACAGATGTTAAGTCACATAGTGCTCAGAGCCATTTGAACCATTTTGAAAAAGGTCACAATGGAGGAATGTAGTATCAGGAGTCCCTCAAGGAGCAGTATTGAGCCCATCACTATTCTCATTTAATGTTATGACGTCTCAACTGTTCTCTCCCACTGTAAATATCACTTATACGCTGATGATCTCCAGCTATATCGAAGTGCAAACCCAACAAACTTGTGCATAGCCATCCAGCATGTAATTCCTGATTTACTTGCCTTGTCAGATTGGGCGCAGAAATTAGGTTTGAAATTTAACTCATCTAAAACACAAGTAACCTTAGTCGCTCATAAAAGACTCATTATCCATCAATACAGAGAACCTCTTCCATCATCAATCCTAAACGGCATAGAAATAATCTTTTCTTCTTGTGCAAAGAGCTTGGGAAAAATTCTGGGCCAACACCTAGACTGGACTGAACACACAGTTGCAGTCTGTAAGAGGGTGTCAGCGTCACTCCACTCACTACAGAAATAAAACAAAGATTTTTCCTGTCGAGCCTAATAAGAAGCTTGTAGTCACTTATACTTATTATACTCAACTATAATGATAGTATTCTCGAAGGACTTTCATACGAAAGCTCACGCGGGTTGCAAATGGCGATGAATACTTGTGCACGATACAACTGTGATATTCGCTTTTCCGACCATATAACTCCTACCTACAAACAATTATCATGACTACGTGGGAATAAGCATAGAGACTGTCATACTTTATGCTTGCCTCTAACGTCCTCTCAATTACTGCTCTCCTTCTTATTTATTGTCAACTTTTACAACAGAGTCTGAACATCACAGCAGAAACACCCGCTCTCAACACTGTAAAATCCTCTCTGTACCAGTACATAACACTGCCATATTTTCTAAATCATTCTCCGTATCAGGAACCCGACTCCGGAACAGTCTTCCACAAAATATCAGAGACACTAAATCCCTTCCAAGCTTCAAAAGACAACTAATAGCCCACCTTCTATCACAATAGCCACCTACCCAATACTCAGATCCGCAGCTTAGTCTCGCAAACTCACTCTATCCCATAATCCCCCCCCCCTCTTGTCAGCATAGTTCTCTATTTGTATTTTATTGTTTCTTATCTTTTACTATCACTGTCATTTCAATCATCTCCTTCATCTATATTCCTTTCACTCCTAATAACTAACTCTAATCATAGACTCAGATGTACTAAAGTAACTTATATAATTCTTTAGGCCATTCATTATTATTATTATTATTACCATCATTATCATTATTAATGTCCACTGTTACTATTATTACTATTATCATTGTTAATATTATTATGACTATTACTACTGTGAAATTTTTTGTGAAATCTTTAGTATGCTTTGTTCCTGGTCAAGTGTAAGACCCTAATCTGGTCAGGATAAATAAGCAATAAATAATAATAATAATAAACGTGGTTCCAAGACTTCTGAAATGATAATTAGATTAGATATCACTATGAGATTTATTATCCCCGGACAAAGAGATAATTCAATATAGAACGTAATGATTCTGTAATGTAATCAACAAAAAAGAGTTATCTGAGAATGAGCTGTTTACTAAGTCAGATGGGACGTACTATGTAACTACCGATCCCCATGTTCCCCTCTGAGCAGGATAGAATTCCAAAAGGATCAAAAACTCGACTACACTGTGCAACATTGATCGACTAAGATTAATCATCTATACTTCAGACATGCAAAAATCTCTGGTATGGCCACAATATGATGGTGCATGAAGCTGAAAGCATCAGAATTAATACACAACTCCTTACTGTGTCAGTGCTGTGAATTCTTTACCAAACTGTCGGGTCATAGATAAACTATCAACAACGGGATGCTATGCAGGCTGCAAACAGGATTGCTGACTTCCGTTACGAGCTGCGACAGCGGATAACTTCCCAACTAGTCGCAGATTTGGAAGATAACTTATTCTGACCGACGATTACGAATGGGATCCGCAAAACTCTGTCCGGGATACCGTGACAGAAGTCACTCCTACATCGACCAAGAATTTGGTGTTTTATTGTACGATGAAATACACTCTCTCTGGCGGTACACGAGAGCCGCCACAACCTCTCTCTCTGGCCGCCCAGATGAGACTCCTCGAAAACCCTCTTCAGTGCACCAACTCTGTAAGATTAGCGCGCCGCGGCCCCTCCACACTCCAACACTTCCAATAGTGACTGTGCGCGGGATCACGCACCAATCATTTCCATACCGTACGCAGCACACAATCCCTCAAAAACCACCACGTAAAATCCAGCTCCAATTCAGGGACTTGCTGCCAAATTTTGAGCGGCGCTGTATGACATCAGCATGAGTCAACTCAAGTCCTCCAATTATCTCGCTCATTTTTCTTGCCGCGCGCAGGAGGACAGGCGTGAGAAATTGCGCCCGAGCACTATGAAACAGGGTCCACTTGTGGTGCCAATTTGTCGGGCACCTCACGGTCTAAGGCGCTCCAAATTTCTCCCCGGACGCTGGTCTGTAAATGCCGGCTGATGCAAAGCTGTACCGCCAACTGTTCCCTAGGTGTCGCCTCTGTTGGCACCCCGCTATTGTCAGCAACCGCCCACCTCCTGGCAACTCTCTGGCCCGATCACAAGCGGTTCTCTCAAGTTCACCGCTCCGCACAGAGCGGCCACACTCACAGATTCATCAGAAAAATACAAAAACAAGACCAGAGTCAACACCCAAGTTAATCAGAGCAAATGAAGTTAGAGCTCTCAGTACCTGAACACACGTCGTTCAATGACCTTAATCGCCCTGCTCCCACCGATGACAATTCGAATGAGTGATGACTGTGGACAAAAAGAAAGAGGACGAGCCAGCAAGTGGAACAGATTTGCGAACTATAAATCCTCACCAAATAAGTGCTACTACAAAAACACAGAAAAGAAACCAGACAGCGCAGCCATTACCGGCACCGTCCACCAAGGATTTTCATTACTTCCTCACCTTCCGGATATATCAACAAGGATAAAAGATCGGAATTCTTTAAAACGGAAAGAGTGCCCTTATTCGGGAAACATCGGCAGCACATACTCCTTGTAAGAGATTTCAACTGCGTCTTAAACCAAACATGTAATTTCATTAATTCATTGGAATTAGGACACATAATCCATGGATTACAATTAAAAGATGCTTGGGAACGGAAATATGACACATTATCCATATATCCGACCAATCAGACAGAATCTCCATCTCAAATAGCCTAAAAGATGGATTCCTACAAGGTGAAATCTGGCTAGTAATATTTTCCTATCATGCCTCATACATAGCCACAATAAATCTAGAACAACAGGAGCCGTACCGTGCAAAAGATGTTTGAAAATTCAACTTTGCACAGGTGACAGACACAGAATGTCGAAAGACCTTCTCACCGATATGAACAGAATGTGAAAAGAATTTTATGACCTATAAGTCAGTAATAATATGTTAGCTTAAATGTGAAAAACAACACGTACGGAAGATTCTTATGACCTATGAGAGAGAAAAGAGCTTTCGGGACAGGTAGACAACAGCATCATGAACAGGGATAAAGCCAAATTAATCGCACTAAAGACAGAACGACTTGAAGGATATAAGGTAACAGCAAATACACAGAAATGTGACCCGAGGAGAAGAAACAACAGTGGTTAACGTGATTCATGAGAATAAAAGAGAGATCAGAGAAATAGTAACAGAGCTGGATATGGACGAGAGGACGACAATAACAAAACAATAAGGAATGAAGGATGCGATAAAAATCACTGGTATAATGACTATTGATGAAAAAGCACGGCAAAAAATAACAAGAAATCTGAAAAGGACGACTCAGAGCAGAGCAAAAGGAGAGTTTAACAACAGAAATTAAAGAAGAAGAAGTGGAAGACGTCATCTAACAAAGCCCCAAAAGAAAATTTCTCGGACCAGACAGAATCCTCGTAGAATTCTTTCTTACCACAAACGAAGAAAAAACTTTTGTGTATATGCAGATAAATAATGGCCTGAATAGTAATATACCAGTGGAATTTTTAGAGGGGATAGCGGTCTTAGTTCCTAAAGCTTCAGGAAATAAAACAATTCAGCACCTAAGACCAATTACCCTGCTGAACACCTATTATGAAATATCGGCTTGATCATCGCAAAACGACTCAAAACATTAATGGACACATTTTTTTATTTTATTTTATTTACACGTCAAGTTCCGTAGGACCACATTGAGGACCAATCTCCCAGTTCATGGAACGTTTCAGTACATGAAATTATTACAAAAGTAATAACAGATAAAAATAAATGTTTATGAAGCCGAAAAAATTAGTCCATAAGTTTAAGTAAACACAATCAACAATACAATAAGAATCAGCTTAATTGTTGAAGGAACTCCTCGACAGAATAGGAGTGACCCATCAGGAAACTCTTAAATTTCGATTTGAAAGCGCGAGGATTACTGTTAAGATTTTTGAATTCGAGTGGTAGCTTACTGAAAATGGATGCAACAGTATTCTGCACACCTTTTTGCACAAGAGTTAAGGAAGTCCGATCCAAATGCAGGTTTGATTTCTGCCAAGTATTAACCTAGTGAAAGCTGCTCATTCTTGGGAATAGGCTAATATTGTTAACCAGAAATGACAGTAAGGAATATACACTACTGGCCAATAAAATTGCTACACCACGAAGATGATGTGCTACAGACGTGAAATTTAACCGACAGGAAGAAGATGCTGTGATTACCTTTTCAGAGCATTCACACAAGGATGGCGGCGGTGGCGATACCTACAACGTGCTGACACGAGGAAAGTTTCCAACCGATTTCTCATACACAAACAGCAAAAATTGCTCTGAGCAATAGTTACAACAAAATATAATACCATACGACATAACCGAATAAAATTGCTACACCACGAAGATGATGTGCTACAGACGTGAAATTTAACCGACGGGAAGAAGATGCTGTGATTACCTTTTCAGACCATTCACACAAGGATGGCGCCGGTGGCGACACCTACAACGTGCTGACACGAGGAAAGTTTCCAACCGATCTCTCATACACAAACAGCAAAAATTGTTCTGAGCACTATGGGACTTAACTGCTGAGGTCATCAGTCCCCGGGAACTTAGAACTACTTAAACCTAACTAACTTAAGGACATCACACACTTCCATGCCCGAAGCAGGATTCGAACCCGCGACCGTAGCGGTCGCGCGGTTCCAAACTGTAGTGCCTAGAACCGCTCGGTCACTGAGGCCGGCCGCAAACAGCAGTTGACCGGCGTTGCCTGGTGAAACGTTGTTGCGATGCCTCGTGTAAGGAGCATAAATGTGTACTATCACGTTTCCGACTTTGATAAAGGTCGGATTGTAGCCTATCGCGATTGCGATTTATGGAATCTCGACATTGCTGCTCGCGTTTATCGACATCCAGTGACTGTTAGCAGGATATGGAATCGGTGGGTTCAGGAGGGTAATACGAAACGCCGTGATGGATCCCAACGGCCTCGTATCACTAGCAGTCGAGATGACAGGCATCTTATCCGCATGGCTGTAACGGATCGTGCAGCCACGTCTCGATCCCTGAGTCAACAAATGGGGACGTTTGCAAGACAACAACCATCTGCACGAACAGTTCGACGACGTTTGCAGCAGCATGGACTATCAGCTCGGAGACCATGGCTGCGGTTACCCTTGACACTGCATCACAGACAGGAGCGCCTGCGATGGTGTACTCAACGACGAACCTGGGTGCACGAATGGCAAAACGTCATTTTTTCGGATGATTCCAGGTGCTGTTTACAGCATCATGATGGTCGCATCCGTGTTTGGCGACATCGCGGTGAACCCACGTTGGAAGCGTGTATTCGTCATCGCCATACTGGCATATCACCCGGGGTGCCATTGGTTACACGCCTCGGTCACCTCTTGTTCGCACTGACGGCACTTGAGCAGTGGACGTTACATTTCAGATGTGTTACGACCCGTGGCTCTACCCTTCATTCGATCCCAGCGAAACCCTACATTTCAGCTGGATAATGCACGACCGCATGTTGCAGGTCCTGTACGAGCCTTTCTGGATACAGAAAATGCTCGACTGCTACTCTGGCGAGCACATTCTCCATATCTCTCACCAACTGAATTGTCTGGTCAATGGTGGCCGAGCGATTGGCTCGTCACAATACGCCAGTCACTACTCTTGATGAACTGTGGTATCGTGTTGAAGCTGCATGGGCAGCTGTATCTGTACGCGCCATCCAAGCTCTGTTTGACTCAATGCCCAGGCGTATCAAAGCCGTTATTACGGCCAGAGGTGGTTGTTCAGGGTACTGATTTCTCAGGATCCATGCACCCAAATTGCGTGAAAATGTAATTACATGTCAGTTCTAGTATAATATATTTGTCCAATGAATACCCGTTTATCATGTGCATTTCTTCTTGGTGTAGCAGTTTTAATGGCCAGTAGTGTATATATTCAGAGCCAATCTCAAAATACTCAGACTCGTGAACAGGAGTCGACAAGAGGTTCGTGAACTTACACCACTTATTGCCCGAACCGCCCGTTTCTGAGCCAAAGTATCCTTTTAGAATTGGAATAGATACAACAAAATATAATACCATACGACATAACCGAATGAAAATAAGCAAAGTAGACTAATTTTCGTGTCGGACTATCACTCACTTCTGATACCGTTCGAATAGTAAAAATGGCAGTATTAAGTCTTTGAACAAGATCCTGAACGTGGGCTTTCCACGACAGCTTACTATCTATCTGAACACCTAGAAATTTGAACTTTCAGCTTCACTAATCATATGCCCGTTCTTTGAAATTAAAACGTCAGGTTTTGTTGAATTGTGTGTTAGAAACTGTAAAAACTGAGCCTTACTGTGATTTAGTGTTAGTTTACTTTGTACCAGCCATGAACTTAGGTCATGTACTGCACTATTTGAAACCGAGCCAATGTTGCACACAACATCATTTACTACCAACCTAGTGTCTTCAGCAAACAGAAATACTTAAGAGTTACCTGTAATACTAGAGGGCACATCATTTACATAAATAAGGAAGAGGAGTGGCCCCAACACTGATCCCTGGGGCACCCCCCCCCCCCCCCCCATTTGACAGTACCCCACTCAGACCACACATCACAGCCATTATCAGCATTGTGAATAATGACCTTTTGTTGCCTGTTGCTAAAGTAAGAGGTGAACCAATTGTGAGCTACTCCTCATATTCCGTAATGGTCCAATTTCTGGAGCAATATTTTGTTATCAACACAATCAAATGCCTTAGTTAAATCAAAAAATATGCCAAGCATTCGAAACCTTTTCTTTAGCCCATCCAGTACATCACAGAGAAAAGAGAATACAGCATTTTCAGTTGTTAAACGACTTCTAAAGCCGAACTGTACATTTGATAGCAAATTGTGTGATATAAAATTATCAATTATCCTTACATACACAGCCTTTTCAATAACTTTTGCAAACACCGATGGCATAGAAATAGGTCTAAAATTGTCTACATTATCCCTTTCTCCATTTTTATAGAGCGGCTTTACTACTGAGTACTTCAATCGCTCAGGAAACTGACCATTCCTAATGGAAAAATTACAAATATGGCTAAATACAAGGCTAACATGTGCAGAACAGTACATTAATATTCTGCTAGACACTCCATCGCAACCACGAGAGTCCTTAGGCTTCTGTGATTTAATTATTGACTCAATCTCCCTCTTGTCTGTATCACAGAGGAGTATTTCAGACATCAATCTCGGAAAGGCATTTTCCTAGAAAGTTATATGATTTCCTGCAGAAACTAAAGTTTTATTTAATTCACCAGCAATGCTCAGAAAATGATTGTTAAATACTGTATATATATCTGATTTATCAATAACAGAAATATTAACAGGGCCTTTCCAGTGAAGTGTCAGCAATGCAAAGAAATTTCTGCAAAACATTAGCAAATATTGAAATATAGCAACTCTGAAGCCAGTAAAATTCAATCTGAAATTGCTTCTTTGGACTTTGAAACACCATTTGATAAAATTAACCATCAGTACCTATACAAGTTCACAGAGGAAATGGACTTTCCACCTCATTTTATCAACTTAAATAAAATATGTTTAGTAATGATGTAACAAAAATAGTGGTTAACAGATAACGAACAAGAGAAATCAAAATGCAAAAGCTCTGTGACACGAGGTTGCCCAGTGTCAATGACACTTTTCACTGCTTCGATCGAACTCTTACTCGTCACTGTGAAGAAAATCTATAAATTTTTTACATTAATGGTAAAAATGTAGTATGTAGTGCATATATAAACGATAAAGGGCGTTTGATAAAAAGTGGAAAGGAAGCAGATGAAGTTCTACAGATCTTATACAAATATGAGTGAGCGCCTGGAAATAAAATAAATTTAAGAAAATCTGTGATAGTGAATATAGGGAAAGGAAACGAAATCAGAATGAGAGGCATGTAGCCACGTCAGAAAAAATGAAATGCCTTGGGATCGCCTTTAGAAGTAACTACCGCAAACTACAAACAACTACCTACAAACATACGGGCATTTTTAGAATAACTGTCACAGACAATAAGGTGAGATCCAGAAAGCGATTCTCGTCAGTACCTATATAATGAGCAAAACTAATTTTGTTGCACAAATTCTGCTACAACGACTAACAATGGCGAAACGAATCGTGTCTGCGATAGGATACTTCACGTATCGAGGTCACATTTTCAGAATCACATATCATGTATTAACTCTTGCTACCACCAATGGAGGACTAACCCTTATAAATAAAAACCTCTCTGTGTGTGCAACATATACGGACAGCGGAAAATGACACCAAATAGTGTAACGGCACATTTGTTGAATGAAATAGTTCCAGACAAGTTTGGTCCTCAAATAAATTTCCAGCGCATGCTAAACGAACTCTCCCATTAGAAAAGTTAGTAATCAGATGCAGCTGCAGTCAACTCAGAATAAGGAAAAAGAAAATGACCAACGTCAGAGAAGTATATAGAGAGTTAGTGGAAAGTAAGAACAGGAGCGATATTGAATTAAAACTCCCACATAACGAACAGTTAGCAGTCTGGAACAATATGCATAATCAAGACCTCCCGCTGCTAATGAGATCGTCATGGTACACAGCTGTCAACAGAGGAATACCTACAAACTCTAAGCTCCAAAAAATAAAGCCAACAGATTAACCAAGACGTTTCTCCCGCTAGTTAAGCGATAATAAGGAACACAGAATCGTGTGTAAAAATGTGGAAAACATTTGGAATATTCATCAGTTTAAACTTCCGGGCTGAGAGGCCGTGGTCGATGTATTAAATTTCCACCTAACGGTTCGTCTCTGTCTGCGAGAGACATCTTCTGAGGTCGACCGGCTACTGATACTGAGGCTCCAGGTACTCTCGCATTTATAGAGCGCATAGAGGGCACCACCATTCGTCAAGTGATTCTGACGGTATGCCTATCTTTGGAAGGCGTCATCATTCTCGATTAAGAGTAATCGATTGTCATTCTGCTTGCGCAACGTCGACATCCATATTTTGTCCAACTTTAAAACTCCCTCTTTTCTAGTAATATTATCATGGTGTTTGTGAATGTTGCCTCTCTATACATGCGCGCATGATAATGGGATGTTCGTGCTAGAACGCTTGTATCATTAAATTTAATTTCACGGTTCCCATCTCGAAAAACATGCTCAGTTACGGCCGATTTTTCTATGTTTCCTAAGTGGATCTTTTATGTTCGGCTAAGCGGTTGTTTACACTGCTATTCGTTGCTTCAATATATACTTGTCCACAACTGCATGGAATTTTATATACCCCATGTGTTGCTAGGGGGTGTCGGGCGTCTTTTGCAGTTCTTAAATATTCCTTCATCTTTTGGTGCGTCTGAAGATTGTTTCGATCTCATACTTGGCCAGAACTTTCCCGATACGGTCCGTTCCGATTAATGAACGGTAGGAAAAATTTTCCAGTAGGTGACCGTTGTTGCTCTTGACTTCTGGCTTCTTTTCTTCTTTGATGGATGGTTCGATCACTTTCCTTGCTGGTATATCCGTTTTTCATGAAGGCTGACCGTAAGTGACTTAATTCATCTTGCAAGTAAGTCGGCTCGCAGATTTTGTTGGCTCTGTCCACCAATGTTTTCATGACACCTCTTTTTTGCCTAAGACGATGGTTTGATTCTTTGTGGAGGTATCGATCCGTGTGAGTGTTCTTTCTATATACCTTGTGGCCCAGCGTCCCATTCACCCGCTTAATTATCGACACATCAAGGAAATTGAGTTGACCGTTGCTCTCTTTCTCCATCGTAAACTGTATCTTCGGGTTAATACTGTTCAGATGCACCAAGAAGACATCCATCTCTTCTTCACCATGAGTCCACACTACAAATGTGTCATCAACATAGCGGTACCATTTAGCTGGATTTTTACTGGCAGTCTGCAGCGCTCGCTGTTCGAAGATCTCCATAAATAAATTGGCAAAAGCTGGGATGAGAGGGCTTCCCAATGCCACCCCGTCGATCTGGTCATAAAACTCGTTGTTGTAGTGGAAATAAGTTGTCGTCAGGCAGTGTTTAAATAAAGCTACTATGTCAGTCGAAAAAATATCTGATATATATGAAATAGCTTCGTTCACAGGCACCATGGTAAACAATGACATTACATCGAAGCTCACAAGAATATCACTTGGGCTGCCGATAATCTGCCTCAGTGTTTCAATAAAATGCGCCCAGTTTTTAATGTAACTGTTCGTTCTGCCAATGTATGGTTGCAGCAAGCAGGCGAGATATCTGGCCACCTCTTGTGTTGGAGATCCTATAGCAATCACAATCGGTCTCATCGGGACCTGTGGTTTATGTATCTTTGGGAGTCCATATAGTCTGGGTGGATAAGTTTCCGATTCGCAGAGTTGTTTTTTATTATCCGAAGAAAGAGAAGATTGTTTTACCAGTTGATTGGTATTTCTCAAAATTTTGGTTGTAGGATCCTTCTGAAGGTTTTAATACGTAGTGGGATCCAAAATGTCACTAATCTTCTTGTGATAATCTGTGGTGTTTAGCAAAACCGTAGCATTTCCTTTTTTAGCTGCAAGTACAATAATGCTCTTATCCACATTGGTCTCCCTCAGTGCCCTCCTTTCCGCTTGAGACAAACTGCTGGTAGGTGGTTTCGCTTGGCGTAATATTCTGGCTGTTTCAGTCCTGATTTCATCCGCGGATGCGATGATAACAAATGGATTCCTGCCTCCACATTCGCTATAATGTCCTCCGTAGGGACCTTTAGTGGCGGGACTGCAAGGTTGCCTACTTTCGATAGAACTGAATGTTCCTATTTTGTTAATTCTCTCCCTGACATGTTAATCACAGTTTGAGAGTTGCCAACGACTGATGTTTCACTTCTACCTCTCTGTAGGAGATGTCTCCTATTAGTTGCCATTTCTGCACTGAGCTACATGGTCCTGAACGTTAGAGAGTCCACCTTATTCCAGTCATAGCACTGCATTATGTTGCTGATATATAAACGGAGATATAGCAGCTTACTGCTAGTTGCCGCTAGTTCTCGCCGCGTCTGGTGAAGTCGTTCCCATAGCATCGCTAGATCCATGCGGTTGTAAATACGGTTCACTTGAGCCGAGTGAAACATTCTCCTCGCCTTCAGAAACTTCGGCACTGTAGCGGTATCCCGGCAGCTTAGCAGGAAAGTAAGCATACACAGTTGCTGTGCTTTCTTCTTGCGCAGTCGCTCCATTCGCCGAACCAAAACTGACATTTCCTCCCCGTAGAGGAGTTTAATCATACAATGTAGGCTTTCACGGCCAGTGTTGTCTTCAGTTGAAACTTACGGGCAGAGACGCCGTGGTAGATGTATAAAATTTACACCTAACGTTTCGTCTCCATCTGCGGGAGACATCTTCTGGGGTCGTTCAGCAACTGCCACTGAGGCTCCAGGTTCAAACGCTATAAAACTGTAGTGTTTCCTAAACCCAGACGAAATACAGTACCTTAAAATCAAGAAAAAAGCCGTCATCTGGATAGAAGGTCAGACACTTTAAAAGAGAAGGACAAAACTGAGGAAGATTAATGGATAGCTCTTAAAAGAGAAAATTAAAAAGTAGAGAAGAAGAAAAAGGAAAATTACACAAACTTTTAAAATAATACGAAAAAGTAAAAAATTCTACATTTACATATAAAAAAATTACAGAAAGATGGAAAGGGAAGAGAAGGAGACAAAAGGAAGCTTTTTAACCTTTAAAACTTTGAACTACTATTAACTTTTTACTTTATTTTAATTTTTAGCAATATTAAATACTTGTTTCATGTCTTACAGAGGACGATTTACATCTTGAAGGGAACTGTATTAATTTCATAAAATGTGTATATAACTATGTTAAGGAGAGAGAATATATTAATTTACGACTAATAACCATCATGTTTTGTAAAAGAAGATGTTGAATTAATTCGTTCGTTACTCGAACTACTACAATACAGCGAGCGCCAATACTGCCAGCTAAATAAAATATTCTAACTACTGAAGGCACCAACTACTGGTAGGCATAGTTAGCAAATGAAAGATTTTGATAGAGAACAAACAATGTATTTACCTTAATAATGTTCAAAAATCACTATATATATATATATATATATATATATATATATATATATATATATATATATATATATATATATAATTTAATGATACCCAGTATTAAAAATTTACTCTTTCTGATGGACACACGTCCAGATCGTCCGCTCTCAAAATTCTGCCATCTCTCTCCCCACATCCACCACTGCTGGCGGCTCACCTCCAACTGCGCAACGCTACGCGCTGTTAACATCCAACTGCCCAACACTACAATAGCGAATATTCCGACAATGCCAACCAGCCACAGACTGCACACAGCACAGCCAGTGATTTTCATACAGAGCGCTACGTGACGTTACCAACATAAAAACCTAAACAGCCTACTTACATAGCCCCCATGCTCCCCACAAAAATTTTACAAATTGTTTTGGGCAGTGGCCAAAAACTTACTGATACACTGTTGGTCAAGAGCAAAGATTTTCTCACAGTCCATAAAGACAGTACTGATCATTCATCACAGTAGTAATTGCAGTGTTTTTTTCAAAGTCTGAGCAGTAAAAGAAAATGAATGCGGAAGTAGTGGATTTCCATGCAGTCTTTAAGAAGTAGTGTTGTCCTTCCAACGGAAAGACAGTGCTGACTCTTGACATGCAGACAGGTAATGGGCCACAACAGAGCAAACTCACAGCAGAGTCAGTTGAAGTTTTGAAGAATATTGGTAGGTAGGTCATCACAGAGCAGACCCGCTGTAGTCCTTGTAGAGATGGCCAGCAGCCGTCTGTTGCGACTGTGCGGGGGCACAATCATCATTAAAGAGTCTTTCGGACATTATAGCAAGTCCATAAACCACCACTTTTGCACTCACAAACTTTTTGGTATGTCCTTAAACCAGCAATGCTGTTAACCAGTCCCTTGATGAACTGTCAACACACGTGCGATCACTAAGAGTCTCTTTTTTTCACATATTTTGCATATACAATGGCCAACACAAACGTATGCAGTGAAATGAAACTTAATTTGAAGAACTGGTGTCTACACAATTATAAATTTGCAACATAAGAATACAATTACAAAGATACAAAATACATCATTAAAGAACATAAGAATACAGATAACATTTGTAGTAGTACAGGCTTTAGAAAAGAATAGAAATAAACATATACATCAGTGTTACATAAATTATGACATAAGTAAATAAATAAAATAATGAGAATAGTTTTTGAAACATTAATTTCACACATGAGCACTGAAACAGAACAGAATTAAAAATGTCTAAACATCTTTACAAAGTAAATAACATAGTATTAGAAAAATTCTACAACATAACTCTTATCAGATAAACATATAAAGACAGGAAGAACACAAATACACAAGGGTACACAAACACATAGTGGAAGAACACAAAAGGAAACGACAGTGTTTGTTTTCAGTGAGACATCTGGTATTGCAGTCCAACCCAAAACGTCATTCCATAGATCTTTCCTCTTATTTCAACATTTGCTCCTGCAAAAAAAAAAAAAAAAAAAAAAAATCCTATATAAGCCTGTTGTCCCCAAACCCTACTGTTTTGTTGATATCCTCTTTCAAAATAAATATTTCTCAGTGTACAATACTCATTTTTGCCCAAACCTTTTTATATAACTTCTCAATGCATTCTTTCCCTATTCTTCATAGTTAGTTTCTTATGTAGTCTACCCCCTCTTAAGCTAGCTTAAATCTACTGAGCTCAGATATATATACTAAGGGACGAGGCAATGCAGCAACACATAACAAATTAACACAAACAGCAATGACAAAAAAATGCAAATTGGCAAAGCAAGCAGCAGTATATCTAAATTGGCAAAGCAAATGCAACATTACAACTAATATGAGCCAATGTACAGCAACAAGAAAAATAAATCAGTAGTAAAACTAGCTTAACAAAAGGTAAAATTCAGTAGGACAATGCCTGGCAAACAGCAGCAACAAATGCAATAACTTATACTTAAACATGATAAAGGTCAAGCAGAAAGAATATTTCAGTAAAGATAGGAAATGTCAAATACCTATGTCAGATCTTAACACTAGAGTGATGCATCACAAAGACTTACTCTGACAAAAATGTTAGCAAATCGTTGAAAAATTGTGTATGCAATTCCTGTGAAGGGAAATGTCTATTTGCGCTCCTCCCTCTTTTTTTAAGAAAGTAGATCATATAATAATTATTTAATGGATCTGTAGGTATAAAATAGTGATATTGTTGTTGTTGTGGTCTTCAGTCCTGAGACTGGTTTGATGCAGCTCTCCATGCTACTCTATCCTGTGCAAGCTTAGTACATCTATTACATTTTATTTTAACCAATGCTGCAGTGCAACTAGAAACTAGATATTAAACAAAATAGGCAAATATATACATAAAGGAAGGCACGAAACGTCATTCACTAGCCATTTGGCATCTCCTAAGGCAGTAAAAAATCTCTCAGCTAACAAGACAATTGACGTAAAATGTTGCTCAGCACTTCATAAGGCATTTCAGTAAATATCAGGCAAAGTAGGCGTGAAACCCCTGATGATTAATGTAATTATACCCTGAGGTGTTACAGATTACAGCAGTCGAATGAAATGTATCACCGAAAACTTTCTTTGTATCTTTGTGATACAAAAATCTTTAAAAATAAGGGGTTTAAGTACAAAAATTAATCACTCAAATGCGTGTCCTGTAGCGCTAAATGTACGTCTTGCTGTAAGATAAGTCTTTGGAAGTGTCGTAGTTATCGTCCTCCGTAAGGAAAGTTCTGCAGAAGTCAATGTACTTACCTCATCATAAACAAAAGTGAATTGCTTTGCGTATAGATAACGTAGTTATTACGCTTATTACCGTGTTGAAGGAAGTACAGTTCTGTAACGTATTGTTGTGCTACGGAAAAGGCTGTCTCATTGTAGCTATACCACAAAAGTTACTACTAAAACATGTTTTACTTGCCAGAAGAATCCAGAAAAACTGTGCAAATATATAACAGATACAGCACAAAAGCAATAATATAAATTGTGTCACTCATTAGTAGCGTCGTAATAGAATCGTGTAGTTGTCAAATAAACTAACCACTGTGTCATCTGGTATCTCTCAGAAAGTGCTTTAAATCCATAATGTATTTTCAAGTAAACCAAAATGTGGCATTAAAATCTCATTAGCAGTACTGGTATATGTTCTCTGTATGTGAGCCTTATAGTCGTTACGTAATTGTGCAACTAACAAGCAAGAATGTACACACACATTAACACTGTGTCGTCTGTTCACTATAACAATGCATTCGTAATTACTGTCTAAATATGTTCCCTAGGTGCTAGGCTGGATAGTTAACTTTGAAACATTGCTGCATGTTAACAGTTTCTAAGTGTGACAAAGCCTACTAGTAACGTGAAGTGAAAAATTTTATAGCAAAGACCAAGTTAAAAAGCAGATTATCTCTCAATAAACGGTTTACATGTGCGCAGAGTTTCAGCTTTAAAGCAATAATCACGCTGTACAGGTCGGTAAGGAATGCTAAAATTTTTCTCATGGTTAGCGTCTATGTTATTTTTCTCTGAGCCAGCCGACGCACGTGGCTGCCTGCGGTGCGAGTCATTGTCTGTCTCTTTGTTGGCGCGCGTCGTTATTAGGATTAGGAGCCCTAACTTCTACAAATTCACCTTGTCGAGAGGGCCCTGCCCTGTTTGAATCTCGCCAGTTCTGATGAAATTCAGGTCTGTCGTTATGTTTATATCGTCTGTCGTCATGTCGGTAGATTCCATAGTTTCTTTCTTGTCGGTGACGTGGTGGAGAATTTCTCCCTAATCGTAACTGCGCGCTGAACGGTTGCATCTGAAGTTATTCTGTCTCCCTTGATAATAATAATTTTGGTTCCCATATTGTCTGTTTCTATGGTTATCTCTGTCATATTCATTACTACGGAAATGCGATCTTTCTCTGTAACTATTATTCTGCCAACGTTTGTCATATGGGTGGTGTCTGTTTTGGTCACGATTTGCGTTGTAAGAATAGCCTTGTCGTGTCCAGTTACTATTTCTTTCATCGCGGAATTATGACGGATGTGACCTGTAATGATTGTTTTCCTGTTTTCGCATCCCGCGATTGTCAGTGTCAATTTCCAATTCTTGTAACAGTCCCTGCAAAGTTCAATATCGTCTTTGCAACGTCCTGCCAAAATAATATGTCGTAAATGTTCAGGGAATTTGATTAAGCAAATGCGGATGAGTTCTGAGGGGTTGTATGGGTTTGACAGATACTGATTCTTATGCAACATGTCTTCAAAATATTTCACAAGACTGGAAAATTATTAAGTTTTATTGACTTGATATCATTAAGATGTTGCATTCAGTACCTAGTTGTCCTATATGTGCCACTACATGAGTGCCGAATGGATCGACCAAATTTAAAGGTCTCGAACTTAGATGCCCATACTAGGAGGGAGCGTAACATTCTTTTAACAACCAACCAGGATGATCAACAAGCTGGGCAGAGAGTCCACGTTACTTCTTACAAAGAGACACGTGAATTACATTTTCCATAACCTCTCATCGCCAACGGCCTTGCCGTAGTGGTAACATCGGTTCCCGAAAGATCACCAAAGCTAAGCGCTACCGGGCTGGGCTAGCACTTGCATGGGTTACCGCCCGGGCTGCTGAGCGCTGTTGGCAAGTGGGGTGCACTGAGCCCTTGTGAGGCAAACTGAGGAGCTACTTGACTGAGAAGTAGCGGCTCCGGTCTCGTAAACTGAAATACGGACGGGACAGCGGTGTGCCGACCACACGCCCGCATCCAGTGACACTTGTGGATGAGGATGACACGGCGGCCGGTCGGTACCGTTGGGTCTTAGTGGCGTATTCTGGCAGAGTTTAGTTTAGTTTAGATTTTTTATAACCTCTTCTCCAGGACTTAGGCGAATGCCACTCTCTCTCTTATAACTTGCGCCTGTCCCTCTATCCATTATTCAGCTTTCGGCCCTTAAATATTACTGTTCCTGTTTTTAACTTTTTGTCATCCATGTGACTGGCGTAAGGTATAACTACATCCTTCTTATAGGGTCCCAATTAGAACCCGAAAATTCGATATGTGCAGACATTATCCTCAGAGCATTTATTACTTGAAAATGCACCTGCTACATACTGCCCTCATCCCACTTTCCGTTCTTTAAAGTGCACAAGACCAGCTGTGGCCAGTTCTATAGTGCTCTTCGGGCATTTGGAGTGCGTGTTAAGTGGGAAAGGCGGCAAGTATCGAACGATTTCAAAGACGTACCGGGGACCGATGACCGTCGCAGTCTGGTCCCTTTAATCCCCCAAACCAACCAACCAACGAACCAACCAAAGACGTACCGCAAGAATTGTAGCAAGTCGACATAGTCAGTAAAAAAATATAACAGAGACTGGTAACCGAGGAAGACTGGAGAAGAATTCTGCTGCAACATTTATGTATATTGCGTAGGGATCATTAGAATAAAATGAGAAAGATTATAGCGTGTTCAGAGGTGTACAGACAGCAGCACGCGAATTGGGTGGGACAGATAATCGATAATATTGGTAGCAAGTACCCTCCCACACATATCATATAATGGTTAGCCCAGTATATGTCTAGATGTGGATCAAAAAATGGAATGGCAAGAACTGAACAGATTTAATAGAACTATGAAAGTGACCTTGGAAAGAAGTATGTGTAGTATTACACCATTTGTTCAGAACCATCCGGGCAGCCCCGAAACCAAGATCAGGCAGACCTCATTGTACTGATGGACAGGGACCGTCGAGTGTTACGGACGATGGTTAAAAAAATCGCATGACAACAGCGGAAGAAATCACTCATCAGTTTCAAAGTACTACCAGTAGTCTAGCCGGTAAAATGACCGTCCGCAGGGAGTTAAAAACAATGCGGTACGATGGTCGAGCAGCTCCTCAAAAGCCACACATTTCTGTAGTCAGTACTAAGAGACACGACGTGATGTAAAGAAAGGCTGAGTAAGAAGAGTGATTTGGAGTGGTGGGTCGCACATAGCCTTTGTCAGTCCGATAGAAGGGTTTGTGTTTGGCAAATGCCTGGAGAGTGTTACGTGCATCATGTGTTGTACCATCACTGAAGTATAGATGAGGTGGTGGTATGGTCTGGCGATGTTTTCATGGCCAGAGTGTGATCCCCGTACTGCGATCGAGACAACGTTAAATGAAGAAGGATGTGACAATATTTGACAGCACTAAGTACTGCGTACAGTAGATTAACAGTTCGCAGACAATGATTGTTTGTGCCAGCTCCTCATGAAGCAGCATCTTTGAGACAATTATGTGTGAACAACAGTATTCCTGAAATGAATTGAACCCAATGGAACGCCTTTGGGATGAGTCAGAACATCGACTTCGCTTCAGACAACAGCTTCCACAACCTCTGTGGTTTCGGCTCTTGAGGAAGAATGATCTGCTGTTCATCCACAGACATTCCAGACACCTCACTGAAAGTGTTCACAGCAAAGTTCAAACCGTCACAAAGGCGAGGGGTGGATACATCCAAAATTAATATCCACTGGTTGATTTTGGGTGAGGGGGCACATCGGATTAGGGAGGGATGGAGAAGGAAGTCGGTCGTTCATTTTCTAACGAACCATCGTGGCATTTACCTGAAGCGATTTAGGGAAATCACGGAAAATCTATATCAGGATGGCTGGACGCGGGTTTGAATCGTCGTCCTCCCGAATGCGAGTCCAGTGTGCTAACCACTGCGCCACCTCGCTCGGTATCCACTGTTCACATAGTGTATAAGTGCAGGTAATATTGAGAAGAATGTCTACGGTCTTCAAAGAAAAAGCTGAAGCAGATGTGTTGAAAAAAGTCATTATTATTATAACGTCTGGCATTCCAGCGAATATGAGAATATAGGAGACAAATACTGCTGCTCGACAGTTATTAGAGAAAAAAAAGATTAGCACCTCAGCCGTTGTTTTATAACGATTTATTCGCATAAAGTAAGCGGTAGGCAGCACTCACAAAGGCTCTGTCGCAACTGTATCTGGAAAATAACTATAAGATCTCATTTACAAAGGATAACCTCCTTCTCTCTGACATGTGGTCTCATCCGAAAGCCGAAATGAACAGTTGTAGTGCAACTAATTCTTTTGGATTTTGTTACAAGGTGCTACATGAACGATAATGATCGGGAAAGGACCTCAATGCTTGTCAAAATGTTACCACTGTTGCGACATCGTGCGAGTGGCAAAAATTGTGACGTCACAAGTAGAAAAATACTGCTTTCACCATTGGAATAATTTCACGTGTGCACACTGGAAACAGTGGAAGAATAAAATGTTTAAATAAGTATTTGCGCCCTGTGAATTTGTTTTTATAAATACGTTCATTCTGTTGAAGTAGGTGTGTCTTTGTTACCAACTAGCTATGCAGTGGGCTTTTTCTCCTCATGTAAAATATTTTCTCTTCCTTCGGGGTAATCATCTCACTGGAAGAAGCCTTAATAATGTCTCGGTTTCAACTTACACGCATACTTCTGAGGAATAATTCGCTTTCTGCAAAGTTTGATGAAACGCGTATTCTGAGAGAGAGAGACAGAGAGAGAGAGAGAGAGAGAGAGAGAGAGATGGCACTCCGTTCTGTATGCGTGTTGAATGCATCTCCCTCTCTCCGGCTTCGTCACCCCAATTAGCGCGTTCCGCTACGAGCTGCTGCGCAGAAGTTTCCTGACTTTGCTCGACGTTCGCCTTACCCTTCACTTCGCAGTTTCCGAAACTTTGCGTTCCAGTTACTCCGTAATCGGGCTGAGGAATTCGGCTGCTCAGGAAGTAATTCATTTTTTAATAAATGCTTAACTGAAACTTTCTATGCGTCAACGTAAAAGTAATTCTTTTGTTTTCAATTTGTCCAAAAGAAGCATAATTGAAACATAAGAACCATTTTTCTTACAATTGCTGCTGCAAACTTCAGAAGAATTACAAAGACTCTCAGCTCTCAAAACGGGGGAAGTGAGATGGAATTTTTTCATCACAGGGAGAATTACGTAAAGAAAAAATAAAAGCTAACACCAGAACGAAGATCGAGCTTCATGGGACGTCTTTACAGAGTCATTGAGAATAGAGTCACGGAACAAAAATGTCAAAGAAGAAAATTACTTCATTCATGATGCCTCGAGAGCACCGCCGCTACTTTTGAAAAGACCACTATAATGCAGAACTGCAATCAGCCACACTTTTTAAATGAATTGTTTATTACACCGGAACTAGTTTCAGTCCTAGGCCTATCGTCAGACGACAGCGAGGATTTCTGGAATAGTTTCACATTTCTGTCGTATAAGAAACATTAGTGAACATTTTCAGTTAGCCTTTAATGTGACTGTCACTGATATCGAATGAAACAATAGCTTTACAGTCACCAGTCACTATTTATTTATATCCAAAACGCGTTTCAAAGGCTTAAACCTCCATCATCAGGCGGATTTATGAGTTCACCACGTACCGTACTCCCGTTTCACGTGGGCAACAGCAGACATTACAAGCAAAACTTCCTACTGAAAAATTTATCACAAACTCATGACATTTCTCGAAGATAATGTTAAATCTAAATTTCGAATACCTCTCAGCTACGTCGTAAGCACATGAGGTCTGTGGCAGTTTCGAATCACAAGATCTCGCTATTTTATTTCATTTCGTACTGGCTTCATCTGGGATGCGTTTACTGCATTACGTTCTACCGCACTAATCCTAGCATCTGAGCTCTGGCACAGAGTGAGATGAGAGAAAAGACGGCCCGCTCCCACTCTAGACAATATCGCTTACCTCAGACACAGGAGCTGGAAAGCACGGGATAGCGCGAGCCGCGTTGCAACGAGCGATGCAGAACACCGAACTCGATCTCCAGGACACCCAATAGGAAACGTCTTCATCACGTATTGGTTACTGGGATGTCGTCTGTTTAAACTGCAGGTAACAGTTGCCGTTAGTGGTCTTTTTAAGTGGATATTTGTGTGTGAGAGAGAGAGAGAGAGAGAGAGAGAGAGGAGGGAGAGGGGCGAGAGCTATGCTTATTTTTCAGATTTCCGTTTGTTGTTGTTTCAGTGGCTAACATGGTCAATGAGTTATTGCTTATATTGATTTGACCATTAATTACGTTCTGCAAGGGCTCTTTGTACGTCAAAGTAATGTCAGGAGTTTTTGTTGCGATAAAAACAATAAAAAAAAAGAAAACACGCTCTCACAGTGAACGATACATTCCAACATACAAAAATACACTCACACAAAACAATTGAGAAATATGAGACCACATACACAACACAAACAAAAGCCGAAAGGCAAACACTTAACGACACTTGGCAGCATTACACACTGTACACACACAAATGTTGATCACAAAATGGAAAGTGTAGGTGATGTGTTGTAATAAATGTGAATGAAAACACGCCAGAAATAGGTCAGCTAGGGCATGGGGACCAAATGAGCACATCTCCAGGACCGGATATATGGAATGACTACACTGGAAATCGTAGCACCAAATGACAATTTAAACTCACGAAATTTGTGTTACAAAAGTTGTTTCTAATTTGAAAATCATGACAAAATGTAATATAGAAACATATTGTATCTACTACATAATACATTTATTATATTTATCAAACGAAACGTGTATTACAGGCCACTGAAGATGCTTATCATTTAGTTGCATAGGTGGAACATACCTACATGAATCGATTAAAACACTTTAATAAAACCAACTCCGAGTAATATTCGGACACGCAGATAGAGACAGACGGACAAAAAGGATCCGCGAAAACGTCATTAACCATTTGTCCAAATGGTTAAATGGCTCTAAGCACTATGGGACTTAACATCTGAGGTCATCAGTCCCCTATTCTTAGAATTACTTAAACCTAACTAACCTAATGACATTACACACATCCGTGCCCGAGACAGGATTCGAACCTGCGATCGTAGCAGGCGAGCGGTTCCGGCCTGAAGCGCCTAGCATTTGGACAGATCCGCAAAAATCTGATCTTTTATTTGTATATTAAATGCATTAAATCTCAATGAACCTTTGCTTACTTTGCAGATGAAAAACGACATTGTTTCTACCTTCCTTCGAACCGCATGATTACGTAGCTGTTCACTCTCTCGATTTGTATGATCACTAAGAGAATTCTCATCGGTGAACTTAAGCTTAGCTTCCTCCGACAAACGATTAACTTCTTGCTGGCGCGTTTGCTTCGGCTTGTCGGCACGCTGGTTAACTTAGGCACTGTGAAAGTTCTGCTATAAATTCATTTTGAACACAATATCACGACTGACTCTGACGCGCTATGATTTTAACCGGCGCTTCAGGGAACTACCAGAATGAAATCCGATACTTGTGCGGTATTACCAGAAAGAAATCTGCCACTTGTGCGGCACTTGCTTCAAATTTAATAAAATAAAGTGACATCCGTGATAAGAATGGATATTTTCTTTACTGAAAAGTTGACGTGAGGTTTCCGTCGCCCCGCCCGCCTCCCCCCGCTATAAATGAGATTTGGCGAGGTTACCAAACCCGATCTCCCATATTGAGGTCAATTAATGGACGTCGCTTTACTGACGACAGAAGTGTGGTTGCTCGTCTTATTTTATGAATCAGTATAAGCATTAGGTTATATTCCGACCCCTGTAAATTTGTTCATGGTTGCCCAGCTGTGGTAGGTTTTGAAAGGCGTCTCATTCTGAGGTTTTCCTGTCCAGCTTTCCTACAACGACAGATGCTGCACCACACTCTAGCCCACATCTCCTTACGATTGTGAACGAAGCAGTACCCAACGGCACTAGTAATAGAATAAGAGGTAGTGTATGTGAGCAACTATGCTCTGGTACTCCCATGCAGAGGTTTCGGTGCCAAATTTCCAGTGGAGTGAGGTTCCTTTCGCTGTAAGAATCATATTAATTTGACTCAACAATTGAGTAACGGTACGTCACTACGTATGTCTGCACTATACAGCGAGAAACATGAATCCTCTTCGATGTTGCACTGCGGGTGTGAAGAGGTTTCAGCTAGAAACCGCAGAGAGACAATTCAACAACACCCACGCTAACACTGGCTACAACCTAGTTACTCATTCAGCTACTTCTACGTTTAGTTCAGTCGTGTGGATGGCTTTAACGTGGATCTCGTGAGCTTCGCATCACATTCTACACTTCATTATTGATGACTTGGGTACTCCTTATTCTCGTTTCATGCTGTTAACAGTAATGAGAGTAGTTAAAATTAATCAAGACAGCTGTCTTGATTATAGCGAAGTGTTTTTGGAGTCTTATGTTCTGTTTCATCTTGCAGAAAAAGTAAGATGTTGTAATAGGACTCAGCGTAGAATATAAGACATATAGACAGCTTAACGTTGATCCAAAATGATGTGAAAATGTGGTTTCACTATAGAATCAAGAGAAAAGCTAGAAATACAAATCTTGGCATCGCTACTCTTTATATTTCGGCTTTATATTTCGGCTATATTACCTTGCCTTAGCCTCCTGTACGGAAAGGTTTGCGTGGCGTGTTAGATAACTATGTTTGGCATTTTACGTCCCGTAAAAGGTGTCTTTACGGATCAGCGAGGACTGTGTTTAATTTTTTAAACGAGTAGCTGCACTTCAGTGGTACAATGGAACTAGTCTAGACAGATCCCTCTTCAGAATAATGTGGTACTTACATATACATTACTGGCCATTAAAATTGCTACACCAAGAAGAAATGCACATGATAAACGGGTATTCATTGGACAAATATATTATACTAGAACTGGCATGTGATTACATTTTCACGCAATTTGGGTGCATAGATCACGAGAAATCATTACGCTGAACAACCACCTCTGGCCTTAATAACGGCCTTGATACGCCTGGGCATTGAGTCAAACAGAGTTTGGATGGCGTGTACAGGTACAGCTGCCCATGCAGCTTCAACACGATACCACAGTTCATCAAGAGTAGTGACTGGCGTATTGTGACGAGCCAGTTGCTCAGCCACCATTGACCAGACATTTTCACTTGGTGAGTTTTGTGGCGGCTTTCGTAGCGACAAACAATTCGCTGTAGAAACGGCTTACGAAGTCACCGCCACACTTTTAATAGCGGGCCGACCGGTCCGCTGGAACAGTGAACAGAAAGATGAAAACCCAAACACTCTGATTAAATAAAAGTCGGTACTTATCTTTATTAACGAAGATACAGAAACACAGTAGTGAACTCCGTGTCTACAGAAATCTGTCTAGTTCGAGTCGGAGCGGCTAGGTCAGCGTCGGCTGACGACAAACAACAAATCTGCTGCGATGAACACACAACTGACTAGCAAGTACACAATTCGGTGGCGAGTATACAACTGAGCGGCGAATATAGAACTGTCCTAGCGCTCGCGACTCCAGCGCTTAAGAAACCAGAAGCCAGCGGTGGCGCGCGCAGACTTGCGGCGATTTCCTGTCTCGCTGGCGCTGCTTATGCGGACGGCGCCCGGACTTTGATGCTGCTAACCTTTTGGCAGCGGGCTCGGGTGGCATTACTGGCTAGGATATAACAGTGAGAGATCTGGAGAATGTGCTAGCCAGGGCAGCACTCGAACATTTTCTGTATCCAGAAAGGCCCGTACAGGATCTGCAACATGCGGTCGTGCATTATCCTGCTGAAATGTAGGGTTTCGCAGGGATCGAACGAAGGGTAGAGCCACGGGTCGTAAAACATGTGAAATGTAACGCCCACTGTTCAAAGTGCCGTCAATGCGAACAAGAGGTGTCCGAGACGCGTAACCAATGGCACCCCATACCATCACGCCGGGTGATACGCCAATATGGCGATGACGAATACACGCTTCCAATGTGCGTTCACCACGATTTCGCCAAACACGGATGCGTCCATCACGATGCTGTAAACAGAACCTCGATTCATCCGAAAAAATGACGTTTTGCCATTCGTGCACCCAGGTTCGTCGTTGAGTACACCATCGCTGGCGGTCCTGTCTGTGATGCAGTGTCAAGGGTAACAGCAGCCATGATCTTCGAGCTGATCTTCGAGTAGTGTAATTCATCGTGTGGTGATAATTCACAGCTAAACAGAATGTCAGATTTGAATTTCATTATTTATTATAAGTTTAAGTGCATAGACCTGTCAACGTCAGTCAATGACAGTGCTTCATTCAAAGTTTCTTCGTCCACGACAAACAGAAGGGAGTAAATACCAGCTCCCAAGTTGATACTGTGTTCCTTGACTTCCAGAGGAGGTATTATATGACTTTTGATCTTCACAGTATATACAAACGCGTAGTAGTTGAGTTCCATGTGTGGCATTTTGTAGATTATTCTGTTGTAAACATTGAAATCGCTAAGCTATGAAACTGTAGTGAAATGCAGGAATTCCTGCAGTTGTTCGACGCTTGTTGCAGGAATGGGCAGTTGACACTCAATGTGCACAAATTTAACGTGCTGTGCATAATCAGGCAGAAAGACCTATGACTGTATCTTACACGACTGCAGAACATAATCAGTGGAAGCAGTGACATCCATTACATATCTGGGCGTGATTTATAGGGAAGGACTACATAGAACCAGTCGCAGGTAAGGCAGATGCCAGACGGAGATTCTTTAGAAGATTCTCAGGAACTCTAGTTCTCCCATAAAGGAGCTAGCTTACAAAACTGTCGTGCGATCAGTACTTAAATGTTGCTCGTCAATCTGGGATCCGTAACTCGTACACCCGCTATGGTGCAAGACACTCCTTATTACACAGAAAATATGGATACACTGTAATCAATTGATAGTTCACATTACCAATCTGCGCTGTGTCATTGCAAATTTTAGAGTACGCCAAGAGAATAATTCAGAAAGTCATAGTTCAACCACACCCGCCAGTGGTCCGTAGGACAGAACTCCGAAACCTAGTCCGGTTTCAATCTAGTAAACTGCCAGGTCATAGAAGTACGGAATAAGCAAGGTAGAGACTGCAGTACAGCACGATTCCCCCGTCGGCCAGATTTTGTTTCCAGCTTCACGTCAGCGGACAATCCCTTGTGACAGCCCCCTGGCGCCTCTTCAGGCCTGACCAGTAGTCTTGCACATAATACTGTAGTTCGCGACTGGGAACGTTCAATTTAGTTCGCGGTTCCGTCATGAACTAGGTCGCTCTTTTAGTTCGTTAGCTCCCATCTCGATTTCCAGAAAGACAGTTCGCTCGCTTTGCTACCGCTACTGCACACGTTATTTTATTCGTTACGCTAGTCTTTTAAATAATGACCAGTGTTGCCAATTCCTGTGTTATTACATTTTTATGTCGAGTAATTAGACTTCGAAAGGGTAAATAAACCAATTATTTACATAATGGGTAAAATGTGGTAGTCAAAAATGGCTCTGAGCACTATGGGACTTAACATCTGAGGTCATCAGTCCCCTATTCTTAGAACTACTTACACCTAACTAACCTAAGAAGACCACCCACATCCATGCCCGAGGCAGGACTCGAACCTGCGACCGTAGCGGTCACGCGGTTCCAGACTGAAGCGCCTAGAACCGCTCGGCCACACCGGCCGACAAAATGGGGTAGTCAACTACTTTACTTTACATACAGTGCACTCGTAGTATTTTAATTTTAAAATATATTTATTTATTTATTTATTAGTTCATTATAGGAATATTACTTACAGAATATGCTAAATGTGTTTTTTTTGTGAATAAAAATACACTTTCATAAATAATCGACTTTTTTAAAGTTTTGGAAATAACCAACAAAAAAATATTTCTGCTTTAGGTACAGGTTAAGTACTATATGGCACAAACAATAATACCTTTATCATTAACAGAAGAAACACTAACACTTATAATTTGTTACCAAACAATTAGACATAGAAAAAATAACTATGACCCCTGAGTGAGATCGTATTCTAAAGCATACTTTTTGTGCATTGCATTGTCATTCTTTAAATAATCAGTCTTCTAATTTTCAAGTGAAATATTACAAAAATTTACATATTATTATGTAAAAACATTAATTTGGAAACTTTGTTCGTTGATAACAGTGTTTTTTATTAATTAAGGATTTGTCCCGTCGCCGAAAAAACGCGTTCGCAGGGCACTGATGTTGCTACTATGCAAAATCTCCTTAACAGATATGCATATACATGAGGATATAACTGACGACGCTCGTGCCACCACTCAAGCGGATCTTTTTTTCGATCTAAATACTCTTCAAAAAATGGTTCAAATGGCTCTGAGCACTATGGGACTTAACATCTATGGTCATCAGTCCCCTAGAACTTAGAACTACTGAAACCTAACTAACCTAAGGACATCGCACACATCCATACCCGAGGCAGGATGCGAACTTTCGACCGTAGCGGTCGCGCGGTTCCAGACTGTAGAACCGCTCGGCCACTCCGGCCAGTTGATGATAGTCATTTTACATTAGACATTTTAGGTACTGTACTTACCTAACGCTGTGTACGATTTTACTTCTTGACACTGGTTATATGTCAGACACTGCAGTGCAGAATACCGTGAAACAGAAAATTCGCAGCACTGAACTATGTAACTGCAGCTGGCAGACGCTCAGCACGATATGACGCTCATTGGCGGGGGGAGGGGGGGGGAGCACGTGATTTTTTTTAAAGCCTACTGCGGGCTCTCGCGCCGTCTCGCTATTGTCTGTCGGTCTTCAGAAAAGAGCGAACGAACTAATTAGCGAGGTTATCCGTGAACTAGTTCGCGTAGTTTGCCTGTCGGAGTGCTCTTCCGAACTAGTTCGTTCGCGAACTACACAAGACTGCTGGCCAGACACTACGCGGCCTGCCGGTACGGCCAACGGAGCTTCTTCGCAGCCACCGGGCCGCACCGTTGAAATGCTCGTATTGTATCTTGCGTGTCACAGAGTGCGGCTGTGACGCAGCTGCAACGGGCCAGCCGCGCCTGCCAGCTCAGAGTTGTCTGCGGAATACAGATTGCCTCAGGCCGAAGCTGTTGTGCTCACTTGCTGGCGCATTTGACTGCCGCGTGGCAGCAGTACGCGGCGGCAGCTCTGTCATAGCGCGCTACATATCCAAGTTGTTAAGGCGGGGGCCACACGAGCGGAATAGCTGCGGAACGTCAGACGCGCGGTAAATGACCGCACCGCTATGGCGCATGGGGTAGATGCAGCAGTCCACACGGGGCGGAACGTCTGCGGCTGCGGAATTTTGCCGCTTGCCAGCCGCATCGCGCATAGCGAGGCGGAAAACCAGCTGCGGCACACGCAGCGCTATGGGTCATGAGAATCAATTGGGCATTTCACACGGGCGGTTCGACAGGTGTGCGGAGAAGGGCCAGCTGACAGCAGTCAATGCTGGGAGCGGAGAAGAGTGGCCATTTGCAGCAGGCAGTTGCGTGCTCCGTTCCGTGTGACTACAAAGTGACTTCCACGATGTGCCCACTAGACATTGAGAAAATAAATATGGATATTCTGATACTGGAAGTGGAAACAAGGGCTTGTATTTGGGATGTAAGGACCGAGGAATAAAAGGACAGAAATAAGAAGGATGATGCATGGCATGAAATCTGCTGTGCATTATTCGATGATTTCGCAGATCATTCAAGCACAGAGAAAAAAATCCGTTGGTAAGTTTTTTGTCCACTATTAGAATAATACAACTGGTTAAAAGATCACTCTGAATTACAACATAGTTAGCGAATTAGTTTTCTGGAACTCGTTAAGTATTTTTGTTTAGAGATTGCTGAACAATGATAAGTGATGAGAAAGCCCTGCATTTCTATTATTGTTGACATGTTACACATTGATAATGTAACAACAATGCACAAATATAACAATAGAAAAGAACAGCATATTTGGACAATAATGTGTAAGAATTGGCAATAATGGAATCGATTCTTTTGCATCGCATGAATTAAGCCACATGATCGCCTTGGACAATTACAATATTGGATAGAGTGATAAATCACTAAAAATAGAACATTAAACAAACCAGGTTCAGTAAGCACTGCTCTCAGACGAGTTTCTGGATAGTGTATGAAAGAGTCAACAGTAGCTGATTAGTTAGTTTTATTAAGTCTCAGGTGAATTTACAGGTGTAATTACCGATAATAACAAGCTAGAACAATAAAATTAATAAAACTGTAAATATTAAGGAAAATGCATATGAAAAGTTCATTTTCTGCTCTATGTAACACCTCAGATTTTGCTGTCCTGCCAAGGCACTTTACCAGCCTCACTTACAAAATAATTTGCCATTGCATCTCTGTTTCTTATTGCTGACACACTTCTTCGTCTTTCATCCAAGTTTGTTGCAGTCTCAAATCCATTCACAATAAATGTGTCTTCAATTTGGTGCCCATCTCTCTCGCGCACATAATTATGCAGAACACAACATGCTTTTGTTATGTCAACAGCAAAATCCAATCTCACATTCATGGCTCGCTGGAACACGCGCCATTTGTTCGACAAATTCCAGTGTTACATTCTTGATTTTCTTTATTTAAACTAACGACGTGTCACCTGAATATGTTTCTTATACTTCATTTTATCTGTTTCTACAATCGTGTTATAATTTCATGTATTGAGTCGTTCCATGACCATGGAGACTTCTCCTTAATGTGGTCCCACGGAACAATAAATAAATAAATAAGTAAATAAATAAAACAATATGCCGAAGGAACATTCAACGTACCTACAAGCCCGTGACAAACGGTAGTTGAAAATTCTCTTCTCGCGTGTCAACATTTTACCACCTTATGGTCATAGTACGTGTTCTGAGAGTCCAAATGCTTCGTCACCAACAAACACATACGGTGTAACTATACCAGTGGCATTTGGTAAGCCAGAGGGCTCTGGTATACACAATGTATTTCCGTTCAGACGTTTCCACAGGGTAGATTTTTTAAAAATTGTGCTGTCTGAATCTTTTCCAAACGAGCCAATGTCAACAAAACCGAATCTATAATCTGAGTCTGCCACTGCTAAAAGAACAATGGGAAAGAAGTCCTTATAATTATAAAACAGTGAACCACTCGTCTTAGGTTTGACCAACCGAATGTGTTTGCCATCGATTGCCCCTATGCAATTTGGGAAATTTGCACGGATTTGGGATCCATTGGCAATATTCTTCCATTCCTCCTCTGTCGGCTGAGGCAGACACTTGTCACGCAGGCAGCCCCAAATCGCACAGCACACTTTCCTTACTATGTACTATGTCACTGGCTGTTGACTTGCCTATTCTGTATGTATAGTGCAGATCAACTAAGTGACAACCAGTAGCCAAATACCTAAAACCAAAGATATAAATGTATAAAAATTATGTTCAATACTTAGTCATTATTTAATGATGTTAAAGATTTTAAAGTTACGTTAAATTTCCGTTTCTTTTTTTCTCCTTTGTAGGCCAGAAGGCACAACAAAAGTGGCGTAACATTAGGGACTATTATCGGAAATATGTAAGGAAAGTGAAGAAATCTGGTTCAGAAGCAGTAAGAATATTAAAATACGAGTACGCTGACCAGCTGGGGTTCTTGGCACCTGTTCAGAGGTTCAGTTTCAAGTCTACAGGAAGACGAAATTCAGCACTTGGAACATCCTTTGGAATTTTCCCTGGCAGAAGACGACACCGGCAATCCAGTAACATCAGTTGACGCCTCAACACCTGAGCAGATTTCAGTAGGCTCATCAGTTCCACAAAAGAAAACGAAAGTGAGAAGCGTGAAAATAGATCTTGAAGCTAAATTATGCAAATATCTGGATAGTCCTCCAATTCGTTCTCCGTCCGCTGAGGACGAAGACAAATCGTTTTTTGGTTCCTTGTTGCCCACGCTGCGTAAGTTTAATTTAGATCAAAAACTAGAATTACGTATGGAAGTTTTACGCCTACTTCAGCGCATCCGAAACGCAAAATCGCAACAATTTCATGGCTGTTATGCAGCGTGTCATCACCCTATGCAACATGCACCAACGCATGCAGTAAGCCCAGGACATTTCCAAACATTACATACACAAGGAAATATGTACAACCAGTGTGCAGCTCCTCAATTAGTGCAGATGCAGTCTCAACAGTATCGAGCTGAAAGAAGTCTGACGTCTAGGGAACAATCGCCTTCTATTTCACCAAAGTTTATTGATTCTGACTCTTGAGTAGAGGGTTTTTGCAGAAAAGTGAATTAAAAGGAGTTACTTTCCCTTTTTGCATGTCCATTCTGTTAATTTCATTTACAGTTAATTGGTTTCTTATCCTCAAAAGACAGATTTACATGTAACTGTAGTGGACTGACAAGGCAGCCAGTCCACAGTGAAGTAGCCGAAAGGGCACACGTACACACACGCCGACTGGCGCGAAGTCTGGAACAGGATTCGTAATGAATGTGATAAAGAAAAGAACGTAGCTACTAGAACACTTAACTTTTATATCGTCCTTTGGTATACAGCATTCTTGATTATACAAGTGAGACTATCTTGAGATACATGCAATGTTACAAATGGCGCCTTGCTAGGTCGTAGCCATTAACTTAGCTGAAGGCTATTCTGTCTCTCGGCAAATGAGAGAAAGGCTTCGTCAGTGTAGTCGCTAGCAACGTCGTCGTACAACTGGGGCGAGTGCTAGTCCGTCTCTCTAGACCTGCCTTGTGGTGGCGCTCGGTCTGCGATCCTGACAGTGGCGACACGGGGGTCCGACATGTACTAATGGACCGCGGCCGATTTAAGCTACCACCTAGCAAGTGTGGTGTCTGACGGTGACACCACAGTGACATTTCATTCAATATCAATAAAGAAAAGATAATTAAACTTGTTCGTTTATTGACATAATCATTATCTTTTTTAAAAAAATTGAAATGAAAGTGTTGTTAAAACTAGTGATAGACATTACTGGGTTTCTTTAATTTTAGCTGAGATAATTTTTGGCTGAGACAGGATACTTACACATTAGAATTCACTTACCTTATAGCCAGCATTTCCATTGAAGGTATAGCGAGTCTCATGTTCGTGTCTTGCCTCTGTAAAGCGTTTCTAAGCGTATGCTGTAATTCATCGAAGCTTGAGAAAGACATTCGGAAATAGTTGAAAAATTTCATTTCCTCCTCTCGTAGCTCGTTAAATACAACGTAAAACGCTCCTTGCAACAACCGACTACTCACTACTGGATGCACCCAGTACTTTCGGTGTATTTTTCTCTTTTTCAGTATTTTTTAACCCTACGTATGCCACTATTGCACAGTGTCGAGCATCCATCGCGACTACCAGCTTAAAATAAAGAAGGAGAGAATAATTCAGTCTATTTGCTTGGCCTCCTCGCGGCTACGAAGCGAATTATGTTCATTCTAAGAACATTACGCGCTGTACTAGAATGAAAAGTGTATTTTTTTCGCGTCTCTATTGCCATTTAATCGCAAGGTAAACAGTTACCAGGTCGACTTTACTTACATTCTTAAAAATTGTGTTCATAATAGTTATTTAATGTTTCGTGAATGAAACAGTGTAGACAAGAAAGAATGACACATACAGCAAATCGCTAACTATGCACCTGAATCTGCAAATGTCTTTTTCTACTTTTAAAATGATGAACCTCTTAAAGATGCAACGTTAACATAAAGTGTGACTGTAAATGCCTTCATAGACGACATGCGGAAAATAAACACGGCACAACTCTGCATTGTGAGCGAGAATAGCCTCGAGCGTGGCGCGCCGTCGGCAGCTGCGGCCAAACGCCAATATACAGGGTGATTCAAAAAGAATACCACAACTTTAAAAATGTGTATTTAATGAAAGAAACATAATATAACCTTCTGTTATACATCATTACAAAGAGTATTTAAAAAGGTTTTTTTTCACTCAAAAACAAGTTCAGAGATGTTCAATATGGCCCCCTCCAGACACTCGAGCAATATCAACCCGATACTCCAACTCGTTCCACACTCTCTGTAGCATATCAGGCGTAACAGTTTGGATAGCTGCTGTTATTTCTCGTTTGAAATCATCAATGGTGGCTGGGAGAGGTGGCCGAAACACCATATCCTTAACATCCTTCATCACTAAACACAATCTTTGAAACGAAAGATTCATCTGTTTCCATTTGAGCAAGGATAAAATCACAGAAATCGATTCTTTTAATCTTATCAGCTGCAGACAGTGCTTGAACCAATTTCAGACGATAAGGTTTCATAACTAACCTTTTTCGTAGGACTCTCCATACAGTTGATTGTGGAATTTGCAGCTCTCTGCTAGCTCTGCGAGTCGATTTTCCTGGGCTGCGAACAAATGCTTGCTGGATGCGTGCTACATTTTCATCACTCGTTCTCGGCCGTCCAGAACTTTTCCCTTTGCACAAACACCCATTCTCTGTAAACTGTTTATACCAACGTTTAATACACCACCTATCAGGAGGTTTAACACCATACTTCGTTCGAAATGCACGCTGAACAACTGTCGTCGATTCACTTCTGCCGTACTCAATAACACAAAAAGCTTTCTGTTGAGCGGTCGCCATCTTAGCATCAACTGACGCTGACGCCTAGTCAACAGCGCATCAAGCGAACAAATGTACAACTAAATGAAACTTTCTAGCTCCCTTAATTCGCCGACAGATAGTGCTTAGCTCTGCCTTTTGTCGTTGCAGAGTTTTATATTCCTAAAGTTGTGGTATTCTTTTTGAATCACCCTGTATATCACTCGATTACTCGAGACTGGAAAGAGATATGGTTCTCCTTCCAGTGTTACAAACAATTTCGATATCTTAGCTACAATTCGTACGCAGCATTATACGACCTCAGCCGGCCGAAGTGGCCGCGCGGTTCTGGCGCTGCAGTCTGGAACCGCGAGACCGCTACGGTCGCAGGTTCGAATCCTGCCTCGGGCAAGGATGTGTGTGATGTCCTTAGGTTAGTTAGGTTTAACTAGTTCTAAGTTCTAGGGGACTAATAACCTCAGCAGTTGAGTCCCATAGTGCTCAGAGCCATACGACCTCAAATGCACCAAACGCAAAGTAGCCAGCGACGACATTTTTTACTGCAAACTTTTCAAAATACGCGCTGTATTTTACTTAATTATGAAGTATCACGATGACCATGGGCAGCAGCCAAAAGAAAACCAGTTCATTATCAAGCTGTGATATCAGGCTATAACATGCGTAAAAATAAATTTTTTCGTCGAATAGTTTCCTCATGATCGAATGAGAGAGATTGCGTAGCGCAGAACACAGACGAATTCCAAAACAGTGGTTTTTCATTGTTTACACGAAAAGTTTAAGTTGTAATGAGAAGCTTCGTTTACATGAAACAATTTTTTTCGAGACAAAATACAGTAGATGACTCTCCGCACGAACATTCCGCAGCTAGCCGCATGGCTACAGGACTGCGTCTAGCCGCAGGCGTCGACCGTCGCGGAAACAATCCGCTCGTGTGGCCCCGGCCTAATGAGGTTTCGGCGGCTTCCGCAATCTGATAGCGGCCAGCCGCTCTTGCCTGTGTGGCTTCGCTTGCAACTGTACGCGTCGGCTACCCGCCGCAGCGTGAACTCCACCGGCAGGCCGCGTTTTGCCTGTCCAGGCCTTTACTGGCTGCTGGAGGAGTCGTTGATAGTGGACGTCGCAAGGTATCGACGTAGCTGAAGGATGCCAGAGATATAACAGTACGAAGTGGGAATGATAGAGGAAATAGAAAAGATCCAAAGAAGAGCAGCGCGTTTCGTTACAGGTTCATTTAGTTAGTGCGAAAGCATCACAGAAATGCTCAGCCAAGAGCGACGGCAGATGCTACAAGAGCATACGTTCCCGCAAGAGTCAACCAATATATTACTCCTCCTTCGTATATCTCGTGAAAACATCATGAAAGTAAGATGAGAGAGATTTGAGCTCACTCGGAGGCTTACCAACAATAGTTCTACCCGTGAACCATTCGCGGCTGGAGCAGGAAAAGGGGGAGAAGGGTACGGAAAAGACAGTTGTACTGAAAGTACCCGCCGCCACACACCATAAGGTAGCTTGTGGAATATAGATACGTGTAGCAACTCGCTTCTGAGTGCAGCAGCTGCGTTCATGTGCCGCGTTCCATCACCAACAAACTGTTAATGACCGCATCATTGGTGATATGGAGGAAAGGAATTCGACAGAATATGAAGGAACTTGAGGAGATATCATGTTTCTGAGGGAGCTGCTCGACAATCGATAAAACGGTACTAAGGATTTGGTGAATCCAGTAAGAGCTGTTTTGCCACACTGCTAATCGAAAAATAAGGAGTGAGCTCAGCGTTCTATCGATCTCGGCCCTCGTTGAGGATCTTTGTCTGCATAATTTTGCAGGTATGTCGGTGGCGCCATCGATGGGGACAAAAGCCGCGAAGCAAGGTTTTGGTGTGGTTCCTGGAGTGAATCGACCAGGAGCGCGAGAAGTTTGGAGTTCTGAATGGTACACGAGAGAACGAATCGGCTCCTGTGAGGGCGCCGAGCCTGGTTTTGACTGTCGGTTATCACCTGCCCTGCGAAGCGGTTTCCGCGAGTGGGAAACACACCAGCGACTTGGAGGTAAATATAAATGTCGTGTGACTGGGGCCTTCCGTCGGGTAGACCGCTCGCCGGGTGCAAGTCTTTCGATTTGACGCCACTTTGGCGATTTGCGCATCGATGGGGATGAAATGATGGTAATTAGGACAACACAACACCCAATCCCTGAGCGGAGAAAATCTCCGGCCCAGCCGGGGATCGAACCCTGGCCCTTAGGATTGACAGTCTGTCGCGCTGACCACTTTTTTTTTTTTACTTGCAATAATCTTTGTTGAACGAACCAACAGTACATGTATATACACAATGCAACAGTTCTTCAACGTACAATTTAAACATATACAAATGATTGTTAATTTAACAAAATATTAGAAAAAACATTAAATACAACAAAATATAACATATCTTTTTTTTTGGTGCTTAGCAAGAGGGTAGCGAAATGCCTGGGGCAACAACAAGAGATCTGGGTTTACCGTCTTTGGCGGCGCACAGAGGTAAAAGCCAACGATTCGTTGGATGAGTAGCCAAGCGTTTCGTTTTAGGGGGAAGGTAAGACGGTGCTTGTCGGTGTCTTCGAGCTGACACTCAGGGCAGAGTGGGGAGGTGGCCAGTCCTATGCGATAACGTCGACTATTAGCCGGGAATTTGCCATAGACTGAAACATACCAGAGTGGAGACACAGACGACGTTAAAAAGGGTGCATGCACACACCCCCAATCTGTTCGCCAGTTAATGTCAGTGTGCTGTAGCACCATGGCGTCGCAAGGGTAGGACAGCATGAACAAACGACAATAGTCTTTTGTACGGGGAGGACGGGTGACTGGATGATCGGCCCGAACGTAGCTGAATTCTATGAAACAATTGGCGACATGGAACAATACTGGAGAAATAGGTGCCACATTGATCGGTGGATCGAGAAAAGATGGTCGGAGGATATCTAAGACCACTCAGCTACAGGGGGCATATTGGAGATTATTTGGCCAGTTCGACACTAGTGAAGGTGGTCCGGTCTCTCGCACGTTTAAGGAGTGGAAGGACGACAGCCATCCCGTCCAAGTTAAGTAACCTACACGTATGTACTTCCCTCTCGCTCTTCCCCTTCTCCCTCTCCTCGCCTCCCCCCCCCCCCCCTCCCAGGTGGGGTTTAAGCAGCCATCACTCATAATTAATAGCAGCTGTTTATAAGTCATTTGCTTAAAATCTGATCAGTGGCTTTTGGCTGCCTGTTGCTGCTTTTTCGGTGACTGTTAATTATTTTTAAAATTCTGTGCTTTTGTGAGTACTGATTAAAAGTGGATTCACAATAAATGGCAGCTGTTTAAAAATCATTTGCTGAATATCTGATCAGGGAATTTTGATTAACTGTAGCTAACTGTTCAGTGACTTGTTGTGAGATTCAGTGACTGTTACTTTTTTTCAAACTTCTGTACCTTAGCTGACTACTGAGTGACAGTGGCTTTATAATTAATGGCAACTGTTTAAAGATCATTTAGTTTTAAAAAAATTGCCACGTTAATTTTGCTAACTGTAGTTAATTGTTTTAAAAATATTTTAGTTTTTTTGTATAACTAATGGCTGTTGGCTCATAATTAGTGGCAGCTGTTTGAAAGTATTTTTTCCAAAGTCTGTTCACTCAATTTTACTGTTGACTTTTTTAAAAACTCGTTTGACTTAATAAAGGTAATTTATGTGTTAAAGATGATGAACACTGAATCATCACTTAACATTTACGATCTGAAATGCCGTGGTCCATACATAAAACTCTCCCCTGACGTTTCGCCTTCGAATGCGGAAGGCAACCTGCGAGGACAACTGGCGAACTGCAACGAGAGCGCGAGTGAGCGCCGTATATATAAGCCATCCAGAGGGCGCCGCTGTCAGTCACGTGACGTCGGCTGTGCTATGATCTCTGATATTGCCAACTTTCTCAATCGAAATTAATCGATTGATACACTGTTGCTGCAATGTTGACATCCATATCTTATCCATCTTAATGCCTTCATCTTTTCTATTAAAATTATTCCAGTGTTTAGCAATCTCAATGGCGTCTCTGTACATTCGCGCATAATAATGCGACGTCTTTGCTATGACGGTCGTCTCACTAAACTTTATTTCATGATCACCTTCCTGAAACACATGTTCCGCTACAGCCGATTTATCAATATGTCCGAGGCGACAGTTCCTTTTATGTTCACTAGACGGGTGTTGACGCTTCTTTTTGTTGTGCCTATATAGACCTTTTCACAACAGCACGGAATTTTATAGACACCTTCTGTAGCTAGAGGATGTCGTTTATCCTTTGAGGATCTTAAACATTCTTTTATTTTCGCGGTGGGTCTGAAAACAGTTTCCTCATCGTACTTGCTTAAAATTTTTCCAATGCGATCAGTGACCTTACTGATAAATGGTAAGAACACTTTCCCCTTGGGTTGGTGTATGGACCACGGCATCTCAGCCCGGAAATGTTATGACAACACCTACCGTGCGAGCCTTCATTCTACGATCAACACTGAATCAGTTATGTGGGGCCCCAGTCCTTCCATTAGGGTGAACCGCACCCAGATCTTCCCACCAGAATTCCTAGCTATCAACTGGTAGCCCAGAGCGTGCTTATTTTCCCTTTTCGGATACACTCAGAAGCGGGGAGTGGCCATCCTTTCCC
Organism: Schistocerca nitens; assembly: GCF_023898315.1. NCBI lineage: Eukaryota > Metazoa > Arthropoda > Insecta > Orthoptera > Acrididae > Schistocerca > Schistocerca nitens. The sequence continues at coordinate 47,561,499 of NC_064616.1, read as the reverse complement.
TTCTTCCAACAACGTTCTGTTACTACCTTCTGTGGTGTCACCGCCAGACACCACACTTGCTAGGTGGTAGCCTTTAAATCGGCCGCGGTCCGTTAGTATACGTCGGACCCGCGTGTCGCCACTATCAGCGATTGCAGACCGAGCGCCGCCACACGGCAGGTCTAGAGAGACTTCCTAGCACTCGCCCCAGTTGTACAACCGACTTTGCTAGCGTTGGTTCACTGACAAAATACGCTCTCATTTGCCGAGACGATAGTTTAGCATAGCCTTCAACTACGTCATTTGCTACGACCTAGCAAGGCGCCATTATCAGTTACTATCGACATTGATTCATATACCGTCAAGACCGACGTTCACCATTAATGGATTAAAGTTAAGTATTCCACCAGCTACGTCCGTTTCTCTAAATTCTAATTTCCTTATCCTGTTCCAGACCTCACGCCAGCCTGCATGAGCTAAAACACATGGCTTTCGGCCTCCTCTAGTAACACGGTATTGGCTCTCCTGCCAACCAAAACATTGGCGACGAGGCACAACCGCGTTCTTATCGATATTGCCCTGATTTCCTTGTGTAATGGCTTCGCCACAATCTCCAGATGTACTGTCCGAATTTTATCGCTTACAGAATCAGCAGACGCAGGCCTTACTGGATGCCCTTGGACAGCTCGTCCAGGGTCGACGGGCAATGCAAAACGATGTGGCAGCCGCCGCTCCACCGATAACGCAGCCACAACACGCAGTTGCACCAACTTTTAGACCTTTTGATGCTGCACTGGAAAGCTGGACGGAGTGGTCACGCCAATTTGGATTCCATCTCGCCGCCTACAGAATTCAAGGAAACGGGCGGCAGCCTTTTTTGTTATCATCAATCGGGGTGACCACGTACCGTGTGATAGTCAAATTATTTCCCCGAAGTGACGTAGCAACTCTGTCCTACGACGAAATTTTGTCTGCATTAGATGCATATTTCAAAGAATCAGTCAATGTAGTTGCTAAAAGGTATACCTTCTTTTGTACAAAATGTACGGCAGGTCGAACTAATCGGGAGTGGGTTGCAACCTTGCAAGGCCTTACTAGGGATTGTGCTTTTGAGTGTCAATGTGGACTCCCTTATTCAGATACTATGGTACGTGATGCAATTGCACAGAACGTTTCTAATGTTTGTATACGGGAACAGATTTTGAAACTAGTCAATCTCTCCCTTCAAGAAGTGATGGACATATTGTATCGGCAGGACACACTTGACTTTGCTCTGGAATCATTTGAAACTTCACCAGCCGTGTGTGAGGTTAACCAGCCCGCCGGGCGAGCTGCACGGAGCAGTAAACAGCCCTCGAGCCTGGCCGCGCCGCTGCCGCCAGGCTCTCAGCCACGTGTGCCGCGCAGGCAAGCAAATGTAGTGCTAAAATCATGCCCGCGGCGTGCTACTAGACATTCGCGTGAGAATTGCCCATCACGACAGGCTATTTGTTTTTTCTGTAATAAAAAAGGACATGTTCAGAGTGTTTGCCAGAAAAAGCTCAGATCGACAACTCGCAACCATTCCAGGCCCTTTGCTTCGTGCTGACTACGAACCAAGGATACTCAGGCTCGTGAAAATTCGCCCATGGAAATTCATGTAGTTCATTCCACTCCGCTCAGTGCCACTCTCTCTAACAGTGACTGTGTTTGTCCCACAAATAGTGTGTGTCAACATCGCCGGAGATCCCGTCAAGTCGCAAGTGATTTTGTACCAGTGTCAGTTCACGTTGCACGAGACAGTGCTCTTGTCATCAGCAGGAAAATAAACTTTTTGTAGACTTGGACATTAACGGCAAAGTGCTACCATTCCAGCTCGATACCGGAGCTGCGGTTTCACTGATCAATCAAGACACTTACAAACTGCTGGGCACACTTCCGTTGAGTGCCGCAAATGTTAAGCTAACTAGCTATTCAGGTCAAAACATCCCTGTGTTAGGACAGTGCAGCCTTCTTGCAACATACAAAGGACACACAAAACATGTGTCATTTTATGTCCTTTGTTCTTCTTCTGCAGTGAACTTGTTTGGTTTGGATTTATTTCAGTTGCTTAACTTGTCTATAGTAAATCAGGTCCTATCAGTGAACCAGACTGTGCCTTCAGACAGTGTTTTTCGTCTATGTGAAGAATTTGCAGACATTTTTGCACCGGGCCTTGGTTGCACTAAGAACTTTCAAGCACATTTGGAACTGAAAGTAAACGCGCAACTGCCGGCCGCGGTGGTCTAGCGGTTCTGGCGCTGCAGTCCGGAACCGCGGGACTGCTACGGTCGCAGGTTCGAATCCTGCCTCGGGCATGGGTGTGTGTGATGTCCTTAGGTTAGTTAGGTTTAAGTAGTTCTAAGTTCTAGGGGACTTATGACCTAAGATGTTGAGTCTCATAGTGCTCAGAGCCATTTGAACCATTTTAAACGCGCAACTGAAATTTTTCAGAGCGCGCAATGTTCCCCATGCATTGCGTGATGAGGTCACAAAAACATTACACAATTTGGAATCGCAAGGTGCAATTGAATGTGTGCAGACTTCTCTCTGGGCATCACCCTTAGTAATTTTTCCAACACCTTCTGGAAAAATGATACTTTGTGTGGACTTCAAGGCAACAGTGAATCCACAAGTAGTGATTGCAACTTTTCCTTTACCCCGCCCGGAAGATCTTTTTGACAAACTGTGCCCGGGTAAATATTTTTCGAAGTTGGACCTAGAAGATGTGTACTTGCAAATACCGGTGGACGAAGAATCCACGCGCGTTTTGGTGGTTAACACGCATCTTGGTTTGTATCGATTCAAAAGACTGCCATTCGGGTGTGCATCCGCCCCTGCATTGTTTCAGCAATATCTATAAACTGTTTGTGCGTCGGTCCCTACTGCAGCAAATTATCTGGACGACGGAATGCGAACGCGCCTTTCGCCAGTTGAAATCGGCGTTGTTTCCAATACTTGCCTTACGCCATTCGATTCCCAGAAGTCCCTTTTGTTGATGGTGGATGCATCGGATTTCGGGATCGGTGCTGTGCTTGCGCACAAAAATGGATCGCACGATCGCCCTATTGCCTTTGCGTCCAAATTGCTCTCGTCTGCGCAAAGAAATTATTCACAGATCGAGAAAGAAGCATTGGCTCTCGTATTTGGTGTTACAAAGTTTCATGATTTCTTGTATGGTCGTCACTTTACCATCATCACATACCACAAACCTTTGACATCGCTTTTTCATCCGAACAAGCCTGTACCTCCACGTACAGTGCAGAAATTCATTCGCTGGTCTATTTTCCTCTCGCAGTACCGCTACGATATCTTGTATCGGTCCACTGCTAAACACGGAAACGCTGATGCGTTGTCCCGTTTGCCTGTTGCTGGGGATAGAGCATTCGATTCCTCCGAACTTGCTTGCATGTTCATTGATTCGGCAACCGATGACGTGGTCGAATCCTTTCCAATTGATTTTCGTCGTGTAGCTGCTGCCACAGCTGCCGACCCTGTCCTTGCTACCGTTCTGCGTTTTGTTGCTACGCAATGGCCCTTGTCAAAGTCACGAATCGGGGATCCGTTGGTTCGCCGATTTATTGCTCACAAGGAGAGACTTTTTGTTCGACGTGGTGTTTTGCTGTTGCGTTCTGATAATGATCAGTCCAGGGTCGTGGTCACACGTTTGTTACAGTCCTCTGTCTTACAGCTTCTCCACCAAGGACATTGGGGTATAGTGAGAACGAAACAACTTGCTCGTCAGCACTGTACTTGGTTCAGAATCGATGCCGCGATTACGAATATGTGCTCTTCTTGCATGGTGTGTGCAGAACAACAATCAGCCCCACCGCGGAAATTCTTTGCATGGCCAAAAGCCACTTCCCCTTGGCAACGCTTACACATCGATTTTGATGGTCCATTCTGGAATGCTCGATGGTTGGTTGTGGTAGATTCATTCAGTAATTTTCCTTTTGTTGTCCGGGTGTCTTCCACGACGTCATCTGCCACCATCCAAGCGTTATGTGTTATCTTTTGCATTGAAGGTCTTCCACAGACTATTGTTTCCGACAACGGCCAACAATTCATGTCCACAGAATTTCAGTTATTCTGCAAGGCCAATGGTATTCAACATCTGACGTCCGCGCCGTTTTCGCCACAGTCAAACGGTGCCGCTGAACGATTCGTCAGGACTTTCAAGTCACAGATGTTGAAGTTAAAAGAGTCGCATTCTCGGGAGGACGCGTTATTGCTCTTTTTGTCCTCGTATCGCTCTCAGCCCCAAGATGGTCGATCGCCGGCTGAGTTGCTCCACGGTCGTCATCATCGAACCTTGATGTCTTTGCTACATCCGCCGCATCAGGTTCCTGTGCAGCGGCAGACACCTGCTTTCGCTCCAGGCGACGTTGCCTGCTATCGTCACTACCGAGGTTCACGGCGTTGGCTCGAAGGGCGCATTCTTCGCTGCCTCGGACGCGCTTGGTATCTGGTTTTGGGGGCCTCTGGTGAGGTGCGCCGGCATCTCAACCAGCTGCGCCTCTGTCGTCGCATGGGATCTGCCGCTCGCCGTCTGCTTTCAGCGACGGTGCCGTCCGGTCAGCGCCCTGGGGACGCGTCGCTGCAGCTGCCGGGCGCCTCCCTGGGTCACGCGCTGCCGATCGCTTCCCGAGACCAGTTGTCCTACGATATGGAACTCTGGACCATATGTCGTCTTCGCCCGTCGGGTGCCCTGGCCCGATGGAGGTCGACCCTTCGGCCCCTCCTGTCTCTCTGCGAGCGCAGAGTCTTTGCGTGCACCCTGGAGCAGGTTTTCAGGCGTTTCCTAGCTCCCCGCGGTCCGAATGGCAGGGTGCGGGTGGCACAGCCTCGCCTGTTGTTAGGCTCCCCACCTCGTCGCATACGTCAACATGGGGTCCTCCCCACGGCGGGCGGAAGCCTTATGCCACAACCGTACGCCGATTTGCGGGGGAGGAATGTGGTGTCACCGCCAGACACCACACTTGCTAGGTGGTAGCCTTTAAATCGGTCGCGGTCCGTTAGTATACGTCGGACCCGCGTGTCGCCACTATCAGTGATTGCAGACCGAGCGCCGCCACACGGCAGGTCTAGAGAGACTTCCTAGCACTGGCCCAGTTGGTTCAAATGGTTCAAATGGCTCTGAGCACTATGGGACTTAACATCTGTGGTCATCAGTGCCCTAGAACTTAGAACTACTTAAACCTAACTAACCTAAGGACATCACACACATCCATGCCCGAGACAGGATTCGAACCTGCGACCGTAGCAGTCGCGCGGTTTCGGACTGAGCGCCTAGAACCGCGAGACCACCGCGGCCGGCTGGCCCAGTTGTACAACCGACTTTGCTAGCGATGGTTCACTGACAAAATACGCTCTCAGTTGCCGAGACGATAGTTTAGCATAGCCTTTAGCTACGTCATTTGCTACGACCTAGCAAGGCGCCATTATCAGTTACTATTGATATTGTTTCATGTACCGTCAAGACCGACGTTCACCATTAATGGATTAAAGTTAAGTATTCCACCAGCTACGTCCGTTTCTCTAAATTCTAATTTCCTTGTCCTGTTCCAGACCTCACGCCATCCTGCGTGAGCTAAAACGCGTGCCTTTCGGCCTCCTCTAGTAACACGGTGTTGGCTCTCCTGCCAACCAAAAAACCTTCCCTGTGCTAATTGTAAACTGTATTTCGTTAATTACACGGTGTTTCCCAGGTAACAATCGTCAGCATGGAAGCCAGGCCGTGCCCAGAGATAGGCTGCCTTAAGAAAGACCACCTTTTGTACGAATTACAAATTAGGCAGGAATTGGGCGAGGGCGCAGTGCCTGAATTGGCTGCTTGTCTGTACGGACCCTAGCCTCTGCTTCACTAGTGAGGTAGGTGCTGTGCTCAGTAATGGTTCAGCTGCCTTGGCGGGATCATCTTACGGGATAGAAAGCTTACGCTCAAACTAGTGTAAAAGATTCAAGTGTGGGCAACACATTGGGTGAATCTCCTTGGCGATTTAAAGCAGGCATCCCTGAAAACCTCGGAAAGTGCTGCTGTTGATAGCTTAATTAGTCCATTTATGGAGCTACAGATGGTGTAGCTGATAATCCGCACCGTCAGGAGAGTAGACAGGAAACCAAGCGAGCAGTAAATGTGATTACCTCTAATGCTTTTTCTGGGTTACCGAACTCCATTTTGCATCTTCTACATGGGATTAACGAGCTTTGTATCGGGCAGGTTGAGTTTGTGTTGTGATTAGCGGTTCGGTTTGAAATTCACGCTGATGCACTGTGCATTTCAAATTGTTCTTCAGCTTCCTTATGTGGTAACCCGTGGGATTTAAAGCAGAATTTTCTCTGAAAATATGAGGAGTGAAGGATCCCATTGTGATTTGAGTCAGTGCATTATTCAAATGAAATTGTCACCCAGGATTAGGCTTGAGTTGGAATGCAAGCATTTTTGGCGTGTGCAGTACCGATCACGAGACCTTGCTTAAATACACTGATGAAATCCGCACTGCTGTGCTAGCTCTGGGGTTGCAAGTAGTTGAAGGTGATGTGGTTAAAACAATATTAGGAGGCATGAAGCCTGAGGACCAGTTACATGTAGCTTTTTCTAGGAAACCTACCACCTTTGTGAAATTAGGTATGTTGGTTGCCGAGATGGGAGAATGGGAGGTGAGTAACTGCCTAGTCACTCCATCTGAGGGCAACCAGCAGGAGGCTGTAGGCTTTGCAGTCAGTAAGGTTAAACCTAAGATCTGTTTCAGGTATGATGGTAGTAGACATTTTGTGTGGCCATGTCTGACGCCATAGGATACCGGTGGGAAGAGTTTCCTGTCTTCCTGTTAACAATTGCTCCCACATTAGAGCAGTGCGAAATATAATGCATTCTTATGTGAATAAGCCCGTATGCGCTCTGTTGGATTCTTGGAGTTCTGTCTCACTACTTGATTATAATTGATACCACGAATTCGGGAATTTATGTAGAATGTCTCCTCTGCGCCTGCCCTCTGAGATGTCGTGTGGTTAATGGAAAAGAATTACCTCTAGTAGGGGAGTTGGGGGCAAGTTAGGCATACTGGATATTATATAGCCTGTAAACTTTGTAATTTGTAAGAATTTCTCAGTTAACTTGATACTAGGCTATGATTTTATAGAGTGTACCGATATGGTTCTTGATTGTCAAAGTCGCGCCTTTTACTTCAGATTTTATCCTAATGAAAGGATAGCATTGTGTTCAATGTCGGCTCTCTCAAACGATTAGTAATGTGCAGTCGGGGTCTTCTCAGTTTGCCACTGATCATTTGGAACATGGCGAGGCTAGGCAACTGTTGAGTGTGTTTTCCCAACGTCCTCACCAATAAATTAGGCATCACTAGTAAGATTAGATATAAGATTTGCTTGGTAGGTCATATTCCTCGTCAGGCGCCATACACATTGTCCCCATCCAAGATGCAGATTTTATACAGGCTAATTTATAACAAGTTCCAGGATGGCGTCATTAGGCCTTCGAGTTCTTCCTATGCTTCACACATTTTTCTCGTTCCTACAGGATAGAGTGGCGATTTTCGACCAGTTGTCAGTCATAGGGCACTCAACCAGAATGTTGTTTTGGAATCAGTTCCATTGGCTAAACTTCAAAAGTGCTTCGCCTGGTTGGTGGGTGCCTGTTGGTTCTCAGTACTGGACCTCAATCAAGTCTGTTATCATGTAACCTTTACCAAAGATTCCAAATCAGAAAACTTTAAAAGTTCAGTCAGGTTCCTCTTGGACTGTTTATGGGCGTGGCCGTGTTGTATCGTCTTTTGAACCATGTTTTGGGAGGTCTTGTGTTCAAATCCGTTTATAACTATCTTGATGCCGTGGTGGTTTATAGTGCAACGTTCGCAGAGCATTTGGACAACTTCAAAGACGTTTTGTTACTTAGGGAAGTCAGGCTTACTGTCAAGCTTTCTAAGATTATGTTGGCTTGCCCTTCTATATCCTTTTTTGGTCACTTGATTACGGTTCAAGAGGTGAGCATCGACCAGGAGCAGACACGTTCCTTGTATGACTCCCACGACCCCAAGAGCAAGAAGGGAGTGGTCAGTTTTATTCGAATGATGAATTTCTTTCGGAAGTTTGTTCCTAATTTCGCCCAATTAGCGGCTCATTTGAATAACTTGCGCAAGAACGGCCAGCCCTTTCTTTGGGGGGAGAGTCATCAAATTTCTGTCGCGTCGAACGATTCTCTTCAGAGCATCTGGGGGAGCAGCGTCTCGTCGCCTACACATTGCCCTATGTAGTTTGTGGGCACACCACAGTGTACTAGCAAAATCCTCGTCCTTCTCCCAGTTCCCGTTTCAATCGAAGGTTAAAACACAGTCCTGTCCCAGTAACTCAGCTTAGCCTGTTTCTACATGGCTTGCAAAAGGTGGTAGATTCTTCTCCGACTTCTACTCAGTTCCAACTTACATTGAAAAGATCACATGCGCTAAGTTGCAGGGATGGTAGTGCAGAGTCTGAGGGGCAGTTGCAAGATGCATAGGGACTACCTATAACCAAGTTGGAATTTGACTGTAGCAGATAGGTTCGAGAAAGATGACTCGTTTCGAGATATGAGAGTGCCAGAAATATGATTCACTAGTGGCTGTAATAATTAAAGGGCATCTCCATAGGATCCAACGCAGGTATATGGTTGAATGGAAAGACTTGATTCCAAATCCCAGACGGCATTTCTACCGAAAGCGTAGCATTAGAGATCTGAGAAGCTGGTATACATTTCTTACGACCTCAATCAGCACACCATCTACTACTGTTTGTGATCCTTCTCAATCAGCCATCGCCTATAACCCAGTCGATATATCACTGAAGCTCTGACATGGCATCGAGACAGAATGCGTTACAAATACAGTAGAAATATCTAGCGGCGGATGTGTGAGGGAGTTGCAATTATCAGTTTTATACCACACTACTTATCCTAATGACTTTCAACATTCGGTAAGTGGTCTGATACTATAAACTCCGGCGATCATCGTCTACATTCATTGTCACAGTATTAGTCTGGAAACAACCACTACCGAAAGCGTAGCATTAGAGATCTGAGAAGCTGGTATACATTTCTTACGACCTCAATCAGCACACCATCTACTACTGTTTGTGATCCTTCTCAATCTGCCATCGCCTATAACCCAGTCGATATATCACTGAACCTCTGACATGGCATCGAGACAGAATGCGTTACAAATACAGTAGAAATATCTAGCGGCGGATGTGTGAGGGAGTTGCAATTATCAGTTTTATACCACACTACTTATCCTAATCACTTTCAACATTCGGTAAGTGGTCTGATACTATAAACTCCGGCGATCATCGTCTATATTCATTGTCACAGTATTAGTCTGGAAACAACCACTTCATTCAGAGGTAATGCCATACGTAAATTTATAAAGCCATTATAGTTTTTAACATGGATATTTGTATGCACCTGTAGGCCCAAGACCGCTTGTGGTGGTAATATGGCTGTGTTTTTTAATATCTGGTGGTTTCTAAGACGATTACGCCGCTCTTTCTAAGACACTGTGGTACCACTCACAAGAAAAAATTATGACACATATCCACCCATCCTTGATTCTCGGTCAGTATTATTTCGTATTGCCGGTGAAGTGTTATACTTGGTAGTAGGGGGTGCGTGATAGGTTCTCCTTTAACATCAGGCTTGTAAAGTATGTGTTTGTGTTCTGACATGAGGAAAGGAAATGACTATGTCCAGTCGTAAGGAAGGTATGGATTTGACGCGGAATACTGTGATAGCAAAGAGACGAGTATGTCAAGTCATAAGAATGATACAGATATTTCTATTTCCAGAGCCACAACCGTCAGCAGGCTGTATTTCCGATACTTCGCTCATTGTCAAATGTTGTTCAATTGAGACTGCGATCGTAACATTTAATTGTAAGTATAGCGATAAAATATATATGTGACCGACTGCCTAGGATAAATCTATCTAGGGGTGCTTGGCGTGCAGAGCCGGTGCCCTGTGGCGGTAATGATTCACGTTTCCCGTTAACAGCAGGAGCTGTCCGAATCGAGAAGTCTGTTGGGAGTGTAGGAATGTAGCTGACATAAACATGTTGTCCTCTAGACGGCCAAATAGCGAGCTAATACTTAATATGTGTTGGGTATCTTTCATGATCGTGTGGAAATCTGAGAAGATTCAGCATGGACATGTGTTTGCACTGGGCCATTATCCCCTCCAATGTAAATTGGTCGGTTGACTACTTCTTCATATTTCACGTCTTTATTTAGCTGAGAGAACATCGATTGTGGGTGTGCATCTAGCAGGTGAAAGACAGATGGAAGACACGTTTGCTGGTTCTCTAGACATGAGAAACACCTTATTTGACTTTGTAAATTATAGAGATGGTTTGGAATCTGTTACATCACCGACATCAGTATTCGTGAGTGGAAATATCAGTTTCCTTTACTTTTTTGAGTTCTCACGTAAAAGTCTTCGCAGACGGGATGTGTTTCTAGTTACTCAGTGGTTTACAGCATGCTCCACTTTGCTAAAGTTTCGGGTTTGTAGAGATATAATTTCCAGTCCATATCTTCGAAGTTACGTTGTGCGAGTGATCAGTAGGATACTGCTGTGTGCTTGATATCGAGATGTATCGCGTAAATGGTATAATATTATGGAAAACCATGTGAAAATCATATGTCCTTGTAATCCTAGAGTCTGGTGATGTGTGTAGAAAAGCAAGCAAGCAGGTCAGGTCCAGAAACAGTAACACGTATGTGCCGAGGGGAAACGTGCCCGTCTTTGTATAACAGTTTTGAGAGTGACTTTGATCCACTGAGGACACTCTGGTCACATGTTTGGAGTTGGTGGCTACCCGACCTCCTGGGAAATATCTAGTGCTGCGAGTATACCTATGGTGCATGTGCTTATGCTGTCTGTCTTCATGGTACATGTACGAATGATGTAAAAGGGACGATTTTGTATGTCACAGGATACGAATCGTATGTTTACTACATCGACACGGTATGTGGTGATATACTGCTGGGTTGGAGTTCGGTTTCACGCTCTAATACTCAAGCTCCTGTCCTCAGTGGGAGAGCACTGTAATTGACTAAGAGTGTTTCTGTATTTGACGTTATGTAGGGGCACTTTGCAGGGTTTAATTGTCGGTGCACTATGGCGATCTGTGTGAAATAGTTTTTTGCCACTGAAAGTCTCATCTGCAGAAAGAAAGAAAAGACAGATGGTGCTTCCACACTGGTGGCATCAGTAATTCGGCGGGTAAATTCGATAAGAATCAATCATAATGCTCCATTCATTCACAAGACACCCTTTGTGCTGGGATATAGGAGTCTCTACATAGCGGTGAGAACGTTTGCATATGTTGAAAGCGGGAATGGTAACATGTGATAGATGGGGTTCCACGTTAGGATCGTGAAGAATGCTTCTGACGTTATTCTGCGCTGTTTTCGCAAACAGGTTCTGTTAAGGCTAGAATTTCCATGCAGACAAGTTGAGAGATCATGAAAGCTCCTACAAAAGAGAGCATTAACTATTATTGGGACACTATACAATTTATGAGAGGTCGACTTGGTTTTTATTTTACATAGCCATGTGATATCAGTATAACATTGAGAACCTTTTTAGATGCATTTGTGATGGTGAGTAGCTATGCGCGCGCATTTCATGGCGATGTGTCAGCCACGCTGGGCAGGTAACCATGCGTGCACGGCTAGACGCAGCTCGAATGTCCCGTTAGGATCGTGAGGAAGAGAAAGTGTAATTGAGTAAGAGTCTTTCTGTATTTGACGATATGTTGGGCTCTTCTGCAGGGTTAAATGTCAGTGCAATATGGCGATCAGTAAATAATAGTTTTGGTGCTGAAACTCTTGTCTGCAGAAAACAATGGCGGACAGTGCTCCCACACTGGCTGCAATTTGATGGGTAAATGGACTGTCCCAGTAGGATTGCAGTCGAACATATTTCTATAGTGCGACCTGTGACATCAGTATAACATTGCGAACCTTTTAGCTACTATGCCAACATCTCTCTCTGCACTGGACCCACACCACAGCTATGCATCATCGCGTCAGCAATGGGGCCTATGTGAACACTTATTTCGATTGGAATTTCTCACGTGTCAAGCATGAAAGGGATGCTGGTGCCTCATGCATGCGGGACCCGAAAGGAGACCTGTGCATGGCTTGGCAGCTGATGGCCATGTTGTATCTTTGCGGGGGCTGCCGGAGCATCCTGACTTCTGGGTGCGTGTGCGGTAGCGTCCTGTTCGGTCCAGTGGACGGGGAGGGGGGGGGAGGGGGGAGGGCAGTGCGTGTACACGTTGGAGCCTTTTTCTTACGAGTTGTTTGTGTGTCTGTTGCATTATTTTGCTAGCAGGTCTGTAGGCTGTGCTATGTATTATTTGGACAATTTATGAGTAGTGAATGTGTCTGCAGAGCGTTTTACGTGCGTTATTTTTATAATTTAGGAGTTGTTTCCGTGTCTGTACTTCAGTGCACTGCATTATTACGGTGATTTATGAGTAGTTGACAGGTCTGTATGCTGTGTGATTTATTATCTTGGTAATTTATGAGTTGTTTGCATGTCTGCACATCAGTGTAGTACATTATTTATGAGTAGTTCGCAGGTCGGCAGACTCTGTATTGTGACCCCATGCAGATCAGAGCGAGTGTTTTGTGTCAGTGTAATAAATATACCATGTCAAATCTGTCCCTAAATAAATTGTTCCAAAAATAAATAAAGTACACTCCTACCTCTCTCCAGCAGCCCAGAACAGGCTGAGTCCTTTTTCCTTCACTGTCCCCTGCCCCAGACTGCCATATTGGATTATGTCACAGAAGGGACTACAGCGCCCTCTGGTGGCAGTACTATGTATTAAGTCAGTTGGACTCTGGATCTTGTGGTGAACACACTTGATGGTGGCACTCTCTCTAATTGTTTAAATAAAGAGTGCATGCAAAATAAAGACTTATGTCCAGCAGAGGCTGAGTTCCTTTTTCCGCCATCCCCCCACACTCTCTGCCGCCATCTTGGATTATGTCACAGGAGGGGCAATGGTGCCCTCTCATCGCAGTAATGTGTACTAGATCAGTTGGCCTCCAGACCCCATGGCAAACACACTTGATGGTGGTACTGACTCTAATTGTTCAAATAAAGACTGAAAAAAAGACATGCCCAGCACAGGCCATATCCTTTCCCACCAGTTCCTAGGAAGAGGTGGTGGTCGGGTGACTTAGGTTAGCGGAGGTAGCCGAAGTGCCCTTCTTTCCCGCCATTTTCTTATGTTAGTGGAGCTAGCCATTGTGTGTTGCATTGTCCTGATGGAATTTGAACTTCCCACCAGGGGGGCTAGCTGGGGGGCATATCACTTTTCTGCTAATTTCTGGGTGGGGGGGTGGAAAGGGAGGGGGGCTTATCAGAGGGGGGAGAGGTTAATTAATTGATCAATTTAATGAAGTAGTCAAACAAATTGATAAGAGCGAGAGGAGCTATCCAATAACTCAGACCTGAAATTGTACATGTAGCAGCGAGGGGTGAGGTTTCCTGAGAGGTAAGGGGAGTGGGAGGGGGCAGGAGAGCAATAGGTTAAGTCCCTGTCAATCAAAAGGAAGGATCCTTTTAGCAGAACAATAGCTTAAGGACATGTCAATCAAAGGAGAACAATAGGTTAAGGACCTGTCAATCAAAGGAGAACAATAGGTTAACTACCTGTCAATGAATGGAGAACAAAAGGTTTGCCCCTGAATGTGTTCCTACCCCTGATGTATGCAACCCACACTAACAAAATGGGCTTGCATGAACTTTGCCCTATTTCTTCCATCCATATTCTCAATAGAATTTGAAACAAGACACGTCCGACCAGGCAACGTGTTTCCATTCATCAACAGTCGAATGTTGGTGTTGACGAGCTCTGGGGAGGTGTATAGCTTTGTGTCATCTGGGGTACACGAGTGGACCTTCAGCTCTGAAAGCCCATATCGATGATGTTTCGTTGAATGGTTTCTCACGCTGACTCTTGTTGATTGGCCAGCATTGAAATCTGCAACAATTTGTGGAAGGGTTGCACTACTGTCACGTTGAACGATTCTCTTCTATCGACATTAGTCCCTTTCTTACCGGATCTTCTTCTGGCAGCAGCGATGTTGGAGATTTGATGTTTTACTGGATTTATGATATTCACGGTAAACTCGTGATACGGTCGTACGCGAAAATCCCCACTTCATCGCTACCTCAGAGATGTTGTGTACCATCATCGTGCACCTACTATAACACCACGTTTAAACTCACTTAAATGTTGATAGCCTGCCATTGTAACAGCAGTAACCGATCTAACGACTGCGTCAGACACTTGTTGTCTCATATATGTGTTGTTGACCACAGCGCTGTATTCTGCCTGTTTACAATCTCTGTGTTTGGATACGCATGCCGGTACCAGTTTCTTTGGTGCTGCAGTGTACATAGACCATAGGGCATTTCTGCTCGATACTGGTAATCACGTGTTGAATTGGGTATCGGCCCGCCCCAGAAATACTGGTAGGGTTGGTCGCTGTTCAGTGACTGTTACTTGTTTTTAAAATTCTGTCCCTTCACTGTCTACTGAGTGACAGTGGTTTCATAATTAATGGCAGCTCTTTAATGATCATTTACTTAAAAAAACTGCTCAGTGAATTTTGTTGACTTTAGTTAACTGTTTTAAAATTTCTGTACTTTTGGTCTATAATTAATCGCTGTTGGCTCATAATTAATGCCAGCTGTTTATAAGTCTTTTTCTCTCAAGTCTGATCAGTCAATTTTACTCTTTATTGTTTTTAAAACTCATTTGAATTTAATAAAGGCTATTTATGTTTTAAAAATGATGAAGTCTGAAGCAGTTATGTGGGGACGCCATTCCTTCCATTAGGGTGACCTATCTCAAATCTTTCCACCCGAATTCCCAGTTATCAAGGAGAACGATTAGGATTTAATGGCCTGTTAATGATGAAGACATTAGCGATGGAGCACACGCTTGTACTGGGGACTCATGAGGAAGAGATACAGCTCTGTTCTTTTTAAGAGACCATCCCAACATTTGTGTTAGGGGTTGAGCAGCACAATGGAAAATCTAAACCCGAATAGCCGGAAACGGATTTGAGTCTTCCGGAATGCGAGTTCGTTTTTTTGCCACTACACTGTCCTGCTTGGTGCAACGCCTTTGGCTATGAAACAGTAACTAGTTAACGATAAATCAATTTCTGAATGCAGTGTAGGTGGAATACACGTGTTAGCATGGTCCATTGATATTCTTGTTTAGACATCTTTGGGAGTCATTGCTATGAAGCAGACAACTGGAAATTAGTAAGATGTTGCCTAATAAACGTCGACTCTGCTGAGTAGCGTTTTCTGGGTAGTTTGTGACACTACTGCCACATCTAGCGATATTCATTCGTTTTTAGCCACTATTTGGTGGTTATTTGATTGCGAGTACTGAACATGTGGGCTTGAGAGGAAGACTTCGCGTTTTTTTGCGCTGAGAAGGTGCACTCTCGATGGGATCTCAGGGTCCTGTTGTCGGCAGAAGGCAGTCAGTGAGTTTCATTATGAGAGGCGGACCTCCCTAGGGAGATGATCAGTTTTTTATGAATGTGAGGCTGTGGACTACTTCACTGGTTTGTGAGCAGAGCTGGCGTCTGATCTAGATGAGGACAGGGACATCGTGCCGCCCCTGCCATCCCCATAGAATAATTGGGTGTGTCATTCTTGCCTTTTCTGCACGAACATCAAAGGTGCCACCTGGCCAGCGTGAGAAAAACGGCTGCTTCTGCTCCAAAATTTTGGTCATCCAGTGGATCTTAGTTGCCCCGCCCTAATGTATGACATGAAGAAGCTGACACATCGAGGTACTGTCTGGTACCAACTTCCAGTTTGTTAATGTGTGTTTTGTACGTCAAGAGTGAGAAGGTTTTGCTGTTTCATCTGTGGACCACCATCTGTTGCTGACTGCTGCACGCTAATTGTTGTTGGGGAAAGTATCGCAATTGCAGTAGCATGAATCACTTTCTAGGCAACTCGCTACTTGCTTCCTTCACAACACAACTTTTGTTGCTCAGTTTAGTTATAATTTGTCGCTATTGTTGTATCATAATCTCTGATTCCACTAGCTGCCCAGATGAGGAGATCATGTTGCACTTTCTCCGTGCAGTCTTCCTCACTTTTTGGTACCTCCCTAAAGTGTTAGCGTCATTACGTAATTTGATTTAAGTTATAAGGTACTTTGTTCTCTGGTAATTTTTCTCTGTTTAGAGGAAAAACATCTGTTCATCTCAGTCTTTACTTAGATTTCGAGATTCTTTAAATTGTCTACTACTTTCCATGATTAGGTGACCACTAATAATAAATATAACCTGATGCAAACCAAGGGTTGTTATCCTGGCACTGACGAGACTATCGCTGTGCCCATTGGCCAAACCAACGATCATTATTCAGTGGAGGTAACGAACATTGAACTCACTTGTCTTGTTTGATTATAAATGCGTTTATTGACTAGGGAGAGCTGTGTCGATTTCCCTTAGGATTATAAGTTTACTTTGTGTTGTTTCATGACTATTTGGCTTACAAGCATGTAGTACTCAGACATAATACTTAGAAACATTGCATACAAATGTCAATCATTATTAAAATTTCATATCGACTCTTATCCAGAATCTTACTTTGGTTCCATATGATATCTTGCAATTAGAAGTGCACAGCCACACAAAGATTGGGATGCAAAAAGTTGTAGCATCTATTTTTGTTTCATGTTGTAGCTTGTGCATTCATCTGCAGCTGCAGCTTATGCTATCATGATGCGTGGGAACTACGTGTTGTTAATTTTTTGTTTTTTATATATGTACCTGTATTTTAGAGGATTTTATTGGTAAATTTTGCATCACGTGTGAAGATTCTTTGTATTATGTGTGAAGATATTTTTGTGCTAGGTATCATTCACTTATTTTACATCTATGATAAGGATAGTTCACTGTGTAACAGACTTTTTTTATTTCTTTCATACATGGATAGAGCTGGTCGTGATCTAGAGGGGCATGGAAAGTTTTTAACAAGGAATATTCAGTGGAATCACAGGAAAGCATGTCGCCATTCTCTGAGGTGGAGGCGCGAACAGCAGTTGCTTTGCCTGAAATAAAAAAAAAACCGCACCTACGACAGAACAGAGCTAACCTACCGCGACTTTCAAAATGCAGTCGACTATAGCGCAGAGCAGCTGAAATTTCGGAGATAGGGAAATGGGAGAAGGTAGGTGTTGTGACTTGGCAAGACAGCCAAGCCACTAGGGGATAGCCGAAAGGCACGCGTTTAAGCTCACGCAGGCTGGCGTGAGGTCTGGAACAGGTAAAGTAATTATACTAGCAAAAAACGTACGCAGCTTCTGGAATACTTAACTTTAATCCATAGTTGGTAAACATCGGTCTGACGGTACATGCATCACAAGATAATTAGCAAATGATAATGGCGCCTTGCTAGGTCGTAGCAAATGACGTAGCTGAAGGCTATGCTAACTATCGTCTCGGCAAATGACAGCGTATGTAGACAATGAACCATCGCTAGCAAAGTCGGCTGTACAACTGGGGCGAGTGCTAGGAAGTCTCTCTCTAGACCTGCCGTGTGGCGGCGCTCGGTCTGCAATCACTGATAGTGGCGACACGCGGGTCCGACGTATACTAGCGGACCGCGGCCGGTTTTAAGGCTACCACCTAGTAAGTGTGGTGACTGGCGGTGACATCACAGTAGGGAACAAACAAAGGCGGATAAAAAACAAGCAGAGGCAGACAGAAAAGAAGCACACGAGAGATACAGGAAGGCCGAAAAAGATAGGATAAAAGCAGAAACAGACAGTACTGAAGTGTGGGAGGACAAAAGTGGGTTAGGGAAGAGTTAGCTGCGTATGAAGAGAATTCGATGGGCGATTGAAAGCAGTGGATGAACAGCTGGTGAGTGTTTCAAAAGTGATAGAAAGCAACCTGAGCAGGCTGGTCCAGGCCGAGTCCAATTTAAAGAAAGTGGAGGAAACTAACACTAACTTTCTACATCTTCCTCTGTCGTGCACCCACGGTAACTGCTGTTCATCGGCGTCGAAGGCTGGAATTATAGCGAACACCCTGCAACAATCGTCTGATGGATCCCGGCTGGACGGCATTTCTTGGGTGATCTCGCCTTCTGTAACGCACAAGTATGCATCTGTCGTTGGACACCATGTCCATCTCTACATGCGGTTTGTTTTCTCTCGCAACGATGGCATGTACCAGCAGGACAATGCAACATGTCACACAGCTCACAGTATACGTGAGTGGTTCGAAGAGCAGCAGAGTGAGTTTACGTTACTCCCCTAGCCAACAAACTCCCCAGATTTAAACACAATCGAGAATCAGTGGGACCACCTAAACCGAGCTGTACCAGCCATGTACTTCAACCGAGAAACATAGCGCACTGGAGTCGGTATGGCACCACATAAAATATGAGTTCATTACATTAATCAATAAAAGATTAACTTAACTTTGACACTCTTCTTTGCCACAGGAGTGATGGCTAATTCACAACTGTTATGGACCAACAAAACATCACTTGATACAGTAATTAACAAACTGTTCTCTTGAGGTAACATATCCAACGTTTTCTGAAGTAGAAGTTCATCCGAAACTTAAACAACTCGTTGGTGTTACATGAAGATGTTGACTCTTTCAGATGCAGTCATGAAGTGGGCTGAGCTCTCTCCCGCACGCATCATAGCGGTCGGCGTTGCAGATGGCGGTTATTCAGGCTTTTGACAGGTGGTCACGTTAATGTGACTAGACAGTGAATTAAATGGCGAAGAGGCGACCTGCCAAGTCGTGCTCTCTTAGCTCGTATTCTTTACAGATCAAAGCAATTCACATAATAAAATAAGAAAGTTTGCACGAATCAGTATACGAAAATATGACTTCTGCCAAAACCCACCGTTGTACCTTGTCCACTGTGTTGTCAAGGGCCGCGCGGGATTAGCCGAGCGGTCTTAGCCGGCACGGTAACTCAGCGTGTTCGGTCAGAGGGTTAGCAGCCCTCTGTAATAAAAAAAAACTGAGGTAATCGATCAACAACGAACTTAAACGGATGTCTTACGACGTCCGCCCCGAGCAGATGCAACGAACAAAACCGAACAAAATGAGATTAAAAAAAAAAAAAAAGCGCTCTCAGGCGCTGCAGTCATGGACTGTGCGGCTGATCCCGGCGGAGGTTCGAGTCCTCCCTCAGGCATGGGTGTGTGTGTTTGTCCTTAGGATAATTTAATGTAAGTAATGTGTAAGCTTAGGGACTGATGACCTTAGCAGTTAAGTCCCATAAGATTTCACACACATTTGAACATTTTTTTGCTTCAAGAAATTACGGTGTCTATTGCAATATTCTGTTATTTCTTGTCATTGCTCCTCATGGCATCCGTATTCCTTGGAATTAAACGTATAGATATTCTAGTGCGTTATTTGAGTGTATCTCCCTTACGCAAAGCCAGAAGATGATATAGCCCCTTGAAACCTTGCACAATTAAATAACAACATTACATTGTTGTACGAGCAGTACTGTACACCTTTCAAAATGATTAGCTCAAATTGTTAAGCTCTGGTTGTTGAGATTTTACTTCTATAACCTGTATAGTGTTATCCAGCGTTTTGATGTTGCTGCAGCTTACAGTCCGAAAACTGGTTTAATGCAATTCCTGCGCTATATCTTGTGCAGTCGTTTCATTTCTGAATAACTACTGCAATCTACATCCACGTGAACCTGCTTACAATAAACAAGCCTTGGTCTCCCTCCACAATTTTTACCTCCCCTTCCCCCTACCCAAAATTCCCTCCATTACCAAACTGACACCGCGGGACTGCTACGGTCGCAGGTTCGAATCCTGCCTCGGGCATGGGTGTGTGTGATGTCCTTAGGTTAGTTAGGTTTAAGTAGTTCTAAGTTCTAGGGGACTTATGACCTAAGATGTTGAGTCCCATAGTGCTCAGAGCCATTTGAACCATTTGAACCAAACTGACAATTCATTGATGCCTCCAACTGGTCCTATCAACCGAGCCCTTGTTTATTCAAATGGTGCCATACATTTCTCTTCTCTCCAATTCGATTCAGAACCATCTTATTAGTTGTCCGATCTACCCATGCAATCTTCGGCGTTGTTCTGTAGCAGCACATCTCAAAAACTTCTATTCTCTTCCTGTATGAACTATTTATCTCCTAAGTTTCACTTCCATACAAGATTACACTCTATAAAAGATACCTTCAGAACATACTTCTTAATATGTTACTTTATATTTGTTAGTGACAAATATCCCTTAAACAGAAAAGCATCTTTTGCAACTGCCAATCTGCCCTTTATATCTACAATCTCTGCATCAACATCGTCAGTTGTTTTGCTGCACAAATAGTAAAAACAGTCTTTCCTAACCTAATTCCCTTGGCCTCACCTGATTTGGTTGACTGCAATCCGTTAGCCTTGATTTACTTTTATTGATATTAATCTCATAACTTCTTTTCAAGACACTATTGCGTTAAACTGATCTTCCAAGACCTTTTCCGTCTCTGACAAAATAACAAAGTCACCGGCAAAATCTCATAATTTTTATTTCTTTTACCTGAACTTCAGTTCGTTTTCCAAATTTGTTACTGAATTTCCTTTCCTGCTTCCTTAATGTAAAGACTGGATAGAATGAGCGATAGGAAGCCCTGTCTTAGTCTCACTCAACTAATTCTTGTATCTAGCTGTTATTGTATTATCGAAGAAAGAGTACGTAGTAGCTGCATCCTTTGACTATAGTTTCAGATTTTAAACGGTACAGCTCAAAACGTTGGTGCCCGTTGTTTTAGGCGAGGTTCCAGCGAATATTGTTTAGGTGGCTCAGTGAGTTTCGGCTCGCAGGAGGTCGATAAGAGTGGCCTTTGTGGGGGCCCTATTGTGCTTCCGTCACGAGCAGATGCGCTGCCGAACGGCGTGCCACGATTGTTCCCGCCCCTGGCGGTCCTCAATATGGCTCGTGCTGTGGTAACCGCAGTCCTCACACAATCCTGTAGGTGGCCTTGAACAGGTGTCGACGTCTCGTGTGAGTTTTGTGCCGTTACAGCTCTAAAAGAGCGAGCAGACAATTTTTTGGCCTAGCGTAGAGCTGACGTTGATCTCAATGGTCATTTTTTTCTTGATACATTTTGTGCTGGTGATGGCGCACAGTACACAAGTATTTGAAAATAGTTCGTATTTCAGAAAATAATTATTTCTTTACTACCGGTGTCGGTTATACAGGGTGTTTTAAAATTCATGTTACACATTTCTGGAAGTTGTAGAAGTGGCTCAGTAGATCAAGTTTTACTTAGGAACCCATGTTCAGAAACGTCATCCAACAATGCTGCAGCACGTCAAAGTTATAGGCGCCGGCAGCTGTAAATTTATGTACAGGGTTATTACAAATGATTGAAGCGATTTCACAGCTCTACAATAACTTTACTATTTGAGATATTTTCACAATGCTTTGCACACACATACAAAAACTCAAAAAGTTTTTTTAGGCATTCACAAATGTTCGATATGTGCCCCTTTAGTGATTCAGCAGACATCAAGCCGATAATAAAGTTCCTCCCACACTCGTCGCAGCATGTCCCCATCAATGAGTTCGAAAGCATCGTTGATGCGAGCTCGCAGTTCTGACACGTTTCTTGGTAGAGGAGGTTTAAACACTGAATCTTTCACATAACCCCACAGAAATAAATCGCATGGGGTTAAGTTGGGAGAGCGTGAAGGCCATGACATGAATTGCTGATCATGATCTCCACCACGACCGTTCCATCGGTTTTCCAATCTCCTGTTTAAGAAATGCCGAACATCATGATGGAAGTGCGGTGGAGCACCATCCTGTTGAAAGATGAAGTCGGCGCTGTCGGTCTCCAGTTGTGGCATGAGCCAATTTTCCAGCATGTCCAGATACACGTGTCCTGTAACGTTTTCTTCGCAGAAGAAAAAGGGGCCGTAAACTTTAAACCGCGAGATTGCACAAAACACGTTAACTTTTGGTGAATTGCGAATTTGCAGCACGAATGCGTGAGGATTCTCTACCGCCCAGATTCGCACATTGTGTCTGTTCACTTCACCATTAAAAAAAAATGTTGCTTCATCACTGAAAACAAGTTTCGCACTGAACGCATCCTCTTCCACGAGCTGTTGCAACCGCGCCGAAAATTCAAAGCGTTTGACTTTGTCATCGGGTGTCAGGGCTTGTAGCAATTGTAAATGGTAAGGCTTCTGCTGTAGCCTTTTCCGTAAGATTTTCCAAACTGTCGGCTGTGGTACGTTTAGCTCCCTGCTTGCTTTATTCGTCGACTTCCGCGGGCTACGCATGAAACTTGCCCGCACGCGTTCAACCGTTTCTTCGCTCACTGCAGGCCGACCCGTTGATTTCCCCTTACAGAGGCATCCAGAAGCTTTAAACTGCGCATACCATCGCCGAATGGAGTTAGCAGTTGGTGGATCTTTGTTGAACTTCGTCCTGAAGTGTCGTTGCACTGTTATGACTGACTGATGTGAGTCCATTTCAAGCACGACATACGCTTTCTCGGCTCCTGTCGCCATTTTGTCTCAATGCGCTCTCGAGCGCTCTGGCGGCAGAAACCTGAAGTGCGGCTTCAGCCGAACAAAACTTTATGAGTTTTTCTTCGTATCTGTAGTGTGTCGTGACCATATGTCAATGAATGGAGCTACAGTGAATTTATGAAATCGCTTCAATCATTTGTAATAGCCCTGTATATACGGGGTGACTCAGTGACGATGTTACAAAGTTTCTGGGATGATGGAGGAGGATAAATGTATCGATTTGGGTAGGGTTCCCCGTACAGGAAACGAACGAGTCGAAAGTTATAAGCGAAAACCGTTATGATACCTCTGACAGTTGAATACGTGTACTGGTGCTGTTGTTGCTAAGATTTTAGGGTCTGTAACTTTCTGTGGTGGCAGTATGGACCGAAACGAGAAAAAATGTCGTGCAAACATGAGCTCTAAAATACATACCTGCGGAGCTATGTGCACTTGTTCACCTTCACTGCTGTGAAACACATCTCTATTGGAGGAGGGCCTAACTTTGACGCTCTGTAGCGTAGCTGGATGACGTTTCCGGACAAGTGTTCCTATGCAAAACTTAATATACTAAGTCCCCTCTACAACCTCTAGAAGTGTTTAACATGAACCCTGTATAACCTTCTTCAGGTATCACAAAATTATTAACAGCATACATGACAATGTTCTTACTGTGGTGTGAAATAAAATAAAAGTCACCTTGCGTCACTTCTTTCAACAGCGAAATACATTAAACAGTCAACATTAAAATGTACTGGCACGGTTAAATCTTTGTAAACAGTTAGAACCAGGTTTGCAACTTTTCATGGGGTGTGCAGTCATTCTTCCCGAGCTCCATCGCTGAACATAAAGGGAAGACTCCATAATATGTAACATACTAGCAAGTACCCTCTCCAGTGCAATTCACAGTGGTTTGCAGAGTACAGATGTAGATACAGATTTCGATGCGACATAGATGCGTGTCACTGAAGAACGTAACAGATGATGAAATCAATAGAAGGCGTTTATCCAGCAGTAGGTGCCAGATGGATTACAGTGGTGAGAACGATGATGATGAGGATCTACTCATTGCAAAAAAAAAAAAAAAAAAAAAAAAAAAATATGGACAGTGTGCATTGATCTCAAAGGAGGCTGCACTGAAAAACAATGATATTTTTGACGTAAGAAATACAGTCTTTCACTGTCAGACTGAAAATTTTCTTCATTCGATTGTATACACGAGTATGGGTTGTCAGACTCCGTCCTTGGAAAAACACGATGTATTTCCTTTTTATTTTTTCCCAGTCATGTTTCGACACCTATGAGTCATGTTCTATGGATCTCGATTTATTGCTGTAAAAGTACTGCACAAAGATAGTGGTTGTTTTTCTATTTCAGACCTAAATATGTAACAATTAATTTTTTAATTTTTTTGATTTCTCGCCTGAAACTTCATTAATTGGGGCGGTGGATCTCTACAGGTTTATTTGCATTTACGCCTTTATATGGTTTTATGGCACAGAATCTACAAAGTACTCGGAATAATTTGCTTAGAGAGTTATGCATACTCAAAACACTTTTCCGAGAGTAGTAATGTCCTGTACTAAAATTTTGTATCCTGTGTTGTATCATTGGCGTGTTTTGTTGTTTGGTCGCAATTACATTCAAATTTTTTCACATCTTTAACGCCTCACCATCCTCTGGTATCGCACGTTTTCATACACAGAAGTAGACTGGAGAGAAAACTTACGTCGCTATACTCATCGACAGACGCCATCTTATTGTTGCCGCTCACTTGTTTCTCGTACCCGTCCAGTGTGGCGCTGATTTTGAATATTTGGTGCGAGTTTTCATGGTGCGTCTGCTAGGAGAAAAACTTATTATTATATCGTGTGTGTGTACGTGTGTGTGTGTGTGTGTGTGTGTGTGTGTATGAGAGACAGAAAGAGAAAGGAGAGGAGGCGGGAGGAGGAGAGAACGGAGAGGCTGAGAAACAAGGGTTTTCGGATAAAAGAAGATATTTGATGTAGAATGTTTTCCTTGAGAAAGTGTCTTGGTGTAATTCGTTTGGTGTTGCAGACAGTGTTCTCTCGCGTACTGTTGTGTATTCATTCAAAACTTTCTGCCCTTATATTACTTCTTTTTGTGTGTGGTAGTTCTCCTCTACTATAAGCTTTTGTGTTGAGAATGTAGTAACTGAATGTTACTTCTATTAATTCAGCACAAATATCCAAGGTAGCAGAAAATGTTTCCCCGCTATGATTCCTTAATTGTACCCGATTTGCACGCCTGCAAGGAAACACTTATTTGATAGGGAAACACTACAACCAAGCTGTGGCAAAGCAAGAAATAACGAATAACATTTATTAAGAGTGTGTTACAAAGTGGTACTGAACTCTGGCGCAGTTTGATGCGTGGCAGTCCATGTCCAAAAAGTAATATAGTGATATCTAACTAACTTTGTCGTCTCTTGGCAGACTGTGATACTGTAAGTATTACTGATAGTAATATTTGCAGACAATCTGTTACTCGTAGTAGTTCTCCATAACCAGCGACAGGTAAGTAGGAGGGTAGTCGTCAGAACACTGCGCTTAGCTAACTGCAGGCACTAAAGTGAGTTGTCTAGCTGCTGGTTCATAACTGGCGGTGTGTCTGTGGTGTGTCGTGTTTTGAGCATTTAGCCGGCAGTACTCCCATGTCTGCTAGTAAAATGCGGAAGCGAAGCAGTCCACAGTTGACAGCGTTCCCTGTTGGTGAAGGTACATGACGCAATTGAGGAAGTGGCGCGGTAGCAATAAGAGATCCGTGTTTGTGAGTGCCATCTGGAGACTACTGCATGGAGCTGCGAGACACCAGGCGAGTAGTTGTACCTCGTGGTGGTGACCTGATTCTGTACTACTTGGTAGAGACTATTGCTTTCTCTAAGGATCTTCAGATCTCTTTCAATATTACACTCCTGGAAATGGAAAAAAGAACACATTGACACCGGTGTGTCAGACCCACCATACTTGCTCCGGACACTGCGAGAGGGCTGTACAAGCAATGATCACACGCACGGCACAGCGGACACACAAGGAACCGCGGTGTTGGCCGTCGAATGGCGCTAGCTGCGCAGCATTTGTGCACCGCCGCCGTCAGTGTCAGCCACGCCGCCGTCAGTGTCAGCCAATTTGCCGTGGCATACGGAGCTCCATCGCAGTCTTTAACACTGGTAGCATGCCGCGACAGCGTGGACGTGAACCGTATGTGCAGTTGACGGACTTTGAGCGAGGGCGTATAGTGGGCATGCGGGAGGCCGGGTGGACGTACCGCCGAATTGCTCAACACGTGGGGCGTGAGGTCTCCACAGTACATCGATGTTGTCGCCAGTGGTCGGCGGAAGGTGCACGTGCCCGTCGACCTGGGACCGGACCGCAGCGACGCACGGATGCACGCCAAGACCGTAGGATCCTACGCAGTGCCGTAGGGGACCGCACCGCCACTTCCCAGCAAATTAGGGACACTGTTGCTCCTGGGGTATCGGCGAGGACCATTCGCAACCGTCTCCATGAAGCTGGGCTACGGTCCCGCACACCGTTAGGCCGTCTGCCGCTCACGCCCCAACATCGTGCAGCCCGCCTCCAGTGGTGTCGCGACAGGCGTGAATGGAGGGACGAATGGAGACGTGTCGTCGTCAGCGATGAGAGTCGCTTCTGCCTTGGTGCCAATGATGGTCGTATGCGTGTTTGGCGCCGTGCAGGTGAGCGCCACAATCAGGACTGCATACGACCGAGGCACACAGGGCCAACACCCGGCATCATGGTGTGGGGAGCGATCTCCTACACTGGCCGTACACCACTGGTGATCGTCGAGGGGACACTGAATAGTGCACGGTACATCCAAACCGTCATCGAACCCATCGTTCTACCATTCCTAGACCGGCAAGGGAACTTGCTGTTCCAACAGGACAATGCACGTCCGCATGTATCCCGTGCCACCGAACGTGCTCTAGAAGGTGTAAGTCAACTACCCTGGCCAGCAAGATCTCCGGATCTGTCCCCCATTGAGCATGTTTGGGACTGGATGAAGCGTCGTCTCACGCGGTCTGCACGTCCAGCACGAACGCTGGTCCAACTAAGGCGCCAGGTGGAAATGGCATGGCAAGCCGTTCCACAGGACTACATCCAGCATCTCTACGATCGTCTCCATGGGAGAATAGCAGCCTGCATTGCTGCGAAAGGTGGATATACACTGTACTAGTGCTGACATTGTGCATGCTCTGTTGCCTGTGTCTATGTGCCTGTGGTTCTGTCAGTGTGATCATGTGATGTATCTGACCCCAGGAATGTGTCAATAAAGTTTCCCCTTCCTGGGACAATGAATTCACGGTGTTCTTATTTCAATTTCCAGGAGTGTATTTGGGTGGTGATTTACCTCTGTGGGACGATCTCTTAAGTGAACTGTCTGCTGTCACTTTTTAAGGTTCAGAGATGCTTAAATGCCTAGTTTTAAAAAGTTCTTGCATGTTTGACTTATGTAGGGAGGTTTGCAAGGACTAGCAGTAAGCTGATAGATTACAGCTTTGCTGCTATTCTCCCATGGAGACGATCGTAGAGATGCTGGATGTAGTCCTGTGGAACGGCTTGCCATGCCATTTCCACCTGGCGCCTCAGTTGGACCAGCGTTCGTGCTGGACGTGCAGACCGCGTGAGACGACGCTTCATCCAGTCCCAAACATGCTCAATGGGGGACAGATCCGGAGATCTTGCTGGCCAGGGTAGTTGACTTACACCTTCTAGAGCACGTTCGGTGGCACGGGATACATGCGGACGTGCATTGTCCTGTGGGACGATCTCTTAAGTGAACTGTCTGCTGTCACTTTTTAAGGTTCAGAGATGCTTAAATGCCTAGTTTTAAAAAGTTCTTGCATGTTTGACTTATGTAGGGAGGTTTGCAAGGACTAGCAGTAAGCTGATAGATTACAGCTTTGTTGATTTTGTCTGTGGAGGTGTTGTTTTGGGATTTTTCTGTACTGTGTTGTTTGTGCGGTATGATATTTGTAATCCATCTTTCTTCAGAGTGTTCCCCACCCAATGAACAGTTTTGTTGCTGTATGTTACTGCACGGTCCAGTCATATTAATGTGACCACCGCCTATGTCCGATGTCAACGTGCAGTAGCCACTCGCAGGCGACAGTTGGCAGCACCAGCTGTGGGGAGTATATAAAGTATGTCGGGGGGACGCTGAAAACAGTGCAGTCGTTGTTGTACACTGGAAACGGGGCGATTTTTCTGACAGCCAAAAGGAAATGGTTTCTGGATTTCGGGCCAATGGTGAAAGCATTTCCGAAATGGCAAAGCTTGTAAATCGTTCGAGTGCCGCCGCAGTTAAAGAATACCGCGCATGGCAAAATGTCAGTATCCAAAAAGGGCGCCGAGGCAAGTGCGGTGCACGGCTGGCCAAAGATGACAGGGGTGAATGACTGACGCGGAGATGTACACGGGCGAATAGACGTGCAGCTGGTGAGCAATTGACCACACTGATGAACCGTGGGGCTGCCAACAGTGTCACCTAAACGACCTTTGATCGAACGTAGCTGGATACGAGCCTCTGTAACAGGTGCCTGGTTCATGCACTCACGCTAACTGTTGTTCATCGGCGACAAACGATGGAATTTACACGCTAGTACCGCAACTGGACGTCCAGTGTATGGCGACAGGTGGCCTTTTCAGATGAATCACGTTTTATGCTCCATCGGACAGATATGTATTGGCGTGTACGGCGTGAAACGTCGGAAAGGACAACCTGCAACAACTGTCGGAAGGGCCCAGGCTGCAGGGCATCCCCTAGGGGATCTCGTCATTGTGGAAGGCACAGTGGGTCAACACATGTATTCATCTATGCTTGAGGACTATTTCCATCCCTGCATGCTGTCTGTTTTTCGTCAGTGCGATGGCATCTACCAGCAGGACAATGCAACATGTCACACAGCTCGCAGTGTGCGTGCGTGGTTCGAAGAACACTTGAGTTTACCATACTCCCCTGACATCCAAAATCCTCGAATATAAACCCAGTCGCTCGCACCATGGATCCTCACCCAGGAAACCCAGCGCAGCTGGGCACAGACTGGTGTCGGCATGGGTTCACATCCCTGTCGACACCTTCCAGAGCCTCATTGATTATCTTCTTGTCCATCTCGCAGTGGTTCGCGCTTCGGGCTTTTGACAGGTCCCCTTAATGTGTCTGCACAGCGCATGTACTGTGTAGGCAACAGGAACTTCCAGCACCAACAACATGATTATCTTATATATACGGATATGTATACTGTTTCTTGCATGAGAAAGCGTCATGAACGTCATAAGACTTGCCTTGTGTCTGGAGGACGGGAGGTAGCACAAGGACAGAGCCATACACAGAGCGACACAGCCTGTAGAAATTTCAACCTTACTTTATGGTATTAAAGACGCTCAGAAAACTTCGAAGTCGGTGTTCTTGAGAATTTTTGACAGCTGATTGGAAAAGTTCTTGAGGGCTGATATTTATATACTGAGTACTCACAGGGAGACTACACGGAAATATATTTCTCGTATTTTTTTAAAATATTTATAGTACATTAAGTTCAGAACCATAATATCCGACAACCAAAGCTGACTGATGCAAGACTCAAAAATTCTCAAGCACATCTGCTTTGAAGTTTTCCAAGTGTCTTTAATCCCCTAAGTTAAGGTCAGTTTTTCGACAGGCAGCGTGGCTGTATGGTAGAACACTCGCCTACCCACGTTTGGGTATGGGTTCGAGTCCAGACCAATACAAATTATTAAACAAAGGTGCACGTTCTATGAAGATGTATAAGAGGCGAAAAGCATGTAAAGATTAAAAGAATTAATTTGTAATGTTTTTAATGCAAACAGTCGCTATAAACAATCTTTGACAAATGATCGATAATTAAAATTTATATTTGCAATAAAAATTTTATTTCATTGTGCAATATGTAATTTGAACTAAGAAGACGTCCATTTTCGCAAAAATAACAACTGGGTGTGTGTTAATTAGCATACATTCGACGAATTTTATTTTTAAATGAGGTAGGTATTAGTACTGAATGGAAAAAAAGAAAAAAATGATCGAAATGAGCCTCGAAACAGCGAACCCTCGATTATCAGACTTCAGTGCTATTATTTTTCCCCGCTTTATGTGTTCTATACTTCACGGAAATTCTCGTGGACCATACACCTATGTTTCCTATGTTTATAGGTTTGCACCCCCGCTCCCCCCCCCCCCCCCCCCTCACCCCAGGAAACGACAGAAATTTTTTGAGAGCCAACTCTTTTAATTTTAAACTGTGTAGGTAGATACACTGTTATTAACTTAATTAACACAGTCATAAGCAAGCTTTTTGGTGAAAACGCCCTCATTCTGAGTGAGCTAATTTCACTGAGGATGAGCCCTTCCAACTCTCTCATTCACGCTCGCATGCTACTTTTTCCGTAATGTTGGTAGGTGCCAGCAATAAATAATATATACATTTTTTATTATCCATGAAAACGTGAATTGTGTCGACTATTTTAGTTTCCCAGGTCACATGTCCTAATGGTGTATGATAAATAAATAAGACAAAGAGACATTTGTTTCGTATATCTCCTTTCGTTCATCCTCTTTATATGTCCAGACGATGTCTACATGTCTTTCTGAACCCACGATTCTACAGTATTGGGGCAAGGGTGATTCAGTCACACTCTGCATTGTTGCCAGATGCGTCGAAGGTTGTGGCGGAGACATCATCCAAGATGTCAGTGTGTAGACTTGGCAACAGTGCATGAAATCATCCAAGATAGTGGCCATGACGTCATCCAACATGGCGGAGTTTGGCGAAAAGTTTGAATTTTGCCGGAAGATAGGTCACTTGGGCTACCTCCACTAACCTAGGTCATCCGACCGCCACCTTTTCCTAGGAACTGGCGTCAAGTTTGAATTTTGGTGGTAAAGAAAGGTCAATTGGGCTATCTCCACTAACCTAAGAAAATGGTGTGAAAGAAAGGGCAGTTCCACTAACCTAAGTCACCTGACCTCCACCTCTTCCTAGGGATTGGCGGGAAAAGGACCCAGACTGCGCTGGGCTGCTGGAGAAAGGAAGGAGTGTACATTATTTACTTTGGAACAATTTATTTAGGGACGGATTTCGAGAGTTAGTACATTTATTACACTGATACAAAACACACACTCTGACATGCTTGGGGTCACGCCACACATCCTGCAGACCTGCAAACCACTAAAGGACTCAGCAAACATGCTTGCTAATCATCAACTGTCAAAATCATGCACCAGTCTTTATTTAAACAATTTGAGGCACTACAGCCATCCAGTGTGTTCCCCACAAGGCTCAGAGCCCAACTGATCTAGTACACAGTATCACGACCAAAGGGCGCTGTCATCCATTCTGTGACGTAATCCAAGTTAGCGGCCATGTCGTCAGCTGACACAAGTACCATTATCCAAGATAGCGGATTTCGCGGAAAACAGTGTGTTCACCACAAGGTCTGGATTAGTACACAGTACTTACACCAGAGACCTCTGTCGTCCATTCCATGACATAATCTAAGATGGTGGGGCCAAATGGTGTGAAACAGTGTGGTTGCCATGGGGTCCGGAGTCCAACTAACCAATTACACAGTACTGCCACCAGAGGGTGCTGTCATCCATTCCGTGATGTAACCCAAAATGGCGGTCTGGGGTGGGGGAAAATGGTGGGAAGAGGCCTCTGTCTGTGCTGGACATAAGTCTTTATTTTGCAGGCAGTGTCTCCACCACAAGATCTAGAGTCCAACTGACCTAGCACACAGTACTGCCACCAAAGGTTGCCTGCATCGCTCCTGTGATATAATCCAAGATGGTGGTCTGGAGGGTGAAAATGGCACGAAAATGACTGAACCTGCGCTGGGTTGCTGGAGAGAGTAAGGAAGGAGTGTACTTTATTTATTTTTGAACAATTTATTTAAGGATGGAGCATATTTACCACACTGACACAGAACACATGCTCTACATGCTTGGGCTCATGCTACACAGCAAACATACCTGCAAATTACTCCTAAATAACGCTCTGCAGACACGTAAAAAACTCCTAAATTACCGAAATAATTTTACAGACATGCAATCTCCTCCTAAATAATGCAGTACACAGATGTGGAGACACGAAATCAACTCATAAACTGTCCAAATAGTGCAAAGCACAGCCTACAGACCTGCCCGCAAAATAATGCAACAGACACGCAATCAACATGCACAAGCACCATCCGCCACCCCTGTCCAGTAGACCGCACAGAGGGCTACCTGCAGCCCCGTGAAGTGACGTGGCGTTCATCTGTTAGCTGGTTCTCTACACATGAGAAACACCTTATTTGAGTTTGTAAATTATAGGGATGCTTTGGAATGTGTTACATCACGGACATCAGTATTTGTGAGTGTAAATAGCAGTTTCCCCTACGTGTTTCACAGGATAGGAATTGTATCTTTACTATCGATACTGTATGTGGTGATATATTGACGGTCAGGGATCGGATTCACATTCTAATATTCAAGCTTCTGTCCTTGGTGGGAGAGCAGTGTAATTGAGTACGAGTCTTTTTGTATTTGACGATATGTAGAACACTTTGCAGGTTTTAATTGTCGATGCAATATGGCGAATAGGTTTTTACCACTGGAAGTCTAGACTGCAGAAAGAAAAAGAAAAGGTATACACTGTTTCCACACTGACAGCACGTGATGGAGGGGATGGCACCTTAGGACCGCTAGGAAGACTGCATTCGATGTTATTCTGCGCTATTTTCGTAAACAGGTTCTGTTAGGGCAAGAATTTCCGTGCATACAAGCTGAAACATCAAGAAAGCGAGCATTAAGTATTTCTGAGACGCTATACAATTTCCGAGAGGTCGACTTGGTTCTGATTTTGCATAGCCATGTGGCATCAGTGTAAGATTGAGAACCTTGTTAGATGTGCTTGTGATGGTTTGTAGCTATGCGCACGTACTTCATGATGTTGCGTCTCTCATGCTGGGCAGTTATGCATGGTTAGATGCAGCTCGCATGTGAAGCTAGAAACAATGCTCACTATGCTACTCTGTCATCAATGGTAAACACACGTGCTGCCCATATGTGCCTCACATATGGAAGCAGCGTGAGTGCGCCTTGTAGTTCTCTGATGTCAGTATAACACTGACTGCATACCTGAAAATAGACCCAACTTTGACCAGCAGTGGCGTGAGAGCAATGGGTCGCATTGGCTGGCATCAGGCAGTCGCTCGCGGCTGTGTCAGCGCGCTCTGCAAAAAGGTTTTGCTCCTGTCCAGTCGTGTCAGCAACGGTGCCTAGGTGAACATGTATTTCGTGGGAATTTATTACGTACCAAGTATGAAAGGAATGTCGCTGCCTCATGCTTGAGGGCACTTGTGTGTGGTTTGAGAGCTGATGGCCGTGTCACTTCATGGGGATACAGGTAGCCCCCTGTGCAGTCTACTGGCCAGGGGGTGGCGTACGGTGCTTGTGCATGTTGATTGCGTCTCTGTTGCATTATTTTGCGAACAGATCTGTAGGCTGTGCTTTGCACTATTTGGACAGTTTATGAGTCGATTTCATGTCCACACATCTGAGTACTGCATTATTTAGGATAAGATTGCATGTCTGCACTGAAGTTATTTCGGTAATTTAGGAGTTTTTTGCGTGTCTGCAGTGCATTGGTTAGGAGTGGTTTACAGGTCTGTGGGATGTGTGGCATGAGTCCAAGCATGTCAGAGTGTGCGTTCTGTATCAGTGTGTTAAATATGCTCCATTCTTAAATAAATTGTTCGAAAATAAATAAAGTACACTCCTTCTGTACTCTCTCCAGCAATCCAGTGCAGGCTCAGTCATTTTTGTGCCATTTTCCCCCTCCAGACCACCATCTTGGGTTATGTCACAGGAGCGATGCAGGCACCTTCTGGTGGCAGTACTATGTACTAGGTCAGTTGAACTCTAGATCTCGTGGTGGAGACACTGCCTGCAAAATAAAGACTTATGTCCAGCACAGGCAGAGGCCTTTCCCCACCATTTTCCCCCACTCCAGACCACCATTTTGGGTTACATCACGGAATGGATGACAGCACCCTCTGGTGGCAGTACAGTGTACAAGGTTAGTAGGACTCTGGACCCAACGGCAACCACACTCTTTCCCACCATTTCCCCCCACCATCTATGAACACACTGCTTCCCGCGAAAATCCGCCATCCTGGGCAATGGTACTTGTGTCATCAGCTGACGTCATGGCCGCCAAATTGCATTACGTCACGGAATGTGCAATAGCGCCCTCTGGTGGTGGTACTGTGTACTTGGTCAGTTGGGCTCTGGGCCTCATGGCGAACACACTGGATGACTGTAGTGCCTCAAATTGTTTAAATAAAGGCCGGTGCACTATTTTGACAGTTGATGATTATCAAACATGTTTGCAGTGTCTTTTAGTGGTTTCCAGGTCTGTACACTGTGTGACGTGACCCCAAGCATGTCAGAGTGTGTGTTTTGTATCAGTGTAATAAATGTACTAACTCTCGAAATCCGTCCCTAAATAAATTGTTCCAAAGTAAATAATGTACACTCCTTCCTTTCTCCAGCAGCCCAGCGCAGTCTGGGTCCTTTTCCCACCAATACCTTGAAAGAGGTGGCGGTTGGGTGACTTAGGTTAGTGGAACTGCCCTTTCTTTCCCACCATTTTCTTAGGTTATTGGAGATAGCCCAATTGACCTTTCTTTAACACCAAATTCAAACTTGGCACCAGTTCCTAGGAAGCGGTGGTGCTCCGATTACTTAGGTTAGTGGAGGTAGCCCAAATGACCTATCTTCCTGCGATTTTCTTAGGTTAGTAGAGGCTGCATTGTCCTGATGGAATTTGATCTTCCCTCCTTTTTCTGGGGGGGGGGGGGCTAAGGTTAGTGGACGTGGCCCAATTTACCTATCTTCCCGCCAAACTCCGCCATATTTGATGACGTCATGGCCACCATCTAGGATGACGTCATGCACTGTTGCCAAGTCTACACACCGCCATCTTGAATGACATCATCATATACATTTGGACACATCTGGCAACAATGCAGAGTGTGACAGAATCACTCTTGCCCCAATACTTACTACATCTTCATTCAGTCCATATTGCTCCCTAAAATAAACTTAATAAACTTTAATCGAAATTTTAAGTCGCACTTAAACTATAGGTACGTTGAATAAATGATGACATCTTACTTAATAACGGTATAATTTATTTGCTAAAATTAATTTGTCAAGTATCCATAAATTAAATCATTATAATGGCTGTCAAACACAAATTTGAATAGTGACCTTGCATCTCCTTGGAATGCTTTGGTAAGTAAGTTGCTATGTTTTTAATTTTAAGTACGTCCACATGTTCTCATTGTAAAGAAGACTTGTCAATTTACTCTCGTTTAAGTTCAAAAGATCATACTTGAAAATGATTGTACACACGAATATGTAGACCTGAACAAAGAAAGAACAGCAAACGCTAGGTTTTTCAGCTGATTGTATGAGTCAGTAATATCATTAGAGGTGTTAGAAATCTACACATCGTCCTTCTCTGTGTAATTTAAAGGAAATCACTTGTACAGCGAACTAAGTTCACTTGTGATTTTCTCCAAGATTTCCATAACAGCACAAAACCTTCCAATTTCTTGCAGCATAATACTTTTTTTTAATCCAGGAATTGCATTACAAATAACATTAAAGCGATGAAAATTGAATTCTGTTGCAGTAACATGAAGAAGTTGTTCCAGCAAAGACTAACGGCACTTCACTGTTCCTGAATTCCTAAAACTCATTAAAAAAGCTTCCCTCACATTTAAAACTGTTGTTTTGAAATTACAAATGTCAGTATCCTTTTTTTGTTTTTGCAATGTTTGTTTTTGCAATAAAAGTTTTTTCTTCAAGATATTCAACAAAAAGAGATAATTTGTTTTCGAATTAAATAACTTCCTTCCTCTAGCATCGATAAAACGTTTTCCGTTCCCCTGTAGTTTCCGACTGAGATGACTTTGAGGAAGCATAGTATCTATCGCGAAATAAAATTTATGAATCCACAATTCGTTCATTAGTTCTGGATATTGAAGGAGTAAGCTTTAATTCTTGTTATTTAGGTAGCGAAATTTTTCAAAACGTTTCCTCTTGAGAACCAAAGTATCTTGTTATGCAGAAGAAGATCTGTGTACTCGCTCTCTACATCAATTAAGAATTCTTTAAATTGGCGACGGTTAACAGGGTTAGCTGTAATGGAGTTAATAATCATTTTCGCGAATTTCATAACTTCACAAATTTCTTTCGAAAATGTCTGTACACAAAGCACTTCATGATGAAAAATGGAATGGTAAGTACTTATCTCGTGATTAATTTATCCCTACAGAATAGAAATTAACCCCTATCCTACACTGTCCCATCTGGTGAAACGGAGATGATTTTATTGAGTGAAATATGATATTTTTCAATGCACTCAATTGCAGCATTTGCTATATCCTCTCCACGTGTTTAACTATTGAGTGGCAATAATCCTAAAAGTTCTTCTTTAGCACATGCAGGTGATGTAAACAGAACAAAAAGTGAAATTTCCGGTGCATCTGTGCCATAACACTCGGCCGTTGCTGTCGCGATAGAGCTGAAAAGATCGACATCAAATACGTTTGTCTAGGTAACATATTTAAGTGGTTTATTTTGCAAGGTCACAGGTTAATGTAATCACTAGATAAGCCATTGCAAATGTGAAAGGTTGCCACAATAATAACCGGTGTAGCTGCCGGAACATTGAATTGAAGCGTGCAAACGTGCATGAATTGTGTTGTACAGGTGACGGATGTCAGTTTATGGGATAGAGTTCTATGCCTGTTGCTCTTGATCGGTCAGCACAGGAAATGATTCATGCTGGTTGTTGATGTCGCTGGAGTTGTCGCCTGCTGATGTCTCATATGTGCTCGACTGGAGACAGAGCTGGCGATCGAGCAGGCCAAGGCAACGTGTCGACAATCTGTAAAGCATGTTGGGTTACAGCGGCGGTATGCTGTTGAAGAACACCTCCTGGAATGTTGTTAAAGAACGACAGCACGTCAGGTCGAATTACCAGATTGACGTACAAATTTGAGGTCATGGTGCGTGGGCTAACCACGAGACCGATCTTGCTGTCATACAAAATCGCACCCCGGACCATAACGGCAGGTGCACGTCCAGTGTGTTTAGAATACACAGTTCGTTGTGTCACTGTGGTGGCAACTGCTGCTAAAATTACTGCTGCAGATACAGTACGATGCGCCAGAACCATACGCCGTATACGATGGTCTTCCCTCTCAGTAGTGCCACGTGGCTGCCAGGAGCCTGATCTTCTTACGACCGTACATTCTCGCGATCACCGCTTCTAGTAATCGTGTAAAGTGGCTACATTCCTACCAAGTCTTTTTCCAGTATCGCAGAAAGAACATCCAGCTTCTCGTAGCCCTATTACACGACATCGTTCAAGCTCAATGAGGTGTTGATATTGGCGTCTTTATCAACTCAAATGCATTCTTGACTAAAATCAATTAACCACGTCCAGTCGCAAAGGCAACTAACGCTCACGACTCTTACAGTCCGTATTTAAAGCAAACCTGACTTGCATCCTCACAGTGGCGCTAATAACGCCACTCTTATGCGACTGGCGCGAAATTTGAATAGACATCATCTGTCAGATGTAGAGACACGCCTAACAACTTTCGTTTATGTCGCACAACTCCTTCTTGATGTGGCAATTTCTTTCCCGTCAGCGTATTTTGCCTGTCCCATCTCCCACTATTTTAGCAGTCAGTGTTGACTATTTAATTTCTGTAGCAGATCTTCTTTGTTGTTAAAATCCCGAAATAGCTCTTCGGATGCATTTATAAGACAAATTTTCTCGTGGGACTTCAAAAACTAAGTAAGAAATTATTGTGGGGGAGAAGTAACTTTTATTGAATGCGTGACTACACTAGAAAGTGACACAGACACATGACACTCATCTTTCGACCTACTCACCAAGCCTTTGTAAACAACGGTCAGAACGTTCTACAAACTGTCCAATTTCTTGACGACGGAAATACGATCCTACGTCACAGAGTCGTCAGAGAACCACTGTGCCAACGTCCTTATCGTCGGAAAATCTGAGAGTGCTACAGATCAGTCCCTCGATTCGCTGAAACTTGTTGTCTGTGGTCGATGTCGACGTACCACCCACACCTGATCGGCCTTGGTCAAACTATTGACACCATTCCATTACGGCTGATCGCGACATTACATTTAGTCCATATAGCACCAAAATTTTACGTTGAATCTCTGTGCAATTTAGACATTTTGCCACCATAATCGTACTGTCTCGCGTACTTCGTCTCTGGAGCATATTTCCAGTTGCCACGCAGTTCCGCTCCTGTACTTTGATGCACTTATTATCCGCAATGTAGCAGAAGTCTGTCTGTAGGGAACCCAGGGCATGCTCTCTCTCTCTCTCTCTCTCTGTCCCGACAAAGCGCAATTCTTGTTGCGCAATGGTCTTGGCGTGTGACAATACTTTTTGAACCCCCTCGAATATATTCGTTTTCAGTGAATGATTTTCCTTTCTTAGCAATCTCTTGAGGAATCGTCAAACTTACCATATTAACATTGCTGGAAGTTACATACACTAATTAAATACAGAACATGATTTTTTTTTTACCCTACGTAAGTTCCTCAACTGCATTCTTCCTTGCATCATTGCATCACTGACAGGATACTGAGGAATAAATGCCACGCGTTTAGCTGCAAAGCGTCTCCCCATCTTAGATTTTTTTATGAGCCAGTTTCTACTTGTAAGTAAAACAGGTCGGAATACCGTTTAACTTCGAACGAAAGCGGAAGTCTCGGTCCATCGAACTTTAGTATAACGGTTTTCGTCTTCCGCACTTCTTGGCTTCTTCTGTAGCCATGTCAAATAAGGCACCTAAAAAATGCTTCATTTATAGTAATAAAGATACGAACACAAAATAATTAGAATTCCTTAGCTCATGATAAGTATAAATCTTTGGGGTTTGCATCTGAATGTGGAATTACAGGTAACTTTATGCTTCCAGTAGGCCCTCTGGCGCCCGCACACGTATTGTGGACGCGGCTAACCTAACCACTGCACAATGAGACTGCTGAATGGCTCACTCATCTGGAGCATGAATTGTCCCGTGCCTATAGACCGCCTGGAACTTCGCAGCCCCTAAATACGCAGAACTGCAGCGAGTGGAGTTGTAAATGCCGCAGGTGGGAAAACAATGGAGGGGAAGCAAAGCGCTTCGGACAGAAGCAGCAGGAATTACCAAGCATGCGGACAGCAACTACAGTTTTCGAGTTTCCTGCTAGGGCATGCGCTCGGTAGTAACACATTGTAGGACACACAGCGTATTCCAGACACCCACTACAACTGACTGCGTAATTCACAACAGTTCGTGCCGTCCGCGATCCCATAAAGACACATATTTCCGCTCAGAGATTGACACGTTAGTCAAATATCCTTTAAAATAGGCGAATACTAATGCTGAATTACATACACTGGAGAAGGTAGCATTTCACAATGACTGTGATCCAAAACTAGTTATGAAACTTTACACACACTCTCTCTCTCTGTCACACACACACACACACACACACACACACACACACACACACACACATGCACAGCACAAGCACACGAAACAGAACATAGTAAGAATAGAAATGAATAGAAATCACATTACATTATAAAAGACCAAGCAAACAGAAAAAGATTAGTTTATAACCTTACATATTGGGGTCATTTCCTACAATATATGTCGTTGGTTTCGAAAAACTAGGCTGCAGATTGGCTTCAGAGCAGAGAACAATGTAAGAGCGCGTCAGGTACACAATACAGATAAGAGCCGAACGTATACACTGAGCAGCCAGAACATTATGACTGTCGACCTGCTATCGATATAAACCCATCCACGCGATACCAGTGTCACTCGGAGAGAAATGACTGCTAGTCAGAGACACGCACGATGCATGTAGTTTAGTGAGCGTTCAGTCCGTGTGTGCCGGCCGCGGTGGTCTCGCGGTTCTAGGCGCGCAGTCCGGAACCGTGCGACTGCTACGCTCGCAGGTTCGAATCCTGCCTCGGGCATGGATGTGTGTGATGTCCTTAGGTTAGTTAGGTTTAAGTAGTTCTAAGTTCTAGGGGACTGATGACCACAGCAGTTGAGTCCCATAGTGCTCAGAGCCATTTGAACCATTTTTTTTTGTCCGTGTGTGCCGGCCGGGGTGACCAAGCGGTTATAGGTGCTACAGTCTGGAACCCCGCGACCGCTACGGTCGCTGGTTCGAATACTGCCTCGGGCCTGGATGTGTGTGATGTCCTTAGGTCAGTTAGGTTTAAGTAGTTCTAAGTTCTAGGGGACTGATGACCTCAGAAGTTAAGTCCCATAGCGCTCAGAGCCATTTGAACCATTTTTTTGTCCGTGTGTAGAATGGGCAAGGCGCGCGATCTATCTGAGTTTGACAGAGGGCAGATTATGATGAGGCTCGGCACGCGCATATCGGAAACTGCACGATTTGTTGGGGGTTCGAGGATACAGTTATGGTGTTAACATTATTAATAAAATTTTTAAACTACACACTATTATGGAGGGCTATTATGGTAGTTTTTTAGCTTAAACTAGTAAATTAAGAACTACTTACTATTTTGTCCCAGTTGCTCTTCTATTTCACCCCATGCTATGTCCTTTAAGTTAGTGTCTCTGTACTCCTCAAAATCTGTATTCCACAGCTGCGGAACGGTTATGAGGCTTCAAGAAGAAAAAGGAAAAAACTAGCACTTTTATGACTTCCGGCTCGTAACTTCTAAAACCCAGCTGGTCTGGTGTTGACATACATACATTAGTTTTTCCTATTAGCATCTCAATTACTGAATATTTACCAATATTTGTATCTCCATATAAATACAATTGCTTTTTCCTTACCTCCCTCTTAAGGTATCTCGCATTGTACCAACGAACTGCTTACCACGCTCAAGAATCACCAATAAATGGATTCCGACATCGGTATAGAGGGTACCTTAATTTCCTCTTTGCCTGAAAATCACGCATAAACAATTCTATAATTTTCTGTTTATGCGATAACCTACACATGAAAGGTTGCGCGTAGTCAATCACAGATGTACACTCCTCAGCAAACTTGTGCAGCTGGTAACAGAAATTTAATTGACTAGCGGGAAGATTTATATTTGCATACCCATCTTCTTTTGTAATATACCGGGTGATCAAAAAGTCAGTATAAATTTGAAAATTTAATAAACCACGGGATAATGTAGATAGAGAGGTAAAAATTTACACACATGCTTGGAATGACATGGGGTTTTACTGTATAAGAACAAAAAAAAAAAAAAAAACAAAGTTCACAAAATGTCCGACAGATGGCGCTGGACAGCAAAATGCCAACAACTGCAGAATTTGGGCTACCGAAAATCCTAGAACTGGCGTGGAAACTCCATTGCACGACGAGAAAGTCACGGTATGGGTTGGATTTACCACATCTACCGTTATCGGGCCTTTTTTCTTCGAGGAAATGCGTGATTCTGTTTTTGTAACTGCTACCGTGACGGGTGAGAGGTACGCCGATATGTTACAGAATCGCATCATCCCCAGCCTGGCTGATAAACACCTGCTGGAACGTACGATGTTTATGCAGGATGGCGCTCCACCCCATATTGCTAGACGCGTGAAAGATCTCTTGCGCGCGTCGTTTGGTGATGATCGTGTGCTCAGCCGCCACTTTCGTCATGCTTGGCCTCCCAGGTCCCCAGACCTCAGTCCGTGCTATTATTGGCCTTGGGGTTACCTGAAGTCGCAAGTGCATCGTGATCGACCGACATCTCTAGGGATGCTGAAAGACAACATCCGACGCCAATGCCTCACCATAACTCCGGACATGCTTTACAGTGCTGTTCACAACGTTATTCCTCGACTACAGCTATTGTTGAGGAATGATGGTGGATATGTTGAGCATATCCTGTAAAGAACATCATCTTTGCTTTTTCTTACTTTGTTATGCTAATTGTTGCTATTCTGATCAGATGAAGCGCCATCTGTCGGATATTTTTTGAAATTTTGTATTTTTTCGGTTCTAATAAAACCTCGTGTCATTCCAAGCATGTGTGTCAATTTGTACCTCTCTATCTACATTATTCCGTGCTTTATTCAGTTTTCAAATTTATACTGACTTTTTGATCACCCGGTACTTCAATCGATTTGAAGGTAATCTAATTGCTTGGAGATCAAATACACCATCCTTTCCGTAACTTAGAAAAAAATTTCGCAAATAATTTGTCAATATAAGAGCCTACCGAACGAATCTGGAAAGGCGGTATCATTCGTCGTGCAGCTGGGCATGCAACAGCACTGGACGGCGAACAGATGCCACGCTACAAGAGGAGACTCAGACGTTCTCGCCAGAACATCGATAATATGGAAGTTACGACGGCTGGTAATGTTGGAGCACAAGTTGTCCTGTAAGGGCCGTCGGTGTTTTGCGGATGTTTTCTGTAGTTAACATTTACGAAGAATGATACACCTCAACATGGTAATGGTTGGGTTAATACTGCAACTGTGCGAGGCCACAGACGTCAACAGATGTTTTGAAAAGCTCGGTCTCGAGGTGATACTGCAGATTCGTTTGTCGACGTCTGTGGCGTCTGTGAGGCTGTGCGAGGTCGGTGTGAGTTACACCATTTGAAGCTATGGAAACAGATCTGTTGAATTTTGTCACGTGGCGTTACATGATAGTTTGACGGAGGTGTGAAAGGAGGTTGATGTTCTGGTCCCCCAACTCGCTAGATCTGAACCCGATCGAACACATTTGTGATGTTGAATGTGGCGCCAGAGCTCATCGACCCCCTACCTCGAGTTTACGGATATTAGGTGACTGTGTGTGTAGATGTGGTGCCAACTCTCTCCAACGACCTACTGAGGCCTCACTACTTCCATGCGACGACACGTCGTCGCTGTTATCCGTGCAGAATGTGGACGTACCGAGAAGTAGGCAGGTGGTCATAAAGTTCTGACTGATCAGTATAACATGTCAGGTGTGTATAAAGTAACATATAGTGAATATTCCAAGGTGCTACCCCCGTCGGGTGTAAAAATGAATGTGCGCAACGGAAAATACTGAACGCGACAGTGAAAATTTGGCTCTGTCTGACTACCCCCCTGAAGCAGAACTTAGGATCTCTTAATGGCGATATTATTTCCTCCTTCTTTCCCTTTAACATATAAATTACAGCATAAAGATAAATGAATGATTAAGCGAAGTAGTAACTAAAAAGGATAAAAGTTGTCTCTGGTTATACATTTATTGTAGATTAAAACCCCTTTACATATTACAAATGCTTATATATATATCAATTTACAGTGGACATGAAGAGATACAAATGAATTTCCTAACTTATATTACTGATCAATTGCACAAATCTGCCCCTTTTTATGGCTACGCGATCTAATATAAATAACGCGAGATGACTGACATCACCTACGTACCAAAAACTAGAAGACTACTTTCAAAGATGATCTACAGTGGTGTGCAACCTCAGTGGAAATAAAACTTACGTGGTCACAGCTGTTTAGCTTTATAGCCCCAACAAGCCCAAGCAATTAGCAATATCACCGTATGTACTACGTCCGGTGTGTCGGAGTGATGGTTCTCGTACATGTCTGCGACGATGGAAATACTCCAGCCACAAAATAAAAAACTAATTCAAACACTAGGACGGCAGAAGGCGGTCCTCTGACTAATTTAATCTAATACTGTCTTCTCCTCTTTGTGTTCTACAAACAAGAAACGCTAACTTCCAGCCACAAGGACGGAATTCAGATTACGTCTCAACGTGAGTATAGACAGAAGAAGTGCTCTCAATCACTGAACGCTGCGTGCTCAACAACGACTCCCTACCCGGAGGCGAAGTCCAGAATCGTTTAAGTTCACAACAGTACAGTGCCTAACCGTTCTAACTATAAAATCTCCTGACAGCAAAGACAGTAAGTCCGTCTGTACCAACAAAAGCTGATACTCAGCGACCGTCAAACATGGACGCTCAAAACGGAACACCTCTTTCTCTCCACCGTCCCAGCAAAGCTCTGGTCCCCTCCGTCGTAACCGCAGAAGGCGAATCATATTCTCGAAACCATGGAATATTCTCCCTCTCTAAAGATTCTTGCTAACACTGACCAACAATATTTTAGTCTTTTATCGTCCAGCGTGGAAAGTTTTTGAGGAAATACGTATCCCCGTTAATTAGGAATTCATACAATGGTACGCTTCTCAGAGTAAAAATCCTCGAAAATAACCCAGCCTGCATGATTTCTGAGGTAACGCTTCTTTGTTCCTCTATGCTGCGTCCAGGATTTTCAGAGTTTCCGGTTATCCATCCGGCCTCACTATAATACCAGCCAACCACCGCTGTATTGTGCTTCAGCGCTCAGGTGCCCCGACCGTCTGCCTTGGACTAC
The DNA here is from genome assembly GCF_023898315.1 of Schistocerca nitens. NCBI lineage: Eukaryota > Metazoa > Arthropoda > Insecta > Orthoptera > Acrididae > Schistocerca > Schistocerca nitens. The sequence goes on along the minus strand of NC_064616.1, from coordinate 47,517,362 downwards.
TTCCTGTGTTAAGCAGGACCAACACACCTGTGCGGGCTTTTCCACCCAGGCCCTGAGTTACACCTGCCGTTTCATTTCCACTGGCGTTCCAACCTCTGCTAGTATAGGCATTCATTACGCCGTTTTGATAATAAAGACAATCAATCACCTTTCATGCAATAAGCATTAACAACTATTTACAAGGTGTACCTGACAATGTCAGTCTTCTTTAAATATTCGTATATACGATGTACAACCTATCAAATGATACCTAATTCTGGTTGTGAATCACGGTGAAGTATGTAGATGAGTGTTACAGGGTGCGAAACTATAGCCACCTTACAATACCCCCACCTAATGAACTATTTTGAACGAGGATGGGGCAATTCTTATAGTATTATTCTCATGCAGTACAAAATAATATAACCATCAATTGTCTGTACAGCCGAACTAATAAGAATACGAGGGCAGGGGAACAATTGAATCATGATATGTTCTTCTACAGTCATTCTGCGTGCATTCATGGGGTTGCTGCCATAAATTTATTTACTACATGTTTATTACTTAATCTGTCTGATCGTTATGTTTGGAACATTTTTTGAGACATGACAATGGGAATATACAATAACACACAAAATAACCCATGTTATCAAAAGAAATGTAACTAACTTTGCAAATGATTTTTATGCTCTTTCAAAAATGGCAGTTCCCACCTTTCTTTAGACTTAAGGCCCATGCTCTCTGTCATCCATCCATCCCTAAGACATAGGATGAGGCAATAAATTTTAAAGTATCCTCATCTTTTCAAAGTGGTCGTCCAATAAAGTACATGTGCTCCATTTAGCCATTAAGATGAAAAACAAGCAGTTATGTCATCTATTCTAGAGGTTATCTATTGGTCATTATAAAACTATATAAAATTCTGTGAAGCATCTTGCGTGATTTTACTTTGTCATATTCATACTCTTGGCTTGCACTTTTTTTCAAAGAAAGAAAGAAACATCATTTAACAAACTGATTGTCCAAGTATAGTGTTTCCCTAACGTATATACTCTCTAAACATTTCACCACTCTTATGTTCTAAAGTGTTCTTTGACAGAGTGCATTTACATTTACTGTGACAACTAATATTTGTAATAAGAGTTCGGATCGACCACCAATTTTAACCAACTTTCTTGGTCACAGTGTATAAAAATGTAATACATTGAAATGTTAAAACCCATAGCATCATTATCAAAGAGAATGACAAACAATAGTTTTACATGAATCATACATACATATTTTCTTAAGACTGCCCTATAAAATGAGTACATGATGTTTACAAAAATGATAAATATATCGGAATCTGTTAGTTTGTGGGTGTAACTATTCAGTATTCATCAATTGTATGTCTTTTTTATCGAGAGTCACACACTGATTCCGAATTCACAACGCACTTTCATCTTCATTTGTGTACGGGGATGGAAGCTACAGTTTTTGTGAAGTTTGGGAAGCGAAGATTGGTTCAAAAACTTGTTTGAGATCGGTCATTGTGGGTTTGCAAATCAGTCTTTGGACCGTCAGCCCATTGTTGATCCTGTCAGGTAACAAGTCTCTCACAGAGTTGATGATGTGGAAGGATCCTCGGAATATACAGCAAATTATGTGGGTGTATCTTTTGAAACAGCCAAGTTTTCGTCGAATTTGCACACAGTATGAGGGAGGTACGGTCAGATAGGATCTTTACAGGTCACCTAAAATTCTTCTGTGTCAGCTAAGATAACTGTAATGGTATCTAGACTTCAGTTCTTTGTCTTTCTTATTTTTTACTATGTTTGTGTTCCTACTCTCTGTTCTTCATGTCGCTTCTTTCTCTTAATATAAATATTGTATTTTGGATAAGGATATCGGTAATTGTGGACAGGTAGGTTATCTGTTTGGTGATATCATACATGGAACTTGAGTCGTCGTGTGTTACTCATATTCCTCAGAAGTCAGTGCCAGGTGACTGACTGATTATTATTTTTATCAGTCTCTGTCTGGCAGAGAACAGCAGAAGGGAAAGCAAATAGATTTCACAGTTCCTAACAGCTATTAGTAGTTGAGCTGTAGGATTAACTGACTGTATCATGTATGCAATTTGCTTATCTCGTCTCCATCATGTAATACGACAGTGGAGACAATTCATTAGTGGCCGTTTGATCACCCATCTTGACCTGACCCAGCAGGGCTGCTGGGGATTGCCGCTTACTGCCTGTTCTGCCGCCTCAGGTCTTCAGGTAGTCGCATTTGAATAGTCCTGCTGTTTGCCCACGTCCGCGACATGGCATTGGCTTACCAACGCCGTCCATTGCTTCTGCTTTTCTCTGCAGCTGTGCCGTTAGCCTCCCATTCCATCTGCACATCATGTTGTTGCTTCCAGTGTGTCTTGCAAAAGTTTTTTTTTTTTGTGAAACCTGTACCCACTAATACATAGAATTAGTTTCCGATTTACACAAATACACTTATCAGTGAGGTCGTTTATATTTATTATGGTTCTAGTTGTACAATTCAGCGAAGATGCTCACTTATTTACTCTTATTATTCTGATCAAAATTTCATTTTATTGTTAATTATAAAAGAACATATTCCTCAACCTGTGTAATTTAATTATTAAATGTCTGTCGGCACCTGCATTTCTATAAAAATACATGTTCATTAGTTATCCACATAACAGTGTAATTATGATCATCACCAGATCCCAATGTTAAGCCGGCCGGAGTGGCCGTGCGGTTAACGGCGCTTCAGTCTGGAACCGCGTGACCGCTACCGTCACAGGTTCGAATCCTGCCTCGGGCATGGATGTGTGTGATGTCCTTAGGTTAGTTAGGTTTAAGTAGTTCTAAGTTCTAGGGGACTGATGACCACAGATGTTAAGTCCCATAGTGCTCAGAGCCATTTGAACCATTTTTTGAACCCAGTGTTAATAATTGCAAATACTACTTGTTACACTACGTGTTAAACTGTAAATAGTCTTCACGGGTTTGCCGCTGGATCACGTTGTGCAAATTCCACAATATTTCCTAGGAGCAACTGTCCGACATCTTCAGGTGGTTCAACCTTGCTCGTGGCTGGGTATGACTGACGGTATTCGCACACCGACGCCCCGTTTTTAGAACACGCCCGCGAAGAATGCTCGTAAATTGCGCATGCACAGTGATTTGCCATATTCAAACTCCCGCTGCCGGGAGTTATGTTAGTAAAGTTACATTTTATTTTACTAGTGGTACCTGCAAATATATAGATTTTTAGTACATTATATAAAATCACAGTCCATCAACATGACTGCCATGCCCTTGCCTCATGATGTCATGTGTTTTGAATGTATAGCATTTTGTGCTTTCCTTTATTGATTATTACGTGTCAGTAACTTCTTATTACACGTCCATTTCATGATGCTGTAACACTCAAACAATATTTCGATGCGCTCGTATGGTATTCCGCAGGACTGGCCACCATGTGCACAATTCTTCCATCTTTCTGAATAGCATAAATACAACACTTCCATGTACAAATAACGGCGCACTCTCACGTAGCCACATGGAGCAGGCCACCTAGTGAACTGTCGTTTCTCTGAATAGAGACAAATCATACTTGGACAAAACACCTGCGTGTCACCGTAAACCACTACTAGCAAGTCACTCATTTGTGATCCCATTGCTAAACATGGAAAAGAGACACTCATTTCATCAAGTAGTTCTAAAATCTTTCAAACTGCTGACATTCTCTGGTAATACGTTCCACATCAATGGAATAACAAACTTACCTATTCACACGTCTTTACAACTTTTTTTTTTTTTTTTTTTGCAGTACCACACATTTCGCATTTTTGCTTTATTCCTTCATGGACAGACAGCACATCTTAAACTCCAGACAACTTTTAACTTGTACGCTCAGCTTGCTGTGCACTTAGTTATAGCCTACCAAAAGAAACATACCTTAATTTTCTCCCTCTCGACATTCTGCCCTTTTATGCACTGTAGTACCTCTTTTAATATGATAATAGCACAGAAAATATTGATAAATCTACATATCACTTCAGTGCAGTAACTTAACTTACGTGCTAACTATATACAATATACTTTACTTTCGTCATACAAGCTCACTTTAAATCTTCCAAAGATTTTTGGCGTACTCTCCCAAGGTTAGATGGTCTAATTTCAATTGATTGTTTCCGATTCCTGTTGTTATTCATTCCACCCCATCCTTGGTCAGACAGATGACGAGTGTCTCTATTGTCGCCTTATGATGCGCCATTATTTTGTGACCCCCATCTGTGTTCATTTTGTTGCCTATATTTTCTGCCACAGTTCTTCCACTGTACATTGTTCCCACTGTGGTATCTATGGTCCATGTTTTGCTGAAGCGACCGATTTCAGGGCCGGCGCAAGGCATGTGCGAAACGTGCGGCCGCTTTCCGAGGGGCGGCAAATCTGCCCCCCGCCTCCACCCTTTTTTTCTTTTTTGGACAAACTCAACATTCAGGCCCAAGAGGGGATTCGAAACCAAACCTCGGAGGGAGCGGCTTCGGGAACTGTGGCATGGCGCCTCGACTACACGTCGGCCGCCCCTGTTCAACAAGGGGAGGGAGGAGGACTAATTTCTTCCTCGCCACTGTGGCAGCACCTTCGTGTTTACGCCGGAGGAACAGAAAGGGAGAAGCAGTCTGGCGTACACGCCAGTATTCTTATGAGTGGAGCGCTGCCAGCCTATTACGCGCCGTGCGTTTACTCGCAACTAATTTTGTAAAAGACGAAATCTAATTTGGAAATTCGAATGCAATGTTCGATACTGCGGTTACATGTTAAGCCTGAAGCAATTTTGCTAAGCCCTTCAACGGCAGTTTCAGAGTGTTTTACTCTTCCCGCATTATGGAAAAAATAGTTGAACATTACTACAGTCAAACATGTCCAGCACCTACAATGGCTAGAAGCATTCCGAATGGGTGAATACCCTGCGAGTGATTACAAGGGATAAAGACATTGCTAATAAGCCTGGCATAAGTTGGGTTTCGATGTATTTTTGAAAATTTTGCTATCCGTTTCTGAGTGATAGTAGGACGTTTTGGTTTTTGAGCCATGAAACACCTGTCTCCGTCTGCATGAAGAACAATTAAACTCTGACCGCCACTTTTGTTTGACAATACTACTCGCACACTATCACTTTGCCAACATTTATTTACCGTATAATGCGTGTGAATCCATGTTTCATCTTAGTAAACTACTGGTCACTTTGATTCTGATGAAAAACTGAGAAACTATGGTTTTGTAGCAACAATGCCCTCTCGTCCGCACAAAACAAAACGTTAATATTGATACCTTCTAAAACGAAAATTCATAGACAGAACATTGCTTCTAAGGGTTTTCTTGCTAGCTTTGAAGCTCATTTCTGTTTGACAAAAGTTGTGCAGTTTTCGCAAAGTTCGTATTTCTTTCTGATATCCGTAATGCCATGGAAATTGCTGCCTGATAATACATTTATCCATATCATCGGTCACATACTTATTGTGAGCTTCTTGCTTCTTCTTCTTCTTGGGCGCTAGTTTAATCATAGCCTCGCTGTTCCTCGTCAAATGACCTAGCTCCTGGCATTGCCGCGTCACCACTTCGCCTTTCAAGCCAATAGGTATTGTTGCGTTCTCTACAAAGAAAACTACAGAATTCTCTTCGGTAGTTGGCCGAGGGTCTGGTACCGCGCGCCGCGGAATTTGAATCCGCGCCAGACGTCATGGACGTCGAAGATCCATAGAAGTCGCTGCACCGTAAGCTGTGGCGGCGCGCGCCTCCTGGCCCGCTTAGTGTGGGGGCGCCACCAGTGGAACACGGTGTCCCAGCGGCCAATAGCGGCGCCCCCGAGAGCGTACTTAAGTGCCGGCCACTCGCACATAAAGTCAGTCTTATCTCGCTTGCACTAGACTGCTTTCTTCCTGGTTCGTGTACGAGTTTGTTTACTTGTGACTCTGTTGTTCGGTCTTGTCGTATTCGTTCAGTCCTACGTTGGTCGTGTCCGTCCTTTTCCGTGTGTTGTTATTCGCGGGCCTCTCCGCGGGTCCCGCCGCGCCTTTCGTCAGTGGTACACGCCACCGTCCTGGTCGCAGTTACTACAGAGGGAGTCAAGATTGCTCAGAAGTACTTTCGCTGCGTTTCGTAAGAACAGAAGAATTAGTGCGTCCGAATTTCTTGCAACTTGGGATGTAATAGGTATGTGCTTTTCATATAACGTACAATTACTATTGCGCATGCACGTTATTCATAAGTTAGAATTTTTCTCCTTCAAGATTGCAGAATAGGAAAATTTATTTTTCTTATGATCTGTTACTTCAAAAACTGGCTATTCGGCAAATAAGCACGCCTCGTCTCAAAGTGAAGTGATACGGCGATGGCTAATTTGTTACCCCTTATTGCCGGCCTTGTGACCGAGCGGTTCTAGGCGATTCAGTCTGGAACCGCGTGACCGCTACGGTCGCAGGTTCGAATCCTGCCTCGGGCATGGATGTGTGTGATGTCGTTAGGTTAGTTAGGTTTAAGTAATTCTAAGTTCTAGGGGACTGATGACCTCAGATGTTAAGTCCCATAGTGCTCAGAGCCATTTGAACCATTTTACCCCTTATTCCATAATCGGACACGAAAGAGTGACATGGAAATTACGACAGATGTCGAATGTCAGTTCTTTGAAATGAACACCCGCAGTGCTGTGAGTTAATATATTTCGACTATCATTAGTACCCGACGATGCCCAGGTGTGTTTTTATTGCATTATTATGTTACTCCATCTCATTATTCCTCTCCATTGTCTTCCGCTCCACTCTATGACCGTTTCACCTGCGTCTGTAGTGAAATTAGGCCTGAAATTCAATTTCACGCGGCTCAATAGTATGATTTCATCTCTTGAACATTGTATCCTACAGTAATATAATTTTCCGTTTACGTGCAGTGGAATATCAGGAAATTGTCAGCGAAGTGTGTTGCAAATAAAGTTAGTACACTGACATCAACATTTAGTTTCACGTAATCGTTCTTTACAGGCTACATCTACATCATCTACATTCATACTCCGCAAGCCACCCAACGGTGTGTGGCGGAGGGCACTTTACGTGCCACTGTCATTACCTCCCTTTCCTGTTCCAGTCGCGTATGGTTCGCGGGAAGAACGACTGTCTGAAAGCCTCCGTGCGCGCTCTAATCTCTCTAATTTTACATTCGTGATCTCCTCGGGAGGTATAAGTAGGGGGAAGCAATATACTCGATACCTCATCCAGAAACGCACCCTCTCGAAACCTGGCGAGCAAGCTACACCGCGATGCAGAGCGCCTCTCTTGCAGAGTCTGCCACTTGAGTTTATTAAACATCTCCGTAACGCTATCACGGTTACCAAATAACCCTGTAACGAAACGCGCCGCTCTTCTTTGGATCTTCTCTATCTCCTCCGTCAACCCGATCTGGTACGGATCCCACACTGATGAGCAATACTCAAGTATAGATCGAACGAGTGTTTTGTAAGCCACCTCCTTTGTTGCTGGACTACATTTTCTAAGCACTCTCCCAATGAATCTCAACCTGGTACCCGCCTTACCAACAATTAATTTTATATGATCATTCCACTTCAAATCGTTCCGCACGCATACTCCCAGATATTTTACAGAAGTAACTGCTACCAGCGTTTGTTCCGCTATCATATAATCATACAATAAAGTATCCTTCTTTCTATGTACTCGCAATACATTACATTTGTCTATGTTAAGGGACAGTTGCCACTCCCTGCACCAAGTGCCTATCCGCTGCAGATCTTCCTGCATTTCGCTACAATTTTCTAATGCTGCAACTTCTCTGTATACTACAGCATCATCCGCGAAAAGCCGCATGGAACTTCCGACACTATCTACTAGGTCATTTATATATATTGTGAAAAGCAATGGTCCCATCGAAACATGCCCGACCGTAGAAAAGACTGTCTGGCAGTGTATATAGGAAAAGACGGGCGCTGAAGAAAGATGACGATAAGAAGCAAAAGGATGCACTACAACGATATTTCAAGCCAAAGAGAGAACGACGTAGCAGCGGCGAGGGTGGAAAAATAGATCCTGAAAGTACAGAAACTGGTGGAGCTACTGCAGCTAGATCTTTATCTTCAGGACATGACTAGAAAGTTGAAGAACACAGTACTGCGACCACCGCATACAGTAGCAATGATGACGGTGGGCCATCCACAACATGTTCAACAGGGCTCGTCTGTACTCAAGACCTGCTTTGTGACGAAAGCTACGAGACTGGAACATCAGGCAGAACTGAAATTAGGCGACCCGATTCGGAAAATACCAGAGGAACCTCAGCCGTGGTACTCACCGCCGGAGAAGGGACTGAAGGCGAGCCTAAACTAGAAGACACAATTGACTCAGATCCCGGAAGATGACCGGAAATTATTACCGACTGCATTCCAACGACTTTGGTCATGCGAGGTCTTCCCGGGCGCATTAAGTAAGCTGAAGAATGTCCTAAAAACGCGGACAACCGGCGTTTCAGCCCTGTGCACTACAGCTATTCTTTGAAGAATTTAGAAGAAGCAGATAGACAATGGTTGGTGTACTCAAAGAGCAAGGATGATGTGTTCTGCATTTGTTGCAGGCTTTTTTCGTCATCTACAGCAAAAATTTAAAGAACGGTATATGCAACTGGCGGCACCGTGCTTCGTATCTCGAAGTCACGGGAAGTCTTACCGAGCATTTGAATTCACATAAAAAGTGGATCGTGTTTTCCGAGGGACTGAAAAAGTCACGAACTGTCGACACCCATCATCAAAGGCTTCTGAATACTGAAAGCGAACATTGGAAAAATGTTCTTGAGCGCTTAATAGCAATAACTCATCTCCCGTGTCGGCAATGTCTGCCTTTGAGAGGAAGTACAGATACACTTTTTCAGCCTGACAACGGAAACTTCTTGAAACTCGTTGAATTATTAGGAAAGTTCGACACTGTGATGATGGAGCACCTGCACAGAACAAAGCAAGGTGAGAACAAGGGTCGTCATTATCTTGGAAAAGAAACACAGAATGAAATAATTCATCTTATTGGATCATCTATAACCAACAACATTCTATTAATGATGAAATCTGCAAAGTATTACAGTATAATTCTGGACTGCACACCAGATATTTCAAAAGTTGAGCAATGACAGTTGTGGTACGTTTCATCCAGGAGACAAGACTCGACAGGGTATACGATGTCCGAATTCGGGAGCATTTCCTGGGATTTCTTCCAGTGTCCGATTCTTCAAGCTCCACTTTGACACAGGTCGTACTCAAGTTCTTGGAAGGTAAAAAAAATCCTATTGTGTAATATGAGAAGGAAAGAATACAACAATGGAGCAAACATGAAGTCTGGTCTCCAGAAAAGAATTTCAGATATAAACAAGAGAGCATTTTATGTACCATGTAGCAGTCACACATTGAATCTTGTTGTAAGCGATGCCGCTATGTCTTCTAAATATGCTGTTTCCATGTTTTTGACAGTGAAAAGAGCTTATGACTTCTTCTCGTCCTCCGTTCGACGTTGGGATGTCTTGAAGAAGCATCTGCCTAACCTGTCGCTGAAGCCACTGAGCGATACTAGGTGGGAATGTCGCATCGATGCACTTACTCCCCCGAGGTTTCAAATCGGAGGCGTTTATGATGCACTGGTTCAGATATCAGAAGAATTCCATGGAATGGCCGCTCACGAAGCAACGTCACTTGCGAATCAAATTAAATATTACACCTTTCTCACTTCTCTGGTAATCTGGTACGACGTTCTGCTTCACAGCAGTGTAGTCAGTAAGACCCTCCAGACCACTGACATAAATGCTTGAAAAAACGAACGCATATTTTGAGACTTGCAGAACAGAAGTAAAGTTTGTCTTTCTTGACGGATTCCAAAGAATTGGCTACAGAATTAGAGCTAGAAGATCTAACGTTACCACAGATAAGTGTTTCCCGGCGACGAAGTAAGAAGCCAATACACTTTACCTATGAAGGAAGGGATGAGGCAATAGATGACTCAGCAAAACGTTACAAGACTGAATTCTACTATTATCTTTTAGATATAGTAACCACATCTTTGGATGAGGGATTCAATCAACTGAAATCTCATTGTGATTATTTTGATTTTCTCTTCGACATCGGTGAGCTGAAGAATGCACCTCTTGACAGCCTGGACACAAAGTATAGAAACCTCGCAGCGATTTCGCAAGATCATGAGTCAAGCGACATTGCTGCACTGGAGTTGAGGGAAGAACTAAAAGTGCTTTCAACATTGTTGAAACCTGGAATAGGTCCAAAAGAGACTCTGAAGTTTATAGGAAGACATAATTTTTGCCCTAATGTTAACATTGCTCTGATAATTCTCCTAACACTCCCAGTGACAGTTACGAGTGGAGAGAGGAGTTTCTCAAAACTGGAACTGATGAAGACATACCTCCGATCAACGATGAGCCAAACTCGTTTGAATGATCTTGCAACAATATCGATTGAGCACGAGCTTGCAGAGGACTTAAATTACACAGATCGTGTGAAAGAGTTTGCACAAGCAAAAGCCAGGAAGGTTAGATTTGTCTAGTATTTTTCTAAATTTTTGTATTATGATCTTGGTTATTTACTGTGTTGTTTCTTATTTTGTTCAACATTAAATAGCTTTTGTAAATATTATTGTTCAAACCAAACTATCGTTAAATTGTAAACATATTTTGTTTTCCGTTGAATACATTATCTGTGCGGCCGACCGGATTAACGACCGATACCACAGATCAGTACCTCAGGAATCAAATTACTGTGAATTTTCGTAAATATTTTATCTGCCTTGTCCTTAGTTCCATTCATTTTTTTAACCTCGTTATTGGAAATGAATTAGTATTTTTGCTAGATTGTGTCAGAAGAAGCAAGATGTAACATGCTAACAATAAGAGAAATGGTTTTTCTCAAAACTTGTTACAATGACGAATTTCAAAATAAAATGGATAATCCATTTGGGGAAAGTATGACGGTAATTCTGTTGTAATTCCGACTAATCGTGTAACCCAGAGTATTTTTATAACAATGAAGATGTGAAAAGGAATAACAACGGGTTCTCTGTCTCATCTTGGCTCTGCGAAAACTGGAAGTTGTTGGCAGCAAATATCACGCCATGTCATACCTTTTTTTGCTTCTGCTCTCGTATTCATCGAAATATACGTCCAAAACACAATGTGTCTTCTAGTCCTCCATTATCAAAATCTGACTGTCGATTTTCTCAGTAAGTACAGGACACACTCTTTGTAGCCACGGAGAACGCAGGACTGCATGCTGTCTGTCAGCAGGCCCCTCCGCTCCGCACGATTTCCGCCTCGTTACGGGCTAGTAAGCTCCGAAATTCCGCAGCCGCAGACGTTCAACCCCGTGCGCCACAGCAGAGCGTCCATTTACCGAGCAGTTGACGGTCCGCAAATATTCCGCTCGAGTGTCCGCACCCTGGATGCAAGAGCGGACTGCCCGACCGCAACCCGCTAACAATGCGAGCCGTGTGTCTTAAGGCGCCGCGCTTCCACCGCCAATCACTCTGCGGAGCGGTCGCGCCAGTCCGCATTTCTTCCTGGAACGCCGCACCACACGAGCGCCATCTGGCGATTACCGTGCATTTGCTCGCTGAACGCGCTTCGAGCGCTAGTCGGCCACTGCTCGCCGTACCTGTTACGTGTGTGTCGGTCGTTTGTCCCGCTTCAAAGGGAAACTTCCCCAAGCAGTGCTTTGATTCCGCGTCCACATATTCCTGTTGTTGCAAGTGTTTGTGGGTAAGAGCTATGTAATCAACCGTGACTCTTATTATTCTCTACGTAACTATGGAATATTACATCGAAGCGCCAAAGAAACTGATATTGGTATGCGTATTCAAATGCAGGCAGAATACGGTGTTGTGGTCAGCAACTACAGGTTTGTGACCGGGCCAAATATCTCACGAAATAAGCGTCAAACGAAGAAAACTACAAAGAACAAAACTTGTCTGGCTTGAGGGGGGAAACCAGATGGCGCTATCGTTGGCCCGCTAGATGGCGCCGCCATAGGTCAAACGGATATCAACTGCGTTTTTTTAAATAGGAACCCCCATTTTTTATTACATATTCGTGTAGTACGTAAAGAAATGTGAATGTTTTAGTTGGACCACTTTTTTCGCTTTGTGATACGTGGCGCTGTAATAGTCACAAACATATGGCTCACAATTTTAGACGAACAGTTGGTAACAGGTAGGTTTTTTTAAATTAAAATACAGAACGTAGGTACGTTTGAACATTTTATTTCTGTTGTTCCAATGTGATACATGTACATTTGTGAACTTATCATTTCTGAGAACGCATGCTGTTACAGTGTGATTACCTGTAAATTCCACATTAATGCAATAAATGCTCAAAATGATGTCCGTCAACCTCAATGCATTTGGCAATACGTATAACGACATTCCTCTCAACAGCGAGTAGTTCGCCATCCGTAATGTTCGCACATGCATTGACAATGCGCTGACTCATGTTGTCAGGCGTTGTCGGTGGATCGCGATAGCAAATATCCTTCAACTTTCCCCACAGAAAGAAATCCGGGGACGTCAGATCCGGTAGACGTGCGGGCCAGGGTGTGGTGCTTCGACGACGAACCCACCCGTCATGAAATATGCTATTTAATACCGCTTCAACCGCACGCGAGCAATGTGCCGGACATACATCATGTTCGAAGTACATCACCATTCTGTCATGCAGTGAAACATCTTGTAGTAACATCGGTAGAACATTACGTAGGAAATCAGCATACACTGCACCATTTAGAGAAAATGGGGGCCAATTATCCTTTCTTCCATAATGCCGCACCATACATTAACCCGCCAAGGTCGCTGATGTTCCGCTTGTCACAGCCACCGTGGATTTTCCGTTGCCCAGTAGTGCATATTATGCCAGTTAACGTTACCGCTGTTGGTGAATCACAATTCGTCGCTAAATAGAACGCATGAAAAAATCCGTCATCGTCCCGCAATTTCTCTTGCGCCAAGTGGCAGAACTGTACACGACGTTCAAAGTCGTCGCCATGCAATTCCTGGTGCATAGAAATATGGTACGGGTGCAATCGATGTTTATTAGCATTCTCAACACCGACGTTTTTGAGATTCCCGATTCTCGCGCAGTTTGTCTGCTACTGATGTGCGGATTAGCCGCGACAGCAGCTAAAACACCTACATGGGCATCATCATTTGTTGCAGGTCGTGGTTGACGTTTCACATGTGGCTGAACACTTCCTGTTTCCTTAAATAACGTAAATATCCGGCTAACGGTCCGAACACTTGGATGATGTCCAGGATACAGCATACATAGCACACGTCCATTGGGCATTTTGATCACAATAGCCATACATCAAGACGATATAGACCTTTTCCGCAATTGGTAAACGGTCTATTTTAACACGGGTAATGTATCACGAAGCAAATACCGTTCGCACTGACGGAATGTTACGTGATACCACGTACTTATACGTTTGTCACTATTACAGCGCCATCTACCACAAAGCGAAAAAAGTGGTCCAACTAAAACATTCATATTTCTTTACGTACTACACGAATATGTAACAAAAAACGGGGGTTCCTATTTTAAAAAAACGCAGTTTATATCCGTTTGACCTATGGCGGCGCCATCTGGCGGGCCAACCATAGCACCATCTGGTTTCTCCCTTCAAACTAGACGAGTTTCGTTCTTTGTAGTTTTTTCGTTTGATGCTTATTTCGTGAGATATTTGTCCTGGTCAGTATCAAATGGTTCAAATGGCTCTGAGCACTATGAGACTTAACTTCTGAGGTCATTAGTCCCCTAGAACTTAGAACTAGTTAAACCTAACTAACCTAAGGACATCACACACATCCATGCCCGAGGCAGGATTCGAACCTGTGACCGTAGCGGTCTCGCGGTTCCAGACTGCAGCGCCTAGAACCGCACGGCCACTTCGGCCAGACCGGTCAGTATCAGTGGACCACCCTGTATATGAGACAACAAGGGTCTACCACAGATGCGAGGTCGGTTACTGCTGCTACAATGGCAGGTTATCAAGATTTAAGTGAGTTTGAACGTGATGTTATAGTCGGCGCATAAGCAATGGGACACAGCATCTCCGAGGCAGCGATGAACTGGGGATTTTTCCGTATGACCATTTCACGATTGTACCGTGAATATCAGGAATGCGGTAAAACATCAAATCTCCGACATCACTGCGCTCGGAAAAACATCCTGCAAGAACGGGACCGACGACGACTGAAGAGAATCGTTCAACGTGACAGAAGTGCAACTCTTCCGCAAATTGCTGCAGGTTTCAATGCTGGTCCATCAGCAAGTGTAAGTGTGCGAACCATTCACCGAAACATCATCAGTATGGGCTTTTGGAGCCGAAGGCCCACTCGTGTACCCTTGATGACTGCACGACACAAGCTTTACGCCTCGCCTGGGCTTGTCAACAACGACATTGGACTGTTGATGACTTGAAACATGTTGCCTGGTCGGACGACTCTCTTTTCAAATTGTATAGAGAGGATGGACGTGTACGTGTATGGAGACAATCTCATGAATCTTTAGACCCTGCATGTTAGAGGGGGACTGTTCGAGCTGGTGGAGGTTCCGTAACAGTGTGGAGAGTGTGCAGTTGGTGTGATATGGGCCCCTTGCTACGTTTAGATACGACTCTGAAAGGTGACACGTACGTAAGCATCCTGTCTGGTCACCTGTATCCATTCATGTCCCTTGTGCCTTGGGTAATTCCAGTTTGAAAATACTACACCCCAGACGTCCAGAATTGCTACAGAATGGCTCCAGAAAGACTCTTCTGAGTTTAAACACTTCCGCTGGCCACCAAACTCCCAGACATGAACATTATTGAGCATATCTGGGATACCTTGCTAAGTGCTGTTGAGAAGAGATGCTCACCCCTTCATACACTTACGGATTTATGGACAGCCCTGCTGGATTCATGGTGTGAGTATCCTCCAGCACTACTTCAGACATTGGTCGAGTCCATCCCACGTCATGTTGCAGCACTTCAGCTTGATCGTGGGGGCCATACACGATATTAGACAGGTATACCAGTTTCTTTGGCTCTTCCGTGTATAAGATACCAGTCACGCATGGACAGGACGCAAAGCTGCAGGGCCTGCACGAATTTTGTCTGCCACGTAACTATATTTATTTATATTTCAGACTTACCTGTAGATCAAACACAGTAACATATGTTTTTGGGTGGGGTACGCCTGTAGCAAAACACAATTTTGTTTTTTATCCCAGACATGTTTCACTGCAGTTGTACCATCATCAGTGTTTTTTGTATTATTATGGCTTCTTACCACATAGTGTGGTTTCCGTGCTGTATTACTTTTTACAGTGTCAGTTTTTCTTTACAGTTTGTCAGATATTGTAAAAACGTAATAGAGCAATAAAACTACACCATGTGGTAAGAAGCCATTGTAATAAAAAACCCAGTGATGATGCTGCAACTGTAGTGAAACTTGTCTGGGACAAAAACCAGAACTGTGTTTTGCTAAAGGCGAACCCCACCCAAAAACATATGCTATTGTTGAAGCAAATACAGACAAAAGAGCTTCAGCCTCAAGGTGATCAAACACACTGCCTCGTATACAGTTCTGTCCTCTCGTAGAAAGGGAAGTTCATCCAGGTAGTTTTCCCTAAATTTGATTTATCTTTGGGAATACTCGAAATGTCCTCTACAATCACAACAGATAATATCGCAGGAGCGAAACTGAATGTCATGCCGTCGTGCCACGATAGTCGATGAAGTGTTGATAACCTGATTTTTTCTACCCCAGTGTATTGCCTCCTTCAATCTCAGTTCGCGAGATGACACGTGACATCACAGAACAACAACTTAACGTGGCAGTCCAAAATTCTTTTAAAGTTTTTTTATTTTGTTTTATTTTATTTTGCAGTTTTATAAATTTGCGACCGGGGATTGAATTGCATGGTAAGATCCTATGGGTTTAAACTGCTGAGGTCATCGGTCCCTAGGATTAAACACTACTTAATCTAAATTAAATTAACTTTCGCTAAGGACAACACACACACCCATGCCCGATGGAGGAATCGAATCTCCGACGGGGGGGAAGCCGCGCGAACCGTACGGGTAATTTGTGTGGCCATTGAGGGGTTACAGGGTGTGAGAGGGCATATATTGTATTGCTTGCCTTCCAGTACTGACAACTTATGGCATGCGCGACTCGTGCAGATCAGATGCTGTGGTATAAATGTTGACACGGATCTGACATGGATACGTGAGTGCTCATTAGACAGACTGGCTTTAAAAACGCGGTGCTTATAAGTAGGTTGAGTTAGACGAGGCTGTTGTAATACCACACAGCGAGCAGAAGAAAACTGGGATTTAAATCATTTATCAAACCTCTGCTATAGTGTCTCTTATTCAGTAGTGCATTTAAATATTATGAATTCTGTTATTGCACACATAGTAGAACCAGCAACACTTCACAGTGGACTGTAGTGTCACACCTGTTAGATCGCTGAGATTGGCAGTAATCTGCAACAGACAGTTGCAAAGCGCAAAGTAATTGTAATTTCACTATAATGAGAATGCTGTCTCATAAGATAGTCAAAAGTTTCCACATTTAGAAGACGCAGTGAGGACTGCATGCTACTGAATAGGCGCAAATACGAATGAGATACCAAAAAGTACATCACAAGGCATATATATATTCGTATTTGTGCCTATTCAGTTGCATATATATGTATATACATATTGTAATTTTCGAAAATACTGATACATATTGTAATTTTCGAAAATACTGATCCATATTCAAAACCAAACATGTAATGAGCTCCATCCAATACTGACCAGTGCTGCACTGCCAAATGTAAATTCAGCCTTTCTCTGTATACCTCTTTTCCTTCGTTTCTGCTTTTATTTAAAATAAAATTCATTCACCCATTGTGAAACGTAGTTAGCTAGTTTTTTAAATGTATTTAAAACAATGCTAAAAATTTATGAATTGTGATGTTCCTTTATTCTTGCTGTTTTCGTTTCTTTCGCTAACTGTTCATCTGAAATATCTAATTCGAATCTTGGAGTCTGGATCCTAGCTTTACCCATTATATAACTGTTCAGGAGAACACAGCAAGTGCCATCACCCGATTTCCCAGAAACTTCGCTCACTGGAAGAGGTGTCAAGGTAAGCGGACTCGTGTCCCGGCTTATCCGTAGATACTCGACCGTTTCTGAAAAAACGAATGTCAAAGTTTCTGAGATTTTTCTACGTACTTTATGTGCCTTTTACGGATGATATCCTCAGACGAAACGGTGGCACAGTGATCAACATAGCGGCTTATTAGTGCTGCATCCTGTGTTCGAAACCCGATTTTTTTCCACAAACAGTCCTGTTGGAAGAACATCCGCAACTGAGCATTATATCAGAGGTTGAAAATACCGCTTCAGTTGTAAATTTCTTTTATTATCACGACCGATTTCGGGCTCTCATAAGCCCATCCTCAGTTGTCGCAACTGTGCTGTGGCCCCCTAGCTCCTCGGTGGACGTGTACTAGGCGCATGAGAACTCCCTGTTCTGCGCTCATAGGTACCACACCACGTATGAGAACTCCCTGTTCTGCGCTCATAGGTAGCACACCGCGCATGAGAACTCCCTGTTCTGCGCTCATAGGTAGCACGCTGTGCATGAGAACTCCCCGTTCTGCGCTCATAGGTACCACACCGCGCATGAGAACTCCCTGATCTGCGCTCATAGGTAGCACACCGCGCATGAGAACTCCCTGTTCTGCGCTCAAAGGTAGCACACCGCGCATGAGAACTCCCCGTTCTGCGCTCATAGGTAGCACATCGCGCATGAGAACTCCTCGTTCTGCGCTCATAGGTAGCACACCGTGCATGAGAACTCCTCGTTCTGCGCTCATAGGTAGCACACCGCGCATGAGAACTCCCTGTTCTGCGCTCATAGGTAGCACGCTGTGCATGAGAACTCCCCGTTCTGCGCTCATAGGTACCACACCGCGCATGAGAACTCCCTGTTCTGCGCTCATAGGTAGCACACCGCGCGTGAGAACTCCCTGTTCTGCGCTCAAGGTAGCACACTGCGCATGAGAACTCCCCGTTCTGCGCTCATAGGTAGCACACCGCGCATGAGAACTCCCCGTTCTGCACTCATAGGTAGCACACCGCGCATGAGAACTCCCTGTTCTGCGCTCATAGGTAGCACACCGCGCATGAGAACTCCCTGCTCTGCGCTCATAGGTAGCACACCGCGCCTAGTGCACGTCCACCGCGGCGCTAGGGGGCCACAGCACAGTTGCGACACCTGAGGATGGGCTTATCAGAGCCCGAAATCGGTCGTGATAATAAAAGAAATTTACAACTGAAGCGGTATTTTCAACCTCTGGCCGATTGTTTTTTTCTTTTCTCCCAGTATGCATACAATGCATACATCTGTTCAATATGTTTCTTCCTTCTTTCTGTCTTCAGACCATTTTCAACCCATCTTTTTAGCTACCCTGCCTTGGAATCCTTCCATTTTCGATACTTTTTCCCAAAGGGATTCTATGTTGTTTATATCTTCTATTTTTGTATTTTTGCTTTCCAAATCACTTTTTACTTCGTTGACACAGCTTGTTGTGGACTTCTTATCCCACAAATATTTGAAAATCTTATTAGTTAAGTTACTGTCTTGCGTTCGAAACAAATGTCCAAAAAACATTAGTCTTCTTTTTCTCATTACGTTTGAAGTATCTTCTACGCACATCGAAAAAGTTTTGCCTCACCTCGGTTCCGAGAGTTCCGGAACATGTCCAGAAAATTGGAATAAGATCAACATAAACATCATTTCCGCCCTTTTCATTGCTCATGAAAACCACACATTACATGTTGTACCACCATACAGCGAGACCTTTAGAGCTGGTGGTCCATATTGCTGTACACACCGGTACTTCTAATACCCTGTAAAGCGTCCTCTTGCATTGATGCATGCCTGTATTCGTCGCGGCATACTATCGACAAGTTCATCAAGGCACTGTTGGTCCAGATTGTCCCACTACTCAACGGAGATTCGGCGTAGACCCTTCAAAGTGCTTGGTGGGTCACGTCGCCCATAAACAGCCCTTTTCAATCCATCCCAGGGATTCGATGGCGTTCATGTCTGGAGAACATGCTGGCCACTCTAGCCGAGCGATGTCGTTATACTGAAGCAAATCATTCACAAGATGTGCACGATGGGGGCGGGAATTATCGTCCATGAAGACGAATGCCTCGCCAATATGCTGCTGATATGGTTGCACTGTCGGTCGGAGGATGGCGTTCACGTATTGTACAGCCGTTACGGCGCTTCCGTGACCACCAGCGGTGTATTCAAATGGTTCAAATGGCTCTGAGCACTATGGGACTTAACTTCTATGGTGATCAGTCCCCTAGAACTACTTAAACTTAACTAACCTAAGGACATCACACACATCCATGCCCGAGGCAGGATTCGAACCTGCGACCGTAGCGGTCGCGCGGTTCCAGATTGTAGCGCCTAGAATCGCCTGGCCACTGCGGCCGGCACCAACGGTGTACGCCGGCCCCACATAATGCCACCCCAAAACATCAGGGAACCTCCTCCTTGCTACACTCGCTGGACAGTGTGTCTAAGGCGTTCAACCTGACCGGGTTGCCTCCAAACAGGTCTCTGACGATTGTCTGATAGGCATATGCGACACTCATCGGTGAAGATAACGTGATGCCAATCCTGAGTGGTCCATTTGGCATGTTGTTGGGCCCATCTGTACCGCGCTGTATGGTGTCGTGGTTGCAAAGGTGGACCTTGCCATGGAAATCGAGAGTGAAGTTGCGCATCATGCAGCCTATTGCGCACACCTTGAGTCGTAACACGACGCCCTGTGGCTGCACGAAAAGCGTTATGCAAGATGGTGGCGTTGCTCTCAGGGTTCCTCCGAGCCATAATCCGTAGGTAGCGGTCATCCACTGCAGTAGTAGCTCTTGGGCGGCCTGAGCGAATCGAAGCATGTCATCGACAGTTCCTGTCTCTTTGTACCTCCTCAATGTCCGAACAACGTCACTCTGGTTCACTCCGTGGCGCCTGGACACGTCCCTTGTTGAAAGCCCTGCTTGGGACAAAGTAACAATGAGAACGCGATCGAACCTCGGTATTGACCGTCTAGGCATGGTTGAACTACAGAAAACACTAGCCGTGTACCTCCATACTGGTTGAATGACTGGAACTGATCGGCTGTCGGACCCCTACCGCCGAATAGGCGCTGCTCATGCGTGGTTGTTTACGTCTTTGGGCGGGTTTACTGACGTCTGTGAACAGTCAAAGGGACTGTGTCTGTGATACAATATCCACAGTCAACGTCTGTTTTCAAGAGTTCTGGGAAATGGGGTGACGCTAAACTTTTTTTAATGTGTGTATATTTTGTTATATTTCAGCATTACTTTGCAACTTCCAACTTTCTGCTGTGTTTTGTGGTCCTAACATTTTCCTTATAATTTGCCTTTCTAGTCCTTCTACTCTATCTAAATTACAGTTTAATGTCAGAAACCCGACTTTTCATTTTATTTATTTCATTTTTATTGTTTTCTTTTATCTATCCATGTCCGGAGGAGGTTACTACACGAATGTGGGGATACAAGGGCGTTATATTAATTGTAAAATTACAAATCAATTTCACAATAAGTGTCGTATATTTATTATATAACATATGGGTGTATGCTATGTTAGGGGTTACAATCTTTGAATTCTCACATACTGATTATTTCATTCTCATATCAATTCTTATATTAATTCTGATGTTTTATTCATATTTTTATTCTTCAGGAAAATTTGGTCCATTCATTTGCATGATACTGATCGTAGAAACATTCGAAACACAGATATTCATGTATCTCACTCGGGAAAGAAACGCAGTGGTAATAATTTCACGGCAAACCATACATAATGGGTCATTTTTACGAAAACTGGCGCATGCGAATGATTATGAGTCAAGACAAAGTACAGGAATTTTACCGAAAACAGTATCAAATAATTTTCTCATTCTTTTTTTAAATTCATTCATCTGACAACATTATATCAATATACAACGGAAAACATTCCTGTGGTATATAAAAGAAAAACAAAATAGGGTATCAATTAGGTTTCGAACACAGGATGCGCAGTTAAGAATCTACAGCGCCAACCACTGCGCCGCCATTTCGTCTGAGGGTAAGGCCCATTAAAAGGCACAAATAGCTCGATAACTTTGACCGTCGTTTTTCAGCAACAGTCGAATATCCACGGATAACCCGAGACACGGGTCGTTCGCTTATTTTGACCCCTCTTCCAATGATCGAAGTTTCTGGGAGATAGAGTTATGGCACTTGCCGTGTTCTCCTCGTCAGAACCTATTATCATTTTTACGAAGAACTAAATAGCTTACAAGGTATCTTTCCCTGTTTTTCGCACAACAGAAGAGCTCTTAAAGTTACAAGAGTGCTCTCACTGACAGGATGTGAGTTCGAATCCCCACAGCAAAAACTTGTTCACATTACAGGCGAACCTGCGGAGAAGCGCGCGAGGGAAAGGCCAAGGACGGGCTGTACCCGCTCCGTCTCCCAGCAGGTTTTTCGTGTCACCCAGAATCAATCTTACGTTAAATTTCAGTGCTCCTGAGCGTTCGTCGCGTTGAAAGTGTGTTTGTACTCGTTCTTGGTCTGATTGTCTTTTCTGGAATAAATAATGTCTGTAATATCTAAGAGGAAGACAAGTGAAGAGAACAAGTTTCCGAGAAATATGTGAAGAAAAATTATGTTTTATAATTGGACACAAAGAAAGTATTGCTATTTGCTTAATACGCCAAGAAACGATTGTGGGCATGAAGAGATACAGTTTATTATGCCACTGCACGAGTAAGCATTGTTCACTTACGGTAACTTTTCTTTTAGATTCAAATGAAAAAAGAGGGGGAAAAAAATGCTCATCTAAGATCAACAACTCAGCTTCAACGAAAAATGAGGTTGCCACGCAAGTATTATACGAAGTATGTAATATTCTTTGCAAAAACATGAAAACTTTCACTAATGCTGAATTATTGAAACAGTCTGTGATAACTGTTTCTCAAACTTTGTCTCAACGTTTCTCAAACATTAAACAAATGCTGGCCGAAATAAATAAGCTTACGCTTTCACAATCTAAGTGTCGCCGCCGCATAGAAGACATTTCAAAATATTTATTTGAGGGAGTAATTAATAATGTAGCAATACGCAAATGCTACAGTCTTGCATACGATTCCAGTACAGATGTAGCTTCGATGGCCCGTTTCTCATTACTTGTCCGTTACTACACAAATGATGGAGTAGTAGAAGAAGATTTTCTGGAAATTATAAACATGAGAGGTCACACGAAAGGTTGTGATTTTATACAGTTGAAGAGTTTGAAGGAACAATGGCTTGTCTACAAGCAATATACTATTAGTGTCTACAGACTGTTGTCCGTCAATGACGGGCATAATCAATGGTCTGACAGCACTGATTAAGACAGAATGGAATGTACCAAATTAACTCTCCATTCACTGCTTACTGCATCAAGAAGGTTTGGCATGTCAGATTTCCAATAACTCATAGGAGGATGTTATGAAGGCCGTCATAACCGTTACAAATTTCATTCGTGCAGGTGAAATTCATCACCGAAAATTTAAAGAAGCACTGGAGGAATTGCAAGCTTCTTATGGTGACGTTGCAAACATACTGGTGTCAGCTGTGGCTAAGCACAGGGAAAGTGCTCGGAAGGAATGTCAATTTGAAACATGAAATTGTTTTATTCATACAACAAAATAGTAAAAATTATGTTGAACTTGATAATGATGAATGGTGGGCTCTTACAGGTTTTTTGTCTGATATTATAGAGAAATCCAACAAACTTAAATTGGAATTGCAAGGACCAAACAAGTTAAGTAGACAAATGACTAATAAAATATTTGAAGTTGAAGCAAACTGCAACTGTATATAAATGAAATTGAAGTAAAATATCTGTCTGATTTTCCAACTGTTTCTGTGCTTTCATTAGACTTAACTATCGGCGAAAGTATTTCCCAAGGCATAGCGTACTATTTGTAAGTATATTTGGAAGAAATAAAAAAACAGATTTGCAGACGTAAGAAATACTCGAGGATGTTTCATTCTCGTAGAGAACCCTTGACGTGTTGAATGTGGTGATCTCAAATTATTCTGCCAATTTGAATTTCATGGAACTCATTTTATAACTGAAATATTCGAACTTCAACACGACGCACAGCTTAAAGCTCTCTTTCATTCTCGAAGAGAACCCTTGGCATGTTGAACAACATCATCTCAAATTATTCTGCTAATTTGACATTCATGTAACTCATTTGATACATGAAACATTCGAACTTCAACATGATACACAGCTTAAAGCTCCATTTATACAAGTAGAATATCTTGAAATGTAGGCATACATTGAATTTTGGGATGTGTGCTCAGAAATTATTAAATTTTACGAGACTGTGCATAGTTTATTTTCACACTATTTCCTTCACTTACCTTTGTGAAACTTCGTTTTCAAAAAATGAATTACTTGAAAACTAAATATCATAATCTGTTGTCCAGTCATTTAGAAGATGTAATGAGGATTGCATGACACGAGTTATCCGAAAAAGTCATCAAAATTCACATTGATTATAGATTTTACTACTGTACTTAAGATTTTTTGGAATTAGAACAAAATTCCAGATTCTGGAACAAGACTGTAGCTTTCTTATATAGTCTTTGTCATGTGAAGGGCGTCAGAAATGAAGGGGCTCATCGGCTTTTTGTCATTTTGGTAGTTTGTGGTTAATAACATTAGAATAAACTTTACGTGGCCATTTGAATAATGTAACATAATTTTGGATGATCTTGCATAAAAGTACTTTGAAATCAACATCAGGAACAAAACAGAATCGTTTTTGACAGTGACTTAAAATGATCTAATTACTGTTATGTCCCTTTCTTTTCTGCACAATTCATACACACGTATTAAGTGACGTGACGGATATAAGACTACGCAAGTCAGGTGATCCTTATTTTTACAGGGATAAAATAGGCTGGACATTTTTACACTGACTCACTATATTCTTTCTTGTAGTTTACTGGAAACTGATCAGCAGCACTTTAAGTTACTTCCTACACTTGCAAATATGGTGGCGCTCTTTTTGTGAAATTCTATCAATGGCAAGTCACATCACTGACTCATGCTCCCACAACGACTATTCCAATCGGCGCCAACACTCAACGCCTATCACTCTCATGAATAATTACGAAAAAATTGCTGTCAAAATGGCTCATGCCAACTATCGACTCCTATGAATACCTCCCTCAAAATCTTATTGTTATCAATCGGGGGTGGCGATTTAAAATTCTTATTCCCTGTGTTGTAGGATTTTAATATTGTAAACACAGCTGAATTTTGACTGGAACTGGACAATAATTTTATTCGACGAAGAAATCAGGTACAGACAACTGCAGTAGCGACTCGCGCAAAATTTTACAAAAGGACTACAGCAAATTTATAATTGATAGTTTAACATTACGAGGAATAAAATAAAATGAAGAAAAAATTATGGTAGCTGGTGGAATCGTGCGCGAGCCAAAGAATTGACACGCGGTGCACTTGACTATTGGGCCGCAGCACCCATACGTGAACTACTTCTCAAAACTCCCTCATATTCTACCCCTAAATCTTTAGAGAGCGTTTTACCTTTTCCTACGGACCACTCAGGCGAAATATTCTACCAACTTGAAAGGACCATCTACCTGCTTCTACTCACTTTCTCCTCCCAAGAGCTGGAAAAGGGCCTTTTTAGCAGATCATCTACGGAATTCGCCGCGTTGCTTGCACGATTGTTTAAACGCACTTTCAAAGAAAAATAGTGACCTGGTGCTGTGAGCAACGTAGCACTCATAGTGCCGGGAAGGATGACGTCACATCAAAGCATGTACAGTCGGAAACAGACAGCTGCGCTCCTTCTCTGCGTTGACCACTATTTCAGCAAACGACATTGGTCAATAGACATCGCGGACAGAGCGCTACAAAATACATTTTCGTCCGTTTTATTTGCTTACCAGCAAGCATTCGAGGAGAAATGGCGTCTCTTAATGCGATTTCCGGCTTGCATTCTAAGGGAAATGACATACTTTTAAAGCAATTTCCGGCTCGAATTCGAAGAGGAATGGCATATTTTAAGTGCGATATTTACAGGGTGTTACAGGATACTAGCACATGATCACTCGCAGTTACAAGGCAACGATTACGAATGGTAGGTATTTATTCTTTACCAGTTTCGAAAATACATATCCATTTGTTACAAGTGTTAACGTTGGATATCTTCTGCAGAAGGGTGAGTGATTTATATCCCAATCCGGTACCGTGTGGCTAGGGCTTCCCGTCGGGTGGACCGTTCGCCTGGTGCAAGCCTTTCGAGTTGATGCCACTTCGACGACTTGCGTGTCGATGAAATGATGATGATGATGTTAAGGACAACACAATATCCAGTCCCTGAGCGGAGAAAATCTCTGACCCAGTTGGGAATCGAACCCGGGCCGTTAGGTATGACATTCCGTCTCGCTGACCACTCAGCTACCAGGGCGGACTCCCAATCCGGTCAAGAATAAATACTTACCATTTGTAGCTGTTGACTGTACCTGACTCCTTGGTCAGCTCAAAAATGAGAATAGTAGTAGACGCGCGAAAAGTTGGCCGATCACCTCAGGGGCGAAGTTCTCTGCAGAGGCAGATAGATATCTCATTGCGTGATGAGGGGCCGTGATATGGCGTATGTTTGCTCGTTTGTCTTCCAGTGTTGGCAACTCATGGGCGTGTGAGCCTCATACCAGTCACCTGCTATGGTCTAAATTTCAAACAGAAGCAACACGGATTCGTGAATGTGCATTACAGAAACAGTCTGCTTCAAATGTGGCACATATTTGCAGCAAGGAATATGAAATAAAATTAAGGATTTTGTTGTACAATATAATGAGTAGATGAAAAATAACATTCGGAACATTTATTAATCATTTGCGATCGTGTCTCATGTTGTTTAATGCCTTTAAACATAATTACGCTATTACAGTTATTAATCAGTTAATCACCCGCTCACAAAGACAACACAAGAATACATCGTCAGCCAGTTATTATGTCACAATTTTGTGGTTAGTGATGGTGGCAGAAATCTGCGAGAAAAACAGAGAACAGTCAATGTAGTGGACTGTTAAGGCAGCCAGTCCACAGTGAAGTAGCCGAAAGGGCACGCGTCAACTCACGCCGTCTGGCGTTAAGTCTGGAACAGGATTCGTAATGAATGTGATAAAGAAAAGAACGTAGCTACTAGAACACTTAACTTTTATATTGTCCGTTGGTGTACAGCATTCTGGATGATACAGGTGAGACTCTATTTTGAGGTACATGCAACGTTACAAATGGTTAATGGCGCCTTGCTAGGTCGTAGCCATTAACTTAGCTGAAGGCTATTCTAACTGTCTCTCGGCAAATGAGAGAAAGGCTTCGTCAGTGTAGTCGCTAGCAAAGTCGTCGTACAACTGGGGCGAGTGCTAGTCAGTCTCTCGAGACCTGCCTTGTGGTGGCGCTCGGTCTGCGATCCTGACAGTGGCGACACGCGGGTCCGACATGTACTAATGGACCGCGGCCGATTTAAGCTACCACCTAGCAAGTGTGGTGTCTGGTGGTGACACCACAGTCAACACGAAGTCTTCCGAAAGGAGTCGACTTTAAACGATTAGTACTCTGAGGTCAGTGGCAAACCTGTCGCTCCGTTACTATAGCTAGTATGCTGCGGATCATAACATGAATGGTTCGAATGGCTCTGAGCACTATGGGACAATATCTTTGGTCATCAATCCCCTAGAACTTAGAACTACTTAAACCTAACCAACCTAAGGACTTCACACACATCCATGCCCGAGGCAGGATTCGAACCTGTGACCGTAGCGGTCACGCGGTTCCAGATTGAAGCGCCTAGAATCGCACGGCCACACCGGACGGCGGCTCATAACATGTTAATCTCCGTAGGTTATCTGTTAATAATAAGATCGGTACACACAGGGTGTTTCCGTAAGTGCGTGCAAAAATTTAATGGGACATAGAGGATGCTGCAATGAACAATTTGAGGTAGGTAACCTGGGATCGGAGAAGCCAGCTGATGGAGATAATAGGAATAAAATCACATTACTGTGTACTTTTTTATTTACATTAGTTAACTGCAAATACCATCACTGACGCAATGAACGTACCGTTTGTACTGTATCTTACAAAATGTGCTGAAACTGACGGCTGTCAACCTCAATACAAGCAAGAAATCGGCGAACAAGTTTCTGACGCTCCCTGACAAATATCACAGACAGCTACAACTCTGGGAACGAATTCCATTTCTATATCCACTGGGGTCTCTTACAGAAGTGACTTTAGATACACCCATAGGAAATAATCAAGGGGATTCAGGTCTGTGACCTCGCGAGCCTTGGAATAGGATCTCCCCTTCCAGTCCAGCTACCAGGAAATACAGCACTGAGATGGTTGCAGACATCCAAACTGAAGTGAGGCGGTGCACCGTCGTGTTGTATCCTCATCCTCTCACGAACAGCCAAGCGTACGTTCTCCAACAACTCGGGTAGAACTCTTTGCACGAACCTCAAATATAGGTGGCCATTCAGACGGCCAGTTGGAAGATATGGCCCAATGGGACTGTCGCCTACAATGACGGCTCAGATATTCACAGCAAAACGAACTTGATGGTGTGACTCTACTACAGGTTGGATATTCCTGCTGTTAGAAATATCATCTCAATGAAATGAGGCCTCGTCAGTAAACAGCACGATTTGGAGGAAATGTGCAATCCATTGTTGGAGCGACCACTGACACAATGCGCCCACTGGTGCAAAGTTAGTCACAAGCATTGCATGAATTCATTGTGGGTGATACGGGTGTAATTGGTTTCTTCTTTCCAATGAACCAGTCTCACGCATTCGTCGATCAAGAGAAATAAATACTCGTCGTGACGTATGATGTCTGTTCGCCGGCCGGAATGGCCGAGCGGTTAAAGGCGCTACAGTCTGGAACCGCACGACCGCTATGGTCGCAGGTTCGAATCCTGCCTCGGGCATGGATGTGTGTGATGTCCTTAGGTTAGTTAGGTTTAAGTAGTTCTAAGTTCTAGGGGACTTATGACCAAAGCAGTTGAGTCCCATAGTGCTCAGGGCCATTTGAACCATTTTTTGATGTCTGTTAAGAAATCGTTCCCGTACAGCCTTTCGGCAGCGAGAGCACTGCAACGTACTTCCCCATACACAAGGTGCATGTCAGTAAGTTCTGTACAACTGTGCCGGCACCGCTCCATCGTATTATACTGTATGTCTTTGAATAGCACTGAGTAATGAGTGGGTCTGTCGTTGATTCATAGCACATTCTGTCATGGGACAATGTAAATATGAGACAACAGAACCACCTTATGGACAAGTAATGTAAACAAAACCTGCATCATGGCTTCGTAGTAACCAGCCACGTCCTCCTTGTTTTCTTGCAGGAAATAAAGAATGTACAAGAAAATAAACAGCACAGTAGGTGTAAACTTGTACATATGTTAGTTGTAAATAAGCTGGAAAGCAGGAATGATGGACAAAGCGGTAGACAAACTTCCATACCTCCTTAACCTTGCTTCTCCTACCGCGGGTTCCCTACATCAAATCATTCAGTGGAGCATTCTCTATGTCCTGTTACTTTATTGCACGCTCTTGCGGAAACACCCTGTATGAGGCCCGAGGTGCTGCTCTACAATGTCAGTATTGGCTCTGGAGATAAGAAGTTTGGCGACCACTGCTATAGACGATGCGTGTGTTCCGGAGTGGCACCAGCTTTGGTCAGACGCCGGGAAGGGGTTTACATGTGTGAGCAGTGGCTTTTCTACCTCCCATGTCAGTAAGCATCGTGTATCAGACCGATGCACTCAAACGCATGCTGTTTTATGTGGGTTTATCTTCGCCAATGAGGGTACAAAATCATCAATGAGGGTACAAAATCGTACGTGGGTTACGATATGCTGATACTTATTATTAGTGTGACAGCGTCCAATCAGAACTGAATAAAACACAAATGTTGTGTCATACGTGTTTCGCCTTCATTATTTGCAAAGCATCTTCAGATGCACGTCACGTGGATGCTGTTCTATGTGTGTTCTTCTTCCTTTGATTTGCCGTTCTTCGTCTACTTACTGCCATTTGAACTTTTCTTTTCACAGCACTAGGAACTGAATACTCGTTATCCAAAACGTAACATCTAAACAAGAGTTCAGTTTCTCGTGCTGTGCAAACAAAATTTAAAATGGCAGTAAGCAGACGAAGAAAGGCTATAACAAAGAGGAAAGAAAACAAATAGATCAATATCCATGAAATGTGCATTTGAAGATGCTTTACAAGTAATAATGGCGAAACGCATGTGGCACAAAAATTGTGTTTTACTCAGTTGTGATTAGACGGTCCCAAAGCTATAATTATCAGCATACCGTAACATATACGCAACTGAGGACGAGAGACCTACAAAAGTTGAAGATTTCATACCTGGGTGTTGGATACCGGTGGATACTGCGAACCATCTGTGCCACAATTTCCCTGAACTGCGGGCATGCTGAACAAGAATTAGCACTTTAGAGATGTTATACGCAGTAGACTTCCCTACATATGATTTGATCCTAGTAGAAGAAAGTACGATCTCCCATTGTGCAGAATGTCCTAGCTTTCTTCACAAAGATATGGCATATAGTATTTCTTTTCTATCTCATTCCTTAACAAGGCGTGTTCCCCATTTAATACGTGTACCAGAGTCTGTCATTAAATTGTAAACTGCACATTTGATTTTGCAATATATCTACGTTTACATACATCTTCCACAGGCCACCATACAGTACAATTCACATTAAGTACCTTAAGTATCTCTACACTCTTTTGCATGTGGTTTATCGTCCAATTACAATCCTAGCAGTATGTGTCTTTATTCGTCCAGATGACTTTATAACGATATGAAGTAACCAGGCAGCTTACACACGAAAAACATTTATAGCGTCTTTGTCTTTTGACGCCAGTGCATCAAAACCACGTATACCAGCTGATAGTGCAACAACACATAGGTTTTGTACCAGTGGGGCACTTTTTTTTTAATTTTTGAAACGAACCGTCGACATTGCTGTCGGTGGGGAGGCTTGCGTGCCTCAGCGATACAGATAGCCTTATCGTAGGTGCAACCACAACGGAGGGGTATCTGTTGAGAGGCCAGAGAAATTTGTAGTTCGCGAAGAGGGGCAGCAGCCTTTCCTGTAGTTGCAGGGGCAACAGTCTGGATGATTGACTGATCTGGTCTTGTAACATTAACCAAAACTGCCTTGCTGTGCTGGTACTGCGAACGGCTGAAAGCAATGGGAAACTACAGCCGTAATTTTTCCCGAGGGCATCCAGCTTTGCTGTATGCTTAAATGATGATGGTGTCCTCTTGGGTAAAATATTCCGGAGGTAAAATAGTCCCCCATTCGGATATCCGGGCGGGACTCCTCAGGAGGACGTCGTTGTCAAGAGAAAGAAAACTGGCGTTCTACGTATGGGAGCGTGGAATGTCAGATCCCTTAATCGGGCAGGTAGGTTAGAAAAATTAAAAAAGGAAATGGATAGGTTAAATTTAGATGTAGCGGGAATTAGTGAGGCTCGGTGGCAGGAGGAACAAGACTTCTGGTGAGGTGAATACAGGGTTATAAATACAAAATCAAATAGTGGTAATGCAAGAGCAGGTTTAGTAATGAACAAAAAAATAGGAGTCGTTTAAGCTACTACGAACAGCATAGCGAACGCAGTATTGTAGCCAAGATAGACACGAAGCCCACGCGTACCACAGTAGTACAAGTTTATATGCCAACTAGCTCCGTAGATGACGAAGAGATTGAAGAAATGTATGATGAGATAAAACAAATCATTCGGATAGTGAGGAGAGACGAAAATTTAATAGTCAGGGAGACTGGAATTCGACAGTAGGAAAAGGAAGAGAAGGAAAAGTAGTAGGTAAATATGGACTGGGGGTTAGGAATGAAAGAGGAAGCCGCCTGGTAGAATTTTGCACTGAGCATAACTTATCATAGCTAACACTTGGTTTAAGAATCATAAAAGAAGGCTGTATACGTGGAAGAGGCCTGGAGACACTGGAAGGTTTCAGATAGATTATATAATGGTAAGACAGAGATTTAGGAACCATGTTGTAAACTGTAAGACATTTCCAGGGACAGATGTGGACTGTGACCATAGTTTATTGGTTATGAATTGTAGACCAAAACTGAAGAAGCTGCAAAAAGGTAGGAATTTAACGAGATGGGACTTGCATAAACTGAAAGAACCAGAGGTTGTAGAGAGCTTAAGAGAGGGCATTAGGGAACTATTGACAAGAACGGGGGAAAGAAATACAGTAGAAAAAGAATGGGACGAGGGCTAGTAGAAATCCTTGGGTAACAGAAGAAATATTGAATTTAATTGATGAAAGGAGAAAAAATAAAAATACAGTAAATGAAGCAGGCAAAAATGAATAAAAACGTCTCAAAAATGAGATCGACAGGAAGTGCAAATTTAAGGATGTAGGGGCATGTATCACTAGGGGTAAGATAGATACTCCCTACAGGAAAATGAAAGAGAACTTTGGAGGAAACAGGAAGTGGAAATGTAAGGATGTAGGGGCATGTATCACTAGGGGTAAGATAGATACCCCCTACAGGAAAATGAAAGAGAACTTTGGAGGAAAGAGAAGCACTTGTATGAATATCAAGAGCTCAGATGAGAAACCGGTTCTAAGCAAAGAAGGGAAAGCAGAAATGTGGAAGGAGTACATAGAGGGTCTATACAAGGGCGATGTACTGGAGAGCAATATTATGGAAATGGAAGAAGCCCTAGATGAAGATGAAATTGGAGATATGATACTGCGTGACGAGTTTCACAGAGCACTGAAAGACCTGAGTCGAAACAAGGCCCCGGGAGTAAACAAAATTCCATGAGAACTACTGATAGCTTTGGGAGAGCCTGCCCTGAGAAAACTCCACCATCTGGTGAGCAAGATGTATGAGACATGCGAAATACCCTCATACTTCAAGAAGAACGTAGTAATTCCAATCCCAAAGAAAGCAGGTGTTGACAGGTGTGAAAATTACCGAACTATCAGTTTAATAAGTCACGGCTGCAAAATACTAACACGAATTCTTTACAGAGGAATGGAAAAAACTGGTAGAAGCCGACTCTGGGGAAGATTTGCTTGGATTCCGTACAAATGTTGGAATACGTGAGGCAATACTGACCCTACGACTTATCTTAGAAGATAGATTAAGGAAAGGCAAACCTACGTTTCTAGAATTGATATACTGAGAGAAAGCTTTTGACAATGTTGACTGGAACATTCTATTTCAAATTCTGAAGGTGGCAGGCGTCAAATACAGGGAACGAAAAGATATTTACAATTAGTACAGAAACCAGATGGCAGTTATAATAGTCAATGGGCATGAAAGGGAAGCATTGGTTGGGAAGGGTGTGAGACAGAGTTGTAGCCTATCCCCGATGTTATTCAATTTGAGCAAGCAGTAAACGAAACAAAAGAAAAATTTGGAGTAGGAATTAAAATCTATGGAGAAGAAATAAAAACTTTGAGGTTTGCCGATGACATTGTAATTCTGTCAGAGACAGTAAAGGACATGAAAGAGCAGTTGAACGGAATGTACAATGTCCTCCAAGGAGGATATAAGGTGAACATCAGCAAAAGCAAAACGAGGATAATGGAATGTAGTCGAATTAAATCATGTGATGCTGAGGTAATTACATTAGGAAATGAGACACTTAAAGTAGTAGATGAGTTTTGCTATTTGGGGAGCAAAATAACTGATGAAAATGGTTCAAATGGCTCTGAGCACTATGGGACTCAACTGCTGAGGTCATTAGTCCCCTAGAACTTAGAACTAGTTAAACCTAACTAACCTAAGGACATCACAAACATCCATGCCCGAGGCAGGATTCGAACCTGCGACCGTAGCGGTCTTGCGGTTCCAGACTGCAGCGCCTTTAACCGCACGGCCACTTCGGCCGGCAAATAACTGATGATTGTCAAAGTGGAGAGGATATAAAATGTAGACTGGCAATGGCAAGGACAGCGTTTCTGAAGAAGAGAAATTTGTTAACATCGAGTATAGATTTTAGTGTCAGGAAGTCATTTCTGAAAGTACTTGTGTGGAGTGTAGCCATGTATGGAAGTGAAACGTGGACGATAAATCGTTTAGACAAGAAGAGAATAGAGGCCTTCGAAATGTGGTACTACAGGAGAATGCTGAAGATTAGATGGGTAGATCATGTAACTAATGAGGAGGTACTGAATAGAATTGGGGAGAAGAGGAATTTGTGGCACAACTTGACAAGAAGAAGGGATCGGTTGGTAGGACATGTTCTGAGGTATCAAGGGATCACCAATTTAGTATTGGAGGACAGGTGGAGGGTAAAAATCGTGGAGGGAGACTAAGGGATGAATACACTAAACAGATTCAGAATGATGTAGGTTGCAGTAGGTACTTCTAGATGAAGCAGCTTGCACAGGATAGGGTAGCATGGAGAGCTGCGTCAAACCAGTGTCTGGACTGGAGACCACAACAACAACATCTATTTATATGATTATTTATCACATGTGGGATATAAGTTATCATTTACCCATTATCCTTTTTATCCTTTCACTATCTACATCTATACTTCTCATGTCACTTACGTTGTGTGATGGAGGATACCACTGGTATTACTATCATTTTCCCCTTCTTTGTTCTACTTACGTGGGAAGAACGAAAGTTCATAAACTTCCGTATGACCTATAATTTATCAGATTTTCCGGTCGTGATCATTTCGTGAGACAAATGTGCAGGAAAGTAATGTGTTGCCTAAATCTTCTTCGAATGTACGCTCTCGGGACTAGAGAAGTAACCCTGTCTTTGATACACAACACCTCTCTTGTAGCATCTGCTACCGGTGTTCATCGAGCATTTCCATAACGTTCTCGCACTGACTAAATGATCCCGTGACGAAACGCGCCGCTCTTCGTTGGATCTTCTCTATGTCTTTATTAATTATAGTAGATAGGAATCCTATACTGATGAATAGTACTCAGAAATCGGTCGAACACGTGTTTTGTGAGCCACTTCTTTCGTGGATGAATTACATTTGCTTAAGATTCTTCCACTAACTCCCAGCCTACCATCTACTTTTCCTACAGTTCATTTTATGTGGTCAGTTCTACTTTAGGACGCTCCGGCCATTTACTCCTCGGTATTTTACGGTTTTTGCTGCTTTCGTTGAGTTTTGACCAATAGTATAAACGAACAGCAAAGGATCTCTTCGCCTATTTACGCGCAGTACATCAGACCTAGGGTTAACTTGCCAGTCCCTACAATCTTCCTATAGACAACAGTATCGTGTGCAATTATCTCACAAGAGCAGACCGAATATTTGGGATCGGTAATTTCGAGGCAGAGGAATAGTAAGCCAATATAATTTCAGTTATATCTGAAATTTAAGTTTGTGCGAATTTGCTGTCACTAATGGAAAATGCGTCATACTGCAGTTCAAAGTCTCGCTAACGTCGAGGTCAATACAAGCGGAATACTACACGGTGCAGTCACATTAATGTGACCGCCGCATATGTTCGACGTCAACGTGCAATAGCTATTCACAGAGGGCAGGTGGCAGCACTAGTACTGGAAGGTATACACTGATGAGCCAAAACATCATGCCCAACTGTTTAATAGCTTGTTTGGCAGTCTTTGGAACGAAATACATCACTAATTCTGCGTATCAGGGATCCGACAGTTTGTTGGTAGATTTGTGGAGGTATGTAGCGGTAGATGTCTTCGTACATGCTATGTAATCGCGTAAACAACGGGCCGCTGATTTCCTTTCGCGGTAATGGCGCCCAATAGCGACCCAAGTGGGTTCCGTAGGATTTACATCAGGCGAATCTGGTCGCCGAGACATCAACGTTGAGTTCACTATAATGCTCCTCAAACCGCTATAGCACGGTTCTGCCTGTGAGACACGAATAATTGTACTACATCACCGCCGGGGAAGACAGCAAGCATGAAGCGATGCACGTGGTTCGCAGCTGTCAGCGTGCCTTCGATTACTACCACAGGTCCCATGCAAGCGCAGGAGAATGGCTCCCATAGCATAATACCGCTCTCATCGGCCTGCGTCCATGGCACGCAGCACGTTTCAAGCCGCCTTTCACCTCGATGGCGGTTTAACACCCCACCCGTTGCTTGTCCGGGTTTTGCGTGTGTTCGCCCCTGACACAACTTACAGAGAAATTGGGAGTGGAACTGTATGCAAAAATGGATAACGCTAGATTTAAATGTGGCCCTGTCACCCCTAATTAATCTGCGGTGGTAGCGTTGACGATGAATCACACCTGTTTTTACTTCCAAACATGAATGACCATGAACACTTAGAGTGTTCAATGACATCAAGCACATACACAAAAATAAAATAACGCAAAAGGGTGAATTCAGGATCAACTACTGAAAGTAAAGGCTCTACTGAATCACAATAATTTTATTATAACCTTCAGATCAATGCTGAATAAAACACAATGAACAATTTACAAATTATCCTCCTGACTGGCATTGGCAGTGAACTGTGTTAAAATTGGTCCAAAACGCGATCTCTTATAACTTGGCTGACCGACTGACATCGACACAAAACGTAAAATACGAAGAACCACTACACCCCAAAGTACCGTGAAACCTCTGTGGAAACAGCAATTGCGCGTAATCCAACTATTTAACGTTACCCCTAACACAAGCCAAAGCGGGAGCGATCTCACCGTAATGTTCCTGTTGCAGCGGCGGTCTCTTACGGCGACGACGAGGCTGTGCGGTTTGCGTGTGGCGTCTCGGAAAGTACACTCCTACAATACTCTCACAACAGACCGCTGTCCATAAACTTCTCTATTTGCAACGATCTTCCCGGTAGCAAAGAGCTGTCGCGGCTAACGTCCACTCAGAACGAAAAACCAAGACGGGAGACGACTTGTGTAACGTCCTCTCAGTACGAGAGCCCAGAGCGGAAGACCTATTACCGAGAATCCAGCAAGATCGCTCTTCACCTTTGTTTTCTCCCCTCAACTTTTACCGAGCGAATCACATCACTAGAAGCTCTCAAAATACCCAGTTTGCCAGTGCCGACCAATGTACGGCCTGGGAACAGAACTGTTTTCCACCATTCTTTTATTTCTACAAAATTTCACAAGTAAACTCCGCCCTCGCCGGCTGGGAAGAACCACAGCTGTGGGCAATAACACGTTTACTGGAAGTTTTCTCCCAAAAGACCACTCGAGATTTTCCCGGTAAGATTCCCCGTCGTAGCGAAAACAGATTCTTGCATTCAAAATTTGTTATTCGGAACTCCTGGCCTGCACCACTTGAGTTACTGGAAGGCATAAAATTAATTGGACATAGGCGAGAGCACGCACAGGAAAGCCTGTCCAGCTATCCACTGCTCTGTTTTGGTAAACATTTGCACACCTGCAGCCGCACGTCCTTCAGAGGTTGGCGACCGCTGTGGCCTCTCTAAACGGATCACAGAAATCCCCTAGTTCACCATTCATACCGTTAGGCTGTGGCCTTCGGCGGCTAGGCTGCAAGGTAGCCGAGATCTGTCTCGCGTACTGCCTTTCCGCAAAATCTTATAATTACAAAATCGTGGAATTCTCGCGTGCCGATTTGTTTCTACATAAATTTCCTACACCGTAATTTAGAGTATTACTCCAACAAAACCTAAAGTGTCACGTTAAATGGGCAAGGCCGTTGCCACCTTACAGTGGCGTTTATGGAGACGACCATTTACCTAGTGTAGCGAAAATGTGGTTCACCGGAGAGCCGACACGTTTCCGTTGACTGACGGTCGAATCCCTATGGTGCCGTGCCCATTACAATCGTAACCGATCATGTCGTTGGGTCAACATATGAACACGTAGGGAGGGTCTGCTACAGAGCTCCATATTTATCATCGTACGATGAACGGAGTGCTCCGAAACACATGTGCGTGCACCAGCACTTTGTTCTTTCGCCAGAGATGCCACTGATCGCCATCTATCCTACTTTACAGAGCAGAAACCACACGTTCTGCGAAGAGTCATGGACGTCCAACCAACGGCCTAGTGGTAGTTTCACTGTCCTTCTACCTCTTTCCATAGGTGTTCACGACAGTAGCTCGTGAGCATTCGACCACCTTCACCGTTTTCGATATATTCGTTCACAAGCTTTGCGTAATAATAATTTGTCCTTTGTCAAAGTCGCTTATCTCAATGGAATTACCCATTTGCAGTCCATATCCTCTTTAGGGTGATCCCCCGTCCATGTCTGCTCCACTTACATACTTTTACCAGAGAGTCACGTGCCCGCAACGCCACCAGGCGGCATCCGATGTCGCTGTGCACAATCCTCATAGTGGTTTGGCTGATCAGTGCCCTGAGGGGGACGAGGATAATAGTGCAGTTGTTTCCGTAATGCGGCAACAGAGTGATTTATCTGACATCCAAAAGGTATTGTTGTTGACTTTCTGACAAAGGGTGGAAGCGTTTCCGAAACGGCTAAGATTATAAACTCTTCGCTTGCCACGGTGGTTAAACTATACCGTTCATGTCGAAATGGCACTGTCTAAAACCGGCAGCGTAGCGACTGGGGTGCACCACGGCCCACAGACAACAGAGGTGAACGACAAATACGTAGATGCGTTTGGGGGAATAGATGTGCAGCTGTTGAGTAATTGACCACCGACATGAACCAAGGCTCTATTAACAGTGTGTCCTCGACGACAGTTCAACGATTGTTGCTGTGAATGGGCCGCCGCAGCAGGCGTTTGGTTCATACACCCATACTGACTGCTATTCATCGGCGCCGAAGGCTACAGTTTTCACGACAGTACTGGAATTGGACGTCCGCTGAGTGGTGACTGGTGGCCTTTTCAGATGAACCACATTTTGTGCTTCATTGGACAGATGACTGTCGGCTTGTACGGCGTGAGACGTCTGAAGTCAAACACCTTGCAACAATCCTCGGAAGGATCCAGGCCGGGAGGCATTCCTTGACTGCTCTTGTCATTCTGGAAGTCGCAATGGACCAGCACAAGTATTCATCTATCCCTGGGGACGATGTCCACCCCTACAAACAGTTTGTTTTTCCACGGCATGATGGCATCTACCAATGCGACAATGCAACGTGTCACACAGCTCGCAGTGTACGTGCGTGTTTCGCATAGCACCAGGTTGAGTTTACCGTACTCCCCTGGCTACCAAATTGCCGGATTTAAACCCAATAGAGAATTTCTATTGATCTGTTTGCGCCGTGGATCCACTAGCGAGCATCGTGGCGCAGCTGACTACGGCACAGGAGTTGTCATGCCTCAACATTTCTGTCGGTACCTGCCAGAACCTCACTGATTCCCTTCCTGCCCGTTTCGCAGCGGCTCGCACTGCAAAAGCTGATGGTGGTCGCATTAATGTGACTGGACCGTGTAGCTGAGTTGGAGTAGGTTGAGAAAAGAATATTCTGTGGCTTTTTAAAAGGTTTCCCAGCGTTGTCTGAAGCGATTGAGTAAAATCTAAACCTTATTGGAAGCCCACGAATTTGAACTTAGTTCATCCCAAATACGAATTCCGCATTAACAAGCACTCACGCTCGCCCGTACTCACTTTTGGTATGTAAATTTCTCTAAATGATGTGGAGTGATTCAGAAAACAAAATAAGAGCAATAAAAACGTGTATTACGACCGTTTCCAGAATGGGAAGGCAGTGAAATGTGCTGGAAATGACTTCGGTTCTCCCCAATCGGTATTACTCTCATTCTGATACACTGCCTCGCTCGTTAAGTTGCCATACCAGCCTGTTGAGAGGAAACTTCTGTATCCTCTGTACCACAGATCCCGACACGTTTCCACATACTTGCGTTTTACGGTCGGTCGTAAATGTCTCTCACTGCTACTGTGAAATGCTAATGTGGCTGCAGCAGCTAGCTACAGCTCCCCGTGGCCTGTGTCTGATACGACTCAGCTGCGCTTTTCCGATCGAGTGTAACAGGAGGGCTCCACATTTCAATCTAGGCATGTATGCGGAATTCTACACAATATCATCATTGAAGTGTTTTACTACACCTATTAGTTAAGACACCAATAACATATCACAAATATCATTCGTGGCAAATTACACAATCATGTATACAATAGTCGTATTGACTGCACTAGTGCAATGATACACTGAAGCTTGACGCTGCCTCGGATCGAAGCCGTGAATCACATCAACCGTCTTTTTCTGATTTGAGTTGATTTAACCAAGCAGACAAAACAGCAGTGATTTAGCACCCTGTGGCCCACACCGAAAGTTATTGCACGGTATCTCTCCGTCCCATTCTTGAGAAGACGACTAGTACTCGTAAAAAGTAGTATAACTCCATTTACTACATCTCCGTTGGCCATAGTTTCATCAGGAATGAATAACGAAAATATTTTGTGTCTTTTGGGCTCCAGTGCGAAGCACTGTAACACTAAATGTGATGCAATTTCATCTTCCTACCACATGGTCTGCACTTTTGCTTGTGCCGCTATCCTCATCATGTGCGGGTGTTTCTTGAAGTTCCCATGTCCGATCATTAAATCTACCTAGAGTTTATCCTGCCTCCTGTTCAACCCCAACATTACGGAAGTTCTCTTTAGTCATGGTTTTGGCATCACTAGCGCACAATATTTTTATTTTTTGGGTTTTGGTCGAGCGTTATACGTGCTGTCTTCGTTTCCGGTCTAACAAATGTAGTCATCGTCCGTCACCTGGCTAGCCTATCAGTTTGTTCGTTCCCCACTGATTCCTGAGTGACCAGGGATCAACAGCAGATTTATCATTTTACTTTCCCCTGGCTACAACTCCCAGTGGCCTGTGTCATAGGACTCAGCCTTATAAAGATTTCATGCCATTCTGCAACATTCTTCGATCTCGTTATAGGGGTAAACTGTCTTAGTAGGACCGCTATGTAGTTTTTCTGTGTTCGAGATGTTATTAGCAGCATGACCGCTACGGTCGCAGGTTCGAATCCTGCCTCGGGCATGGATGGGTGTGATGTCCTTAGGTTAGTTAGGTTGAAGTAGTTCTAAGTTCTAGGGGACTGATGGCTTTAGAAGTTAAGTCCCATAGTGCTCAGAGCCATTTGAACCATTTAGCAGAGAGCAGGCAGTAGCGAGCTAATTTCTTTTAGCAACAATATTTTTTGCAGTCAAATAACCGCATAAAATTTATAGTGGCTTAACCAGTTTGAACTAATAAGTCATTCCCAATAGTCTATCGATAATACTTAACCTAAGACTACTTCAAAATACGCCAACAATCGGCATTCTATCATTTCTGATAGGATACTAGCAGAAATGCCGTGTCTCGGCATACGCCAAGAACTATTGATGGACTATCGAAAATGACCCATTCCAAACCGATCAGCCAGCCAAGATTTTACCCGAGTGTTTGACTGCAATACACTTTTCTTTCACTGTCGTAATCTATTTAAACGCTTTGGGAGACAATCTGAGCAGCCCTCTTAGATTGTCTGCATATGAAGCTGTCGTTTACCGTCTAGTAAAGTCATTAGAAAGATCAAAACCAACTGCGATATGATTTAGACAAGATATTTGTATTCTGTAAAAAGTGGTACCTGACACTAAGCAATAAACAGAGTGACATCCTCGACATGAGCACTAAAAAGACTCCGTTAAATTTCGATTACACGATAAATCACACAAATTTCAAGTTGTAGATACAACTAAATATCTAGGGATTACAATTGCGAACAACTGAAATTGGAACCGTCGCATAGAAATTGTAGTGGGGAAGGCGAATCAAAGACTACATTTTATCGGACAACAATTAGAAGATGCAACAAAACGTATTAAACAGTCGGCCTGCACTAAGTTAGTACGTCCTCTTGTGGAGTACTCTGCAACGGTTAGGATTGAAGGAGGACACCGAAAAGGTTCATAGAAAGACGTCTCGTTTTGTATTATCGTGAAACTGGGGGGAGAGGGTCATGGGTACGATAAGATAGTTGGAGTGGTAATCATTTTACAAAGGCATTTTTCATTGAAGCGAGATCTTTTAAAAAACTTTCAACCAACAATTTTCTCCTCCGAATGCAAGAGCATTTTATCGACTTCGTCATATATAGAGAAGAAATACCACAGTCATAAAAAAGAGAAATCACAGCTCGTATGGAAAGATTTAGGTATTGGTGTTTGATACATGTTATTCGAGAGCGGAACGGCAGAGAAATGGTCTGAAAATGGTTCAACGAGCCATCTGCCATGCCTGTACGTCTCAACTGTCGAGTAGTTATGCACGAATACATCTGTATGAAGCATATTGTTACGTTAAATTCGATCTCCCGACACATCTAATATTCAGTGATGTCGTATTTCTACTGTGTTATAATTTTTACGATCGAATAAGGAGAATGCCTTCGCAGAGAGGGAAGTTCGAGATCCTACCGACAGTGAAACTATTAGAAACGGAATACAGTCCCATAAGTACAAATAACTGGCAGGAAGGCGGCAGTGACCTGTTCATAGGAACCACCCCAGCAATATACATTTACATCACACCCCGAAAGCCACATAATGGTGTCTGGTGGAGGGTACTTTTTGAACCGCTAACTGAGCCCTCCACCCCTGTTCCACTCGAGAATAGCGCGTGGGAAGAATGACTGTCGGTAAGCCTCTGTATTGGCTCTAATTTCTCGAATTTTCTCTCGGGGTCACTACGCGAGACGTATGTGGGGGGAAGCAATATGTTGTCCGACTCTTTCCGGGAAATTCTCTCTCGAAATTTTAATAGCAAATCTCTACGTGATTCACAACGCCTCTCTTATAACGTGTGCCGATGGAGTTTGTTGAGCATCTCAGTAACGCTCTCTCCCCGGCTAAACGATCCCGTGATGAAACGCGCCGCTCTTCTTTACCTCTTCTATCAGCCGTGCCTGATAGGGATCGCAGATAGATGATGAACACTCAAGAATCGATCGAACAAGCGCCTTATAAGTCACTTCCTTAGTGGATGAGTTACATTTCCTTGAGATTCTTCCCATGAATCTGAACCTGGCATCTGCTTTTCCCACAATTTGTTTTATGTGGCCATTCCACTGAAGTCGCTCTGGATAGTTACTCCTAGGTATTTTACTGCAGTTACTGTTTCCAGCTGTTTGGTATCAATAGTGTAGCTGTACAGTAGCGGATTTCTTTTCCTATGTATGTACAGTATGTTACATTTATTTATGTTCAGAGTCAACTGCCAGACCTGAACTCTGGAGATCATTCTGCAAATCGCCACTATCTTCTGCCGTTGTTACTTTGTTGTAGACAAATCATGTGCGAACAGCCTTAAAGAGCATCCGACACTTTCTACGACATTGTTTATATATGTTGTAAACAGTAACGGCACTTCCTTGGAGTACTCTGGAAATTATCCTTACTTCTGTCGATTTGGTTGGTTCTGAGCACTATGGGACTCAACTGCTGAGGTCATTAGTCCCCTAGATCTTAGAACTAGTTAAACCTAACTAACCTAATGACATCACAAACATCCATGCCCGAGGCAGGATTCGAACCTGCGACCGTAGCGGTTTCTGTCGATTTTCTTCCGTTAAGAGCGAAGTACTGAGTTCTGTCTGCAAGGAAGTCATGAACCCAGGTGCAAATCTCCTCAGAAGCTTGATAAGCTCATTGTTTCACTAAACAGTAGTGCGGGACGGTGTAAAATGCCTTCCTGAAGTCCAGGAACACGGCATCCATCTAGGCGCCATTGTCTACGGCGCTGTGGATATTATGGAGGAAAAGAACGAGCTGAGTTTCGCAGGATCTCTGTAATGCAGAATACATGTTGAGTTATATAGAGGAGTTTTTCATTCTCCACAAACGTTATAATTATTAAGCATAAAAGATGTTCCCCAATTCTACAACAGATTGACGTCAACGATATAGGTCTATCATCGTGTGCCTCTGTCCTACGTCCCTTCTTAAAAACGGTAATGACCTGCACTTTCTTCCACTCGCAAGATACACTTCGTTGTTCAAGCGATCTACGATAAATTACTGCTAGATGGGGAGCAAGTTCTTTGTAGAATCTTATAGGTATCTCATCTGGTCCTGACGCCTTTCCACTACTAAGCGATTGTAGTTGTTCCTCTGTTTCACGATCGGCTGTCTCAATATCTGCCATTTCGACATTCGTTCGATGATTGAAAGGAGAGACCATGTTACAATCTTCCGCGGTGACATAATTTCGGAAGACCGAATTCATTATTTCGGCCTTCCCTCTATGGTCTTCCGTTTCGGTGCCAGTATGGTCACTGACTGAATAAATAGATGATTTTGACCCACTTATTGATTTTACATACGACCAAAAACTCTTAGGGTTTTTACTCAGCTTGGCTGACAAAGTCTTGCTTTCGAAGTCATTGAACGCTTTTCTCATTGCTCTCCTTACGCTCATTTTCCCTTCGTTCAGCTTTTGTTTGTCAGATAAGTTTTTACTTTTCTTGAACCTGAGACGAAGTTCTCTTTGTCTACGTAGCAGTATTCTAACATGGCTATTAAACTATAGTGTCTTTCGCATTGCTTAAGACCTTGCTCGGAACATACAAAGTGATAATTATTAGATAATATGAAAAAAATGTAAATTAGTTACAAACTAAGGCGTGCACACACTCTATTCAAAATTTAAAAGTCACTACAGATATCCAGATATAGGTTATGACATGTTCGATATGCCTGCCATCACTGGCGATGATGTGGCGCAGACGAATATCGAAATTCTGCATGACCCGCTGAAGTGGCGGAACATTGATGCTGTTGATGACCTCGTAAATGGCTGTTTTCAGCTCAGCAATTGTTCTTGTGTTATTGCTGTACACATTGTCTTTAATATGTTGTTGTTGTTGTGGTCTTCAGTCCTGAGACTGGTTTGATGCAGCTCTCCATGCTACTCTATCCTGTGCAATCTTCTTCATCTCCCAGTACCTACTGCAGCCTACATCCTTCTGAATCTGCTTAGTGTATTCATCTCGTGGTCTACCTCTACGATTTTTACCCTCCACACTGCCCTCCAATGCTAAATTTGTGATCCCTTGATGCCTCAAAACATGTCCTACCAACCGATCCCTTCTTCTAGTCAAGTTGTGCCACAAACTTCTCTTCTCCCCAGTCCTATTCAATACCTCCTCATTAGTTACGTGATCTACCCACGTTATCTTCAGCATTCTTCTGTAGCACCACATTTCGAAAGCTTCTATTCTCTTCTTGTCCAAACTAGTTATCGTCCATGTTTCACTTCCATACATGGCTACACTCCATACAAATACTTTCAGAAATGAC
Source organism: Schistocerca nitens (assembly GCF_023898315.1). NCBI lineage: Eukaryota > Metazoa > Arthropoda > Insecta > Orthoptera > Acrididae > Schistocerca > Schistocerca nitens. The sequence continues at coordinate 47,472,847 of NC_064616.1, read as the reverse complement.
TTCCTGACACTTAAATCTATACCCGATGTTAACAAATTTCTCTTCTTCAGAAACGCTTTCCTTGCCATTGCCAGTCTACATTTTATATCCTCTCTACTTCGACCATCATCAGTTATTTTACTCCCTAAATAGCAAAACTCCTTTACTACTTTAAGTGTCTCATTTCCTAATCTAATTCCCTCAGCATCCCCCGATTTAATTTGACTACATTCCAATATCCTCGTTTTGCTTTTGTTGATGTTCATCTTATATCCTTCTTTCAAGACACTGTCCATTCCGTTCAACTGCTCTTCCAAGTCCTTTGCTGTCTCTGACAGAATTACAATGTCATCGGCAAACCTCAAAGTTTTTATTTCTTCTCCATGGATTTTAATTCCTACTCCGAATTTTTCTTTTGTTTCCTTCACTGCTTGCTCAATATACAGATTGAATACCATCAGGGAGAGGCTACAACCCTGTCTCACTCCTTTCCCAATCACTGCTTCCCTTTCATGCCCCTCGACTCTTATAACTGCCATCTGGTTTCTGTACAAATTGTAAATAGCCTTTCGCTCCCTGTATTTTACCCCTGCCACCTTCAGAATTTGAAAGAGAGTATTCCAGTTAACATTGTCAAAAGCTTTCTCTAAGTCTACAAATGCTAGAAACGTAGGTTTGCCTTTCCTTAATCTTTCTTCTAAGATAAGTCGTAAGGTTAGTATTGCCTCACGTGTTCCAACATTTCTACGGAATCCAAACTGATCTTCCCCGAGGTCCGCTTCTACCAATTTTTCCATTCGTCTGTAAAGAATTCGCGTTAGTATTTTGCAGCTGTGACTTATTAAACTGATAGTTCGGTAATTTTCACATCTGTCAACACCTGCTTTCTTTGGGATTGGAATTATTATATTCTTCTTGAAGTCTGAGGGTATTTCACCTGTCTCATACATCTTGCTCACCAGATGGTAGTGTTTTGTCATGACTGGCTCTCCCAAGGCCATCAGTAGTTCTAATGGAATGTTGTCTACTCCCGGGGCCTTGTTTCGACTCAGGTCTTTCAGTGCTCTGTCAAACTCTTCACGCAATATCTTATCTCCCATTTCGTCTTCGTCTACATCCTCTTCCATTTCCATAATATTGTCCTCAAGTACATCGCCCTTGTATAAACCCTCTATATACTCCTTCCACCTTTCTGCCTTCCCTTCTTTGCTTAGAACTGGGTTGCCATCTGAGCTCTTGATATTCATACAAGTGGTTCTCTTCTCTCCAAAGGTCTCTTTAATTTTCTTGTAGGCAGTATCTATCTTACCCCTAGTGAGACAAGCCTCTATATCCTTACATTTGTCCTCTAGCCATCCCTGCTTAGCCATTTTGCACTTCCTGTCGATCTCATTTTTGAGACGTTTGTATTCCTTTTTGCCTGCTTCATTCACTGCATTTTTATATTTTCTTCTTTCATCAATTAAATTCAATATTTCTTCTGTTACCCAAGGATTTCTATTAGCGCTCGCCGTTTTACCTACTTGATCCTCTGCTGCCTTCACTACTTCATCCCTCAGAGCTACCCATTCTTCTTCTACTGTATTTCTTTCCCCCAGTCCTGTCAATTGTTCCCTTATGCTCTCCCTGAAACTCTCTACAACCTCTGGTTCTTTCAGTTTATCCAGGTCCCATCTCCTTAAATTCCCACCTTTTTGCAGTTTCTTCAGTTTCAATCTGCAGTTCATAACCAATAGATTGTGGTCAGAATCCACATCTGCCCCTGGAAATGTCTTACAATTTAAAACCTGGTTCCTAAATCTCTGTCTTACCATTATATAATCTATCTGATACCTTTTAGTATCTCCAGGATTCTTCCAGGTATACAACCTTCTTTTATGATTCTTGAACCAAGTGTTAGCTATGATTAAGTTATGTTCTGTGCAAAATTCTACAAGGCGGCTTCCTCTTCCATTTCTTCCCCTCAATCCATATTCACCTACTATGTTTCCTTCTCTCCCTTTTCCTACTGATGAATTCCAGTCACCCATGACTATTAAATTTTCGTCTCCCTTCACTACCTGAATAATTTCTTTTATCTCGTCATACATTTCTTCAATTTCTTCATCATCTGCAGAGCTAGTTGGCATATAAACTTGTACTACTGTAGTAGGCATGGGCTTTGTGTCTATCTTGGCCACAATAATGCGTTCACTATGCTGTTTGTAGTAGCTAACCCGCACTCCTATTTTTTTATTCATTATTAAACCTACTCCTGCATTACCCCTATTTGATTTTGTATTTATAACCCTGTATTCACCCGACCAAAAGTCTTGTTCCTCCTGCCACCGAACTTCACTAATTCCCACTATATCTAACTTTAACCTATCCATTTCCCTTTTTAAATTTTCTACCCTACCTGCCCGATTAAGGGATCTGACATTCCACGCTCCGATCCGTAGAACGCCAGTTTTCTTTCTCCTGATAATGACGTCCCCTTGAGTAGTCCCCGCCCGGAGATCCGAATGGGGGACTATTTTACCTCCGGAATATTTTACCCAAGAGGACACCATCATCATTTAATCATACAGTAAAGCTGCATGTCCTCGGGAAAAATTACGGCTGTAGTTTCCCCTTGCTTTCAGCCGTTCGCAGTACCAGCACAGCAAGGCCGTTTTGGTTAATGTTACAAGGCCAGATCAGTCAATCATCCAGACTGTTGCCCCTGCAACTACTGAAAAGGCTGCTGCCCCTCTTCAGGAACCACATGTTTGTCTGGCCTCTCAACAGATACCCCTCCGTTGTGGTTGCACCTACGGTACGGCCATCTGTATCGCTGAGGCACGCAAGCCTCCCCACCGACGGCAAGGTCCATGGTTCATGGGGGGGTCTTTAATATAACCCCACAAAAAGGAGTCGCATGTGTTCAGATCCAGAGATCTGGCCCATGCCAGTGGCATTTGGGTACCCCAGAGCCAGAATGCGGTCCCTAAAGTGCTCCTCCAGGACATCAAGCACTCTCCTGCTTCGATGGGTTGAGTTCCAATTTGCATGAAGCACATCTTGTCAAAATCAGGGTCTCTGTGGGTAATGGGGTTGAAATCAACTTCCAAAACCTTCACGTACCGTTCGGTAGTCACCGTGCCATCAAGAATATCGCACCGATTATTCCGTGACTGGACATTGCACACCACATAGTCACCCATGGAGGGTGAAGAGACTTCTCGATCGCGAAATGCGAATTCTCGGTCCCCCCAATGCACCAATTTTGCTTATTGACGAACCCATCCAGATGAAAGTGGGCTTCGTCGCTATGCGCTATACACTTGCACATACTAATTCCCATCATGCCCTGCGGCCAACACTGCATTTTGAACGCCATAACGCAAACCGTTCAGAAGTTATGGCGATTTTATTTCATATAGTTCAATAATTGTCACCCTCTACTTGTCTTGGGCATATTGCACGATGCCTTTGAATTTTTTTCAATTTGTTCACCACATCTTCGTCGTCATCACGGAATACTGGATACTGCACTCAGATACACTGAAATTCGTATCCTGTCACTCTTGCTAAGCAGAAATGTCATCCTACTTTCTTAACATTCTTTGTAAGACCCTTTCTCATAGATGCTATCACAGCCTTATCATCACTGATAGCTTCCTGTGCGTTAACTGATTCCATAAGTTCAGGTCTGTTTGTTGCCAGTAGGTTTAAGACGTTGGTTCTCTAACCATCCGCACAAAGTAATTTTCAGACGAGATATCCAAATCATTGTCCCTTTCTCTGGCACTAGTTTTGATAGTACGGCACTCCCAATCTATACTTGACAAGTTGAAGTCACCCCTATTACAACTGTATGAGCAGGAAAATTATTAAAGATATTCTGCAAGTGCTGTCGGAAGCGCTCTGCCGCTAAAATTCCTGACCCAGGTGGTCTATAAAAACTTCCGATTACCATTTTTGACTGATCTCTGATACATAACGTCAACCAGATTAATTCACACTCGGAAACCGTGATAACGTCGCTAGATGTTGTAGAATCCTTTACTGCAATAAACACGCTGCCATCGTTACTGACTAAACTATCCTCACGATAAACATTCCAATCTAAACTAAGGATTTCGTTGTCATCGGCGTCTGGTTCCAACCAGCTTTCTGTTCCCAATACTATATGTGCATTAAACCTTCAGTAAGTGATACTAATTCTGGGACTTTTTCTTGGATGCTCCTGCAGTTTACTAAGATCATATTTATCTTTTGTATCTATGGTCTGCAAGGACCAAGATTCTCTGAGGTCGCTGTGGCTGATTTAATAGGCAAATCGTCTTTGATCCCAAGGGAGGAGTTCTAAACTAAAAAAAAAAGCCCCATATGCACACCACACGTACTCCGCTACCCTAGTAGCCGCTTCCTGCGAGTTGTGCACGCCTGACCTATTAAGGAGAACACTACAATTCTGCACCCGATAGTGGAGTTCGTGAAATTCGCATCCAATACTGTCGCAGAGTCGTCTGAGCCTCTGGTTTTAGACATTCCACTGTGCTCCAAACCGGAGGACCGCGATCAACTCTGCGTATGATGATGCTACAAATAGACAGGTTAGCCCGCACCCCGCGTGCAGTGCTAGTTGCCTTCACCAGATCAGCCATCCGCCGAAAGGAGCCGAGGATGCACTCAGGACTCAAGCGGCGGGCGTCATTCCTGGTGACATGTGGCACTATATGCAGACAGTTGCACCCAGTACCCTTGATAGCCGCCGGCAGGGCCTCCTCCACATCACGGACGCCCCCCCCCCCCCAAGGCAAATATACCCGTACTGGCTCAGAGTTACCATCAGCACTGGGTAGCACCTCGTACCTATTGCTGAGGCGTAGGGAGCCAACCGCGCGACCTCTCCCTCTTTCGCCCTCCGCCCAGTGGCACGCGAACCCACCACTGTCTGCCACCCACCCTCGAGTGAGGACGGACCGGTCAGATGTTGCGTTTCAGAAGATGCAGCGATACCCGGGTCCCTAGGGGATTCCAACAGTACCAAAGGTGTCGCAGGTCTCGTCACCAGCGCCCCGATGGTTCAAATGGCTCTGAGCACTATGGGACTTAACATCTGTGGTCATCAGTCCCCTAGAACTTAGTACTACTTAAACCTAAGTAACCTAAGGACATCACACACATCCATACCCGAGGCAGGATTCGAACCTGCGACCGTAGCGGTCACGCGGTTCCAGACTGAAGCACCTAGAACCGCATGGCCACACCGGCCGGCCCCAGCGCCCCGATGTCGCCGCAACTTTGAGCATAAGCCAGAAGCATGTCGACGGTAGCCAATGGAGCTTCGAGTTATTTACGGACAGCAGCCAGTTCTCCTTGTGTTCGGTCAAAACTAGCACAGTCCCTAGCCATGACTTAGTGTGTAAAAATAGATATAAAATATCAAATGACGCTGCTGAATTCGGAATGTACGCAGAATATAATGAGGAGAATAAAGAAACACTAAAAACTGCTCTGCAGATTTCTCACTGTACACTACTAAACAGAAATAAATTTCTCTACCGATGTGGATGTATCTACAGTTACCTGTCACTAGAAACTTCGCTTGCCCTAAAGCTACTGCACGAGATGAGTGTGCGAACTAGAATGCACTGATCTAAAGTATACGCTTTGTTCAGTACGAGATATAAACTTAGAGGCATGACGTGAAGCTTCTGGTGGCGGGAAAATTGCACCAATAAGCCGCCTTACACAAAGATCTGCACCGAGAAAAATGTTCAAATGTGTGTGAATTTGTAAGGGACCAAACTGCTTAGGTCATCGGTCCCTATACTTACACACTACTTAAACTAACTTAAACTAACTCATGTTAAGAACAACACGCATACCCATGCCCGAGGGAGGACTCGAACCTCCGGCGGGAAGGGCCGCTCAGTCAGTGACATGGCGCCTCTAACCGCGCGGCCACTCCGCGCGGATGTGCACCAAGACGTACGCAAAAACAAAAACTTAGAGTAATTTGCTAACCACTATTCTACACAGTAAAATAAACAGGTATAGTTCACTTCTTTGCAGAAGCACGTGAAAAAAAAATCGCCCAAGTGATGTAGGGATACCACATGAGAGCTCCGTTAGGAAGAACGAATGGGTATTTGTAGTCAGCTCTCTCAGGTAGGTATTTCAGTATTCTGACTCACTGCATCGGAGAACTTCTATTTTGTAGACGTATAAATTCTTCTTATATCTCATTGTTATTAATGTGACAAGTATTGTCGTAATTATCATTACCGCCATTAGTGGCAGCAGCTGCAGCAGTACAAGTACTGCCAGTATGGACTTTGTTAATTCTTAGCCAGTAATTCACTCACACTGCCTCTTCAGACACTCATATCATTTTAATACTTGTTGTCATATTAAAATTGTTATTTCTTAGGTATCTATGATGTAATAGATACTGTTTGTGTGAACTCTGGTCCGACGGAAGAGAAAGTCTGAAGGCCCTAATCAGATCAGGTTAAATAAATAAATAACTACTCCGCAGCCTCCCTGGATGCACAGTGAGCCATGAAATGAAGATCCGTTGACCCCGCTGTTACAAGGGAGGTTCAAATGGTTCAAATGGCTCTGAGCACTATGGGACTCAACTGCTTTGGTCATAAGTCCCCTAGAACTTAGAACTACTTAAACCTAACTAACCTAAGGACATCACACACATCCATGCCCGAGGCAGGATTCGAACCTGCGACCGTAGTGGTCGTGCGGTTCCAGACTGTAGCGCCTTTAACCGCTCGGCCACTCCGGCCGGCTGTTACAAGGGAGCATTGTTCAAGTCGTGAAGGCGCTAAAAGAGAACTGCAAGATGATTAATTTGTCAAAGGCCAGATTCGAATTCTTTCATCTTTCTGTTTGAATATAAGTAGTGCCAGTTGTCAACTGATAGCACTGTTGACGGTAGGTGAAAGGATTTGTTAAATTTTGCATAGGTCTGACGCTGGTCTTGCGACCCATAATGCTATTGAAACCCTATAGTATAGCCATTACGGATAAGGCGCAACCAGCTGAAAAGTTAGTATTACGTATTTATAATTTCTGGTAAAAATGCCGACGCAGTGGCACACGTGTCACTTACGAGCCTGCTACGTCTGACCGCCACAAGGGAGGTCTGCCGTATTGTGCTGAAGCACATCGTACCCCTTCAAATATGCACCTGCCATCCGAGAACAAGTAATGGAATCCTCGAAACAATCTGTCATCCTGCACCATTGGTCGTGGGCCAGCAGCAGTTGGACTAGGGAATTATCGTCCCACGCGTAGGCTGCCTGTAGCACCGCAACATAAGCGGCTGCGTTTGGGGTGGTGCTGTCATCGCAAAGCACGAATGGCGTCGCATTGTGTTCAGCGGTTCTGCTCTACACCAGAAGAGCGAATATAGCAGTGACCTGGGGAGAGATTGCTTCCTTCCAGTGCTATGGAGAAGCACAGCGGTGTACTTTCCGTGTCATGGTGCGGGTTGCCATCGATAACGATTGATAGTGACTGAGGCAACTATGACAGCAAAACGGAACGTCACGAACATCCTGAATCCTCATAAAACACTGAAGCACCAAAGAAATTGGTGTAGGCATACGTATTCAAACGCAGAGATATGTAATCAAGCAAAATACGGCATTGCGGTCGGCGACGCCTATAAAAGACAAGTGTCGGGCGCAGTTGTTAGATCGGTTACTGCTGCTACAGTAGCATGTTATCGAGATTTAAATGAGTTGGAACATGATGTTACAGTCGCCGCGTAAGCGATAGTACACAGAATCTCCGAGGTAGCGATGTTGAGGGGATTTTGCCGTACGACCATTTCACGAGTTTATCATTAATATCAGGCATCCGGTAAAACATAAAATCTCCGACATTGCTGCGACCGGAAGAAGATCCTGCAAGAACGGGACCAACGACGACTGAAGAAAATCGTTCAAAGTGACAGAAGTGCCACCCTTGCGCAAATTTCTGCAGATTTCAATGCTGGGCCATCAACAAGAGTCAGCGTGCGAACCATTCAACGAAACATCATCGATATGGGCTTTCGGTGCCGAAGACCTACTGGTGTACCCTTGATGACTGCACGACACAAAGCTCTATGCCACGCCTGGGCCTGTCAAGACCAACATTGGACTGTTGATGACTGGAAACATGTTGCCTGGTCGAACGAGTCTCGTTTCAAATTGTACCGAGCGGATGCATGTGTACGAGTATGGAGACAGCCTCGTGAATCCATGGACCCTGCATGTTAGCAGGGGACTGTTCAAGTTGGCGGAGGCTCTGTAATGGTGTGGGGCGTGTGCAGTTGATGTGTTATGGGACCCCTGATATGTCTAGATACGACTCTGACAGGTGACATACGTAAACATCCTGTCTGATCACCTGCGTCCATTCATGTCCATTGTGCATCGGGCAATTCCAGTTGGACAATACGACACCCCAGAGGTCCGGAATTGCTACAGAGTGGTTCCAGGAACACTACTCTCTGTTTAAACACTTCCGCTGGCCACAAAACTCCCAGACATGAACATTATTGAGCATGAATGAGATTTTCACTCTGCAGCGGAGTGTGCGCTGATATGAAACTTCCTGGCAGGTTAAAACTGTGTGCCCGACCGAGACTCGAGCCTTTCGCGGGCTCTCGGTCGGGCACACAGTTTTAATCTGCCAGGAAGTATCATATCAGCTCACACTCCGCTGCAGAGTGAAAATCTCATTCTGGAAACATCCCCCAGGCTGTGGCTAAGCCATGTCTCCGCAATATCCTTTCTTTCAGGAGTGCTAGTTCTGCAAGGTTCGCAGGAGAGCTGTAAAGTTTGGAAGGTAGGAGACGAGGTACTGGCAGAAGTAAAGCTGTGGGTACCGGGCGTGAGTCGTGCTTCGGTAGCTCAGTTGGTAGAGCAGTTGCCCGCGAAAGGCAAAGGTCCCGAGTTCGAGTCTCGGTCGGGCACACAGTTTTAATCTGCCAGGAAGTTTCATTATTGAACATATCTGGAATGCCTTGTAACGTGCTATTTCTAAGAGATCTCCACCCCCTCGTACTCTTACGGATTTATGGACAGCCCTTCAGGATTCATGGTATGAGTTCCCTCCAGCACTGCTTCGGACATTAGTCGAGTGCATGCCACGTCGTGTTGCTGCACTTCCGTGTGCTCGCGGGGGCACAACACGATTTAGGCAGGTGTACCAGTTTCTTTGGCTCTTCATTGTATGATTCCTGTCTTTCCACAGTATCGTGGTGAATTTTTTAAACAGGACAATGCTCGTCCACACATGGAACGTTTCTCTATGAACTGTCTATGTGATGTCGAGGCACTCCTGTTGCCACCTAGGTATTCAAATGTGTTCCCGACAGTAAGTGTGGGTTCATCTCAGACATCAACTCCGTGCCACTGCTACTATCGTGAATATCAAAGAGCAGTTACACCAGTTGTGGACCAGTCTGCCTCAAGAGAGGATAAAAAGGCTTTACGACAGCCTTCTCAACGAAATTTGGGCCAGGTCAGAAGGAGTGCAACATCATACTGATTAGCAGGCTAGTACTGCAAAGATTTTTGTAAAGTTGGGACGATTTTATAAGCACTGAAATAATATTACGTATCCTATCAACTCGTTAAGTTTCATTTCGTTTCCTCCTTCCTTCCTGAGTGCTTCACACGTTTGGTCAGGCAGTGTATGTAGGCCGTTAAGGCCATGGGGAGTGGAAGTCGGCCACCCTGCACCGTTTTCGCACTGTGTTGTCCAGTGGTCACTGTGGCCACAGTGTATATGCCATCTCTCTGGAACCTTAATCGCTTATTGCTGGCGTGCTGTTCTCCATATAACTTGAGTTTGAATTCACTTCTGTCGACCATCCCGTATGTTGCAATTTTCGCAAATGTTAGTATAGTATACACAATTATTCTTAATATGCTGATTTTGCATCACTAATAGAAAATACACAAGAAACTTTGTACGAGTAAGTGTTCCATTTTCTCAGATTCCCAAGTACCTTAATTCGGCATACGTAAACTGAAACACGCCCCTGAAAGCAGTAAGTTCGAGACCTCATTCTAGTTCACATCTATTTGTTTTGCCACCCGCATGAATAAAAATGTACATCGTATTCTTTGCTACAACGATTTATAATCTACATGTGGCTGGGAGAAATAAGCAACAGTTAACTAGGCAATACTGACCCTACGACTTATCTTAGAAGCTAGATTAAGGAAAGGCAAACCTACGTTTCTAGCATTTGTAGACTTAGAGAAAGCTTTTGACAATGTTGAATGGAATACTCTCTTTCAAATTCTGAAGGTGGCAGGGGTAAAACACAGGGAGCGAAAGGCTATTTACAATTTTTACAGAAACCAGATGGCAGTTATAAGAGTCGAGGGGCATGAAAGGGAAGCAGTGGTTGGGAAAGGAGTGAGACAGGGTTGTAGCCTGTCCCTGATGGTATTCAATCTGTATATTGAGCAAGCAGTGAAGGAAACAAAAGAAAAATTCGGAGTAGGAATTAAAATCCATGGAGAAGAAATAAAAACTTTGAGGTTTGCCGATGACATTGTAATTCTGTCAGAGACAGCAAAGGACTTGGAAGAGCAGTTGAATGGAATGGACAGTGTCTTGAAAGGAGGATATAAGATGAACATCAACAAAAGGAAAACGAGGATAATGGAATGTAGTCGAATTTAAGTCGGGTGATGCTGAGGGAATTAGATTAGGAAATGAGACACTTAAAGTAGTAAAGGAGTTTTGCTATTTGGGGAGCAAAATAACTGATGATGGTCGAAGTAGAGAGGATATAAAATGTAGACTGGCAATGGCAAGGAAAGCGTTTCTGAAGAAGAGAAATTTGTTAACATCGAGTATAGATTTGTCAGGAAGTCATTTCTGAAAGTATTTGTATGGAGTGTAGCCATGTATGGAAGTGAAACATGGACGATAAATAGTTTAGACAAGAAGAGAATAGAAGCTTTCGAAATGTGGTGCTACAGAAGAATGCTGAAGATTAGATGGGTAGATCACATAACTAATGAGGAGGTATTGAATAGGCTTGGTGAGAAGAGAAGTTTGTGGCACAACTTGACTAGAAGAAGGGATCGGTTAGTAGGACATGTTCTGAGGCATCAAGGGATCACCAATTTAGAATTGGAGGGCAGCGTGGAGGGTAAAAATCGTAGAGGGAGACCAAGAGAGGAATACACCAAGCAGATTCAGAACGATGTAGGTTGCAGTAGGTACTGGGAGATGAAGAAGCTTGCACAAGATAGAGTAGCATGGAGAGCTGCATCAAACCAGTCTCTGGACTGAAGACCACAACAACAACAACAACAACTCAAACTCATTTTCCCTAGAGAAATCTTAACACACCAGCTGTACACTGCGCAACAATATTAAAGGGTCAGTTTTATGAAGCCTATAATTGTCTCCCACTGCGATGCACAAGTTTGAAGTTTGACTCAAAGGTGCTCTGTAATGGTGCAAAACCATACCTGCCTGTGACGTCACCCTCAGGCTCAGCGACATTTCAACCAGCAAGGTGTTCACACATGCAAAAGAAGGTTGAATTCAAAAGTTCCTGCATGAGTTCGGTTACCGATGTCACATTGGCACCAAATTTCACCACAATTCTGCCCATGCACAGTGGACGTGTTTCACAAAGGGAAAGATTGTCACAATCCCTCTTACCCACATTGCACACCTACTTTAGACGATTCTGCAGTGAAGGTAATGCTCGCAGGCTTGCAGAATGGAAGGGGTGTCGAAGGGGTTGTCTGTACTCTGGCGCTGCAGCTGTAGCTGAACACTCCTCAGCTGAATGGGTGTTAAAGTGTCTGTACAGGTACATTTTTACGGTGCTCATCAAAGCAGCACAAGTGGCATAATGAAGAACGTTGTCAGACTGGGGGCTCTTCAAGGGACCCTAGCCATTTTATTCTCATACATGTCAATGTTCCCCCCTCCCATGATTATGCCTCAGGAGGGTGTGGAACAGGAGGGCTGTAAAAGTATAACACATTTTACTGATTCGCATCACGTTCAAATTTCATCGAATAGTTTCGAATCGTCACTCGTGGTTCCATCCTGTGTACTTGAGCAATAACTGATGTCGCAGTACAGTCCAACTGGTAAGGGCATTTTCAATGGGCCTGCAGCTCCACGATGCCCTTAGAGAAGGCGTGAATCGTTCGGGTGGGGGGGGGGGGGCAGGAGGGGGTGTCAGAAGTGTCTAACATTCTCAAGAGCATCATTCTGTTGCTCACCGCACTGCGAACTGTCGTTTTCCATCGCGAAATGTGTGGCAATCAACGCCTCAAGGGAAGGGATAGTTTCATCGACGACCTTTACGCTAACTCCTGAGACCTTTCGTTCGATTCTGTGAGGCGGTGTGTCCGAAATTTTCCTCGGCCACCCATAAGAAAACCGCGTGGTTTCAGCGCAGGGCGTCGCGGTTTTGACCTTGGTTAGAGGCGTCAAGAGAAGGAATGAAATGTGCGCAAGAGGGGTGATATCGCAGAGCGCCGTGATTTTTCTCCGTTACAGAGGAAGGTTGTAGGCACCTTTGAACCAAATTTCAAACTTTCTCGTTGCAAAGGGGGACAGTTATGGGGTTTCAAAGAAGTGACGCTGTAATTGTGATCCACAATGTATTTGACTGTAAAAAGAAAAGAAAAATGTAAGAAGATTTTGTACTTAATGTTATAGGGTGTGAGATATATATATATATATATATATATATATATATATATATATATATATATAAGACCAGACAACTTCTGAACAGAAAAGGAAATAGAAATCCCTTACAGGAGTGATTAGAACTTCTTTTTCTTGTTTCGATGAGTACTACCACCTCTCAAAGAATTCGACACCTGTATAATATGTCCTAGCCACACATGTGTTACTAACTGTTTAATGTAACCTTTATCATATCTCTGTCCGCGGGTCGTGGTCTCGCGATAGCGTTCTCGCTTCCCGAGCACGGGATCTCGGGTTCGATTCCCGGCGGGGTCAGGGGTTTTCAACTGCCTCGAGATGACTGGGTGTTGTTGTGTCGTCCACATTACGGTCGGAGGAAGGCAATGGCAAACCACCTCAGGACTAGTACAGCGGTGCGGGTCTCGCGCATAGTCCCCTACGCTCTGTCGAGGAATGTGGGCTTCATCATCATTATCATTTCTATACAGAGTGATTTTTTCCACCGTACAAACTCTAGAGATAGATCGACGAGAGGATACGGAACAAAAAAGGTCTAATGAACTTATGTCCGGAAACGCATGGTTTCCATGCTGCAGACCATTTATTCAATCACACTTTGTTACGAGACTGCTGCCTAGTACATACTGTACCATGCAGTCACGGTTACAACAAGCATGGTTTCCTCCTAGAATGTGGTACTGTTCCTCGTACCGCGTGTCCTAGTGCCCTCTCCTGCCATAATAATTGGTAATGTTGTGTCCCGACTCACCGAAACACTTCCTTGCTGACTCACCTTGTAGTGGGTGTGATAAAGCATTTTACACAATAGTTCCGTATTCCAATCAAGAGCTCACCGACATGGAGTTTACTTACGGAAAGGGAAATGGTAACGGGCGGTAGGCAGCAAGGTTCTATAAAGAGATTTATCCCCGCCGACAACGACCACAGCATTCAATGTTTGCAACAGTGTTTCTCCGTTTGTCTCAGACACGGTCGTCTCAGGGCGAAGGAAACTATGAAGGACGTACCCGAAGTGTTCGGACACCAGACTTGGAGGAAAATGTGATGAACACTGTGGAAAGCGACTGCCGTGTCAGTACCGGGCAGTTGGCCCGCCAGTACAGGTTAAGCCGGATGACCGTGTGGAACATTCTCCAAGACAATTGATACTACCCTTATTACTTAGAGCGTGTGCGGGGCTCACTAGTGACAGACGTTTCACATCGGGAGCAGTTTTATCACTGGTTTCTTCACAAGGCAACCACGATTTGTGTCATCCATCCTATTCACAGATGAGCTCACCTTTACGCGGAGTGGTATCTTCAACTTTCCTAACAGTCACCTGTGGGATAGGATGCAGAACACACATGGTATGATGACAGCGAATTATTATCATCGGTGCAGCCGGAATGTGTGGGCCGGGATGATTGGCGACCACAGGCCGGAACTATCGGCGTTTCTTGCGGCTGGCTTGGCATCCCCTGCTGGAAGAAGTGCCTGATGATTCGAAGGGCTACGTGGGTGCTACATGATGGTGCTCCAGCCCATTTCGCTGTTAACGTCCGGAAGCATCTCAATCTTGTCTCTCCTGGTCAATGAATCGGACGACGGGGTCTAGTTGCATGGCCTGCTCGTTCACCGGATCCCTACCAGTGCGATTTCCGGTTATGAGGTCGTCTCAAAAGTATCGTGTATGCAGAGCCCATGCCAGCTGTGGAGACACTGGAGTAGCATATTCGTGCTGCTCTTGACACAGTTCGGATGCAGCCTGGCCGATGTGAACGTGTGAGATAGAACATGCTACGGCGCTTACACGCCCATGGCAACCATTTTCATCACATACTGTAACTGTGGCTGCAGGGTGCAACGCGTATTAGACTGCAACCTCTGTAACATTGTATAATTGAATATACGGTCTGTAGCATAAAATCCATGTATTCCTGGCCATAAGTTCATTAAAACTTTTTTGTTCCATATCCTCTCATTGATCAATTCCAAGAGTTTGTACACGGTGGAAAAAATCACCCTATATGTGCTGTGCAGTTGGCTAATCTGTCTGAAGAACTGTCAGAATATATTCAAATTATTTCAGAACCTGTAAAACGTTATTCTAAAACTCGCCCAGCTGCTTATGTAGGTAGCACTTTCAGCTATGATCTGCTGCAGTGCGGACAGTGATGGGAGCATGTCAACCATCGAAAAGTGAGTCAAGGATATAAATCTCTTGTCGTGTTACGGTTAGGCACCAACGAACATTTAATCACACCACACAACTTTTAATTTACAGTACGTCATGTATCAATACAGGCTACACTATTGAATATTCTAACAAAACGGCACTCATATCACCATACAGACATTGTTATGGGGTTTAAGAATGTGCTTTTGGAAAATGTCAGTCCACATGCAGCAAGTGGACGTTAGTCTGAATTACTTACATAGAGGCGTAACAGCTTGCATTAAGCCAACACTTCTCGAAGTCTTGTATAAAGCAGGTTGCTCAGTGCCCACGGGGAGACGGAAGTAAGCTGAAGAAATGAAAACGTCCTTTCACGAGAGTCACTCATGTTTTGGAGCTGAGTAACCCATGGGAACCATTGGCATTAGGAATAGTTTTCTCTAAGATGTCAAAATTAAATATTCATAATAATATCCACATAACCAAAGCTGACCTAAGAGAACTGTAGAGCTCGACTTACATAGTGAAAAAACTGTTGTTAACCTGATCTCTAGATGCCGCTTTCACTGCATGAATTTTGAAAAAAAAAGAAGAAAAAACCTCACTTCCGTAAACTGTCGCATTTGATTCGTGACTGATTCACGACTGTTCTACCACAGCCCTTTATTCAAAAAAATGGTTCAAATGCCTCTGAGCACTATGGGACTTAACATCTGAGGTCATCAGTCCCCTAGAACTTAGAACTACTTAAACCTAACTAACCTAAGGACATCACAAACATCCATGCCCGAGGCAGGATTCGAACCTGCGACCGTAGCGGTCACGCGGTTCCTGACTGAAGCGCCTAGAACCGCTCGGCCACATCGGCTGGCGCCCTTCATTCACCATCACTTTTGTGCTGCTGCCTTCACAGCATACTTCAGCAGACACCTCGGACAAGTCGCCAGTCAAACGGCATTGGGTTACATTCACAAAAAATGATTCAAATAGCTCTGAGCACTATGGGACTTATCATCTGAGGTCATCAGTCCCCTCGACTTAAAACTACATAAACATAACTAACCTAAGGACAACACAGACATCCATGCCCGATACAGGATTCGAACCAGCGACCGTAGCAGTCGCGCGGTTCCGGACTGAAGCACCTAGAACCGCTCGGCCATCGCGGCCGACTTTACATTCATAGATCCTATTACTTCAACAGAACACATGTAGCTGAGATGGCGACACATGTTCGCTGTGGCTTAGCCTTGCCGTTTGGTTAACCATACTACTCGTCAGACAGCAGAAATTCTCATCTATAAGCATAATACAAATAACGGATAACGTCATGTTTCATTTTAGTTGCATCATAAGGCATTTTTTTGTCATATGGTGTCTACTGCACACAAAATTGACTTCATTATTCAAAGGCTCTCCAGTTTGCCAGTATGTACAGCGCTTTACAGGAAATAAAATTGTTGATATCATGCATTAAACGAGAAGATAACTTTCTGAAGTTAAGTGAATGGTGGGTAACATACCAGGCATTGTGAATCTTTATTACTTTCACGCGTAGCTTCAAAACAAAGATATCAGATTTTAGGTAACAAATATAGATGGCACGTAGCTGAACTCAGTACACATCATGGTGAACGCACTTAGCTCATTTCTATTTTTCGAAAGGATTTTAATAGCCTTCTCCAGTTTGTTTAGTAATATTTATGAATTTAAAATAGATTAAATACGAATAGCAGAAACATTTTCAGCTTCATAACTGAATAAGAATTTTCGTGTTTTGCTGCAAACA
Organism: Schistocerca nitens; assembly: GCF_023898315.1. Lineage (NCBI taxonomy): Eukaryota > Metazoa > Arthropoda > Insecta > Orthoptera > Acrididae > Schistocerca > Schistocerca nitens. The sequence continues at coordinate 47,456,213 of NC_064616.1, read as the reverse complement.
CAGAAACATTTTGTCTTTCTTTGATGATAAAACAGGAAAGGGGCTTTTGCATGTTTATTTTCTTACCGTCTAAACTTTGAACATAACGTATTTCTCGAGTTGTTCCATAAAATAAATCATCAACAATATGAATGGTAATATTGATTGTGGTTATTAACAAAGCCAGTGCCATCCACCTCTCAATATGTCCTCAACAAGCCACTATACGGTGTGTTGTGTGGTGGAAACGACCTTTGCTGCTGAGTAGTAGATATAAAAATAATGGAAATGCCTTATAAAACGTAATTAACGCCGCGTTTTAATATGTCAAAAGAGACAAGCAATGTGGCTCCTGCGTATACCTACATGGAGTTTACACCTGCTGCCTGGTCTAAACCCAATTCACAATCAGTACTGCCGGAGGAGGAGCACAGAGTGAAGACGAGAAAACAGAGGAAGAGAGAAGATTCCTAAAATTACAGTAATCGATAGGAGAGTTTACGTGCGTTGAGTATAGCAAACAAAACAAGGACAGTGTTAATTGATAGGCTGATAAAAGGATAACAGGAGTTTCGTCGAATATTGTCTATCGTTATAGCTCTTGGAAAGTAATGAAGTACGCGCTGTTCAGCTCGCGGCTTTTGTGGATGCTGCAGAAGAGGAACAAATAACAGTTAATGAGAGAGCGCTTCCAGGAATTTTTCGAAAGACACAGGTTCCTTTGTGTATTATTTCAGTATAGGATCATTAGTGTGTCAGCTTTTCCTAGCTCGTCTACATTGCCCTTTACGAAAACAGTATCTCATTATATTTTCATTGTTTTTTCGTTTCTGAAAACAACTGATTGGGGAGTCACTCTAGTAGACGCCGTTCTTCAAGCTATTATGTGGAAGAAGAAATCTGAAGAAACTAAATTTAAACACCACAGGCTGAAATACATATTAGAGCCCCTGTTTTTTATGCCGAAGGAACAGTTGTACTGTGACGTTCAATGGAAGGTGATGATTCCTGTATCTGCTTCCCTTTTTAGGGTTCCGTAACTCAGTCAGTAAATCGGAGTCGTGCCGGCCGCGGTGGTCTCGCGGTTCTAGGCGCGCAGTCAGGAACCGTGCGACTGCTACGGTCGCAGGTTCGAATCCTGCCTCGGGCATGGCTGTGTGTGATGTCCTTAGGTTAGTTAGGTTTAAGTAGTTCTAAGTTCTAGGGGACTGATGACCACAGCAGTTGAGTCCCATAGTGCTCAGAGCCATTTGAACCATTTGAATCGGAGTCGTTATAGAATCACGTTGCTGTCCGACTGTGAAGACACCATTTTCTCAGGAATGGGTACAGGTATCAAATTTACATTTATATCAAATACTAAGGTCCACGGTCCAATGGCGATGTGAAAAGTTGAGCCTCTAAATCAATGCACTAAAAAGATACTGAGATACGGCCATTGATGTCATATGTTTCGACACTCGCAAACTCACACATCAAAAATTAAAGCGTACTTCTCGTTGTCCTAAAATCATGAGATGTGGCAAGAATCAGGGTTTCGCAGTGCAAGTACAGCAAAAAATCCTAAAATTGTCAATTTGTAATTACCACATAAAAATAGATTTTTGCTATTTGTTGTCCGCCTGTCAGTATGTACGTCTGCTAAGACCAGTTTTTCATCGGAACAGGTAGAGGAATCAGGTTGATATTTAGGCCAAATACTGAGGTCTAAGGTTCCTCGGTAGCGTAAAAAATTGAAGCTTCTCAGTCAATGCAATCAGAAGATCCGGCCATTTATCTCCCATATATTTAAACTCGCAAACTTACTCCTCAAAACCTATAGATGAAGTACCTGTATACAATTAAGTTTGTCTGGACCTTCATAGCGCGAGTCCTACTCGAACTTTTCTGGTTTTTCATTGTCATCTGAAACAGTTTCAAATCCTGAAACTGACAGCGTTATTCCACCTTATATCTGAAGTATGACACGCAAAGCTAAATGCTTCTTTGGTATGAGCGGTAGATAGAAATTTTCGTCTCTTTCGCTGTAGAAAGTGCATTATTAGACAGTGAATGACTGAAAAAAAAAATGATTTCAATATCGAAAACAAGTAAACAAGATGGGCAGCTACGGCAACGTGAACATAGACTCTTCTTTGGTCTAATATATTCAAGGTTTTAAATGTCTGTGAGGAGACTGAGGAACAATGAAGACTCCAGCTTCGATTAGGAGCACGCCATCTGTCTATATATGCCGCAAAATGCACTGAAATTCGAGGTGGTGTTTTTGAACATGAAGCGTGAAGAGAAATTATCGTGAAGTTATAAAAGCCATCACTGTGTCAACGTACTGCCAAGTTCACCGTCTTCATTTCTGATTGTTTCTCTCAGTTGTCTGGGAAAGAGTTAATAACAGATAATGTGATCTTATAACATCTCGTCTCAGGAAGATTACCACACGTCTGTTCCAGTCGCGAAAGGCATTCACACAGTTATTTCAGAGGCAGTGGGTAGAATCGCCTGTACCATAGCTGAAGGAAACGCCAGCGAATTTTAGACTGACTAGACAGCATTATACCTGTCTTCGAAAAACAGCCATAATAAAATCATTGTCTGCAAATAATCCTTCTTCGTTACCAGTCCTTCCCCATGTTTTCTAGAGCTGACGACATTGTGCTCCATGTCTTGTACTTTTACTACTTGATTTAAGGAGCAACTATCAGGACCTCCAACACTGAGAGAGATTACCACTGTGAATAAAATAATGTATCCTGGGAGCGTCAGCAAATACGAGATTGCTGTTACTATTCTCACTATTCTAGATTGGGTCGTTATGTAAGAATTTCCTGTTTGTAATAATTTCTATGATTTTGGCATGGGTGACAATACGAAATATATGTACTTAGCAGTCACGTTATACACCTAATGGTCACTTTAATTTCTTTGGCTCATTCTTTAACGACTTATTTAATTTACTGGCTCACATAAGACCTGACTATGGTGATGGTTCTCATAAAATGCAACATATAACATTATTTCGTTTGACTCATATGTACAATCAAAGATTAGAATATCACACCAAATTTTACTTGTATAAATTATTACTTCATGAATACATTAAGCTCTTTTAAACATTCTATCTCAATGACTTATTGATGAAACAAGTTAGATACGGACCAAATATGCACAATGAGAGTGCGCTCATAAACACACTATACAAGCATGATCCTACTTCACAGTAAACTTGAATTAAATTTATCAGCATACTGTCACTGAGTAGTGATAGGCGATAGCCGATATATGTTCATAAAAGGACACAAGATTTAGGATGGAATCTCATTATCACACACTCATTCATGTATCGAGAAATGGAGATGAAAGTATTTTACCACTCCCAATAGCCACTAAAAAACCTACGGAGTAATGAACAGAGGAGTCTAAGCTCAACCCCGAGCACGTACCAAACAATGGAGTATCTATTAAATTGAACACTCCAAAAACAGCGAAAAAAAAATCCCTGGATGTAGATATTCATTCTAAACCGTGAAATTAGATCTATCCAATGATTAGAAAGAAATGAATTTGGATGTTCCCTGAGGGTGGAACTCACTGGTATACATACAAAGGGACATCGTGTCTTCCACAAGAAAATTCAACTTCAGATTAGAAAACCGCACACATATCATATGACCACTGAAGGTGCATGCACTTTACCAAAGAACTAGTGGAGGATTGCACATAAGCTGAACAAGTCCACAAACCACAAAAATAATGAAAAATAATCCACAAATGTAGGTATTTACTCTACTCTGTTAATTTATATCTACACAATGATCAACCAAGAATTGAGTTTTGTTGTACTTTGAGTAACTCGTGATTGAGCACATCATGGTTCATACAAAGAAAACTGATCTATGTCCAGAGAAAATCAGCTTAAATTTGGAAAAGGTCACACACACACACACACACTAAGAACTCAATACCAAAACCACAAAAATTATGATAAATCCACATCCAAAATTCTTCTACCATAACGAACATAATTCTCCCTAATATTCAAAATGCTGGAATAAAGATTGTTAAGTGAAACTAGTCCCAGTGGCAGAGTACTATACCAGCGAACAGTAACCTCTTTCCGCTTTCCAGTTTCTACACGGTAGCCAGAGATGACCATGGTCCTCATTAAGAACTCATATATGTATCTGCTCAGGTACCTGACCTATAGTAAAGCTAAACCTCTATGGCTATCCGCTGAAGCTACCACTATTGGCACAGCTGCACCACAAACTCTTAGAAAAATGCACATTCACTCACTCCAGTCATGCACGGTGGACTAAATAATTGGACAAGAATATGGGTAAGACACATGTGTGCAAATACCGAAGTTAATATTTAGATAAAATTGACTGACTTCGTTCTTCATAAACAAATAGCGAGTGGCAATAAAAGTCGGAAATGATTTCAAATAGCAGAAAAATACATCAGATAGATCTGACAGATCCGCCTCATCACACCACACTGGAGAAAAGAAAAAAGCTGGAACCAGCTCTGCAGTGGAAGGTTTGTTTCAAACATTTTAGAAAAAAAAATTATGTTTCTTTCACAATGCCTCTAAAATAATGCAAATGTTACGAATCTTAACAGTATATCAAATAGAGCTGTGAATGTAGGCTCCAACCGTTAACTCTTTTACATCAGTCATACATAAAATACATAAAATATAAGACAGATAAAAAGAACATTTCATACATTGAGAATTATCAACAATATAAAAAACACATAATCACACATCATCTCAAACAAATTGTAAATGAAAAATTTCCAAAAAACGACATTCTTTCACCAAGTACAACAAAATGAATTCAAAATTATCGGAACATCACCTTGATGCTGAAGAAAATCGCTATACTTATTCATGAAATGAATTAATGGAATCAAAAACATATAAGTTACTTGATACTATTGTAATGAATTGTAGTGCATTAAGCATATAAGAAAATTTGAACTCATGAAAGCAAAAGTGAACAGAATCCACAACAATACAATGGTACATATAATTCACTAATGTACATGGAAAGCAGTCGAAACCATATATCACAGTGTAACAGTATAAATTTCTTCGAAAGATTAGTGGATGAAATAAAGACTGCATAAAAGAGCAGATGAATTAGTAATCAAAATTCAAAAAAATCTACATGAATAAATAAGTCACTGTATATAAGAAGAAAGAAAAAACCAGATACGTTTCATAGCGTAAATATAACAAGAAATTTCGGTCACGCAAGTGTAGTCAATAACACATACAAAACTAATATATAAAATAACGACTGTTATATATTTATTGTGGGTGTATATTATTTGGTCACCCCACTGGTGGATAACAAGCAGTTGGTGAGTTCCGTGAAAGAGAGAAAAATAATAAGATGCACACGTAGTGTTTAATAAATTTTGTTTGGACCGAATCCACAATAGTAACGGAGGCTGTGTGTCGAGACAAAGTGATTAGACTAGACAGACAGAACTGAACTGACTGAAATGAACTCACAGATACGATGTGCGGTGTCCTTAAATTCAGCTCTGTGGTGGCGCTGGCCACGCAGGCTGAGGAGGGTGTGCCTCACATCCAGCCGCAAATTGACGGTGCAGTTACATGGTGGCTGCCAACTACTAAACATGGACTGGCAGGGCGCAGTGTCGATCACGAACGATCCCACAACCCTCCAGATAAACCTCCTCACCATGAGTGGCGCTGATGGAAACGACAGCAGGGGGAAGGTGGGGGAGGGGGAGGGGAGGGCGTAGAGGTCTGGGTGCAGGTACCGCTGAGGAGGCAGGAGCTCGAACTTCAGTTGATGACAAGCTCCTGCCCACAACCCGACAATCGTCTTGCGAATGACTGCGAACATCAGCTGAAAAACCAGCCATAGTGTGTGCACCCAAGCCTGTGGATGGAGCACGTTTTTCCATTGGCGGTGGCCAAATGGCGACCTGGGGAGGGGGGGATTGTTCTACGACAGGCCACTGGCAGGCAGTATGACGAAAGGGGACCAAGTGCAACGTCAGGGGCTGCTGGTGCTGCAGTGACAGCGATGGTACTACATTGATGTCCATAGGCTCCATGACCAGCTCCATCGGCGTGGGACCTGAGGGAGATGAAGGCAGCTAAGGCTGGGGGTCCTCATGGTCACAACAAAAATGAAGATTTTGATTGCACTTTAGCAGCCCACTGGGGCCCTCTACAACATGTAGTGAACAAACAAAACCCCTGGCGATAACGGTCCATTCCCAGCACCTGTGTCTGCCAAGAACTCTGAAAAATACCAAATCATGCACACTAAACTTAGAGCGCAATGGAGGAAGGGCCGATCACTGTGGAGAATGGACCAGCTGAAGCAGTTCATGTGGCAGTGACTGTGCAAGAGCTCTGGCGGTGATTTGCCGTTACCTAGCTGGCAACGACAGAATGAGATGAACATCAATACGGTTGATCCCAAGGGAGGAACGTAACTTGTTCATCTGTAGCCTGAAAGTTTTGATGAAGTGTTCTGCTTCCTATTGGATGTACGATGGAACAGTGTGGTTGTAACAGGCTTCATGCCATAGGCGTCACAAAACTGCAAAAATTTCACTGATGTGATCTGAGCTGCATTGTCCAAAAGCAGCACTTATGGTAAAACATCTACGCAACGTCAGATTTTGAAAGCAGTGGCGGAGTGCATGGGTACACGAAGAGAAACTTGCTAAAGGCACTGACAACAATGAGCCAACGGAAGTTCCAGCAGGCAACCAGAAAGTCAATATGCAGTATTTGTCAAGAGGCACTGCGCTTGAACCGATCGAAAAATCTTTGTGGTGGAGCAGCCTCACATCCCGGACGTTATGAGGTTAATTGTCCATGCTGACCCAAGCGCAATGACGTACGGCAAGCTGCTTAGCGCATACTGCTCCCCAGTGGGCTTTATTGAAAAGGCAAGGAACTTTCTTCTGAATCAACCGTAGCACGACCACATGGTACTGATTATTGTCTGTATGTAAGAGGATAAAATACTGCTGGACCGATAAGCTGTGCTGAAGCGCCAGTTAATGGCGTACTAATGGATCGCTAATCTGCTTAACTGTATGTGGCCAACTGGTGCGAAGGAACTACAACACGATCTTGAGATTGGGATCCGCAGCTGTCGCCTGAGCAATCCATCGGTGGTTAGTGGGAAAACCATAATGTGTTTCATTATCTTCAACATCAATACGAAAGCAAGAACCTTCTGAGGTGTGAATGCCAAATCAGTTCCGACTGGTAGGCGAGAAAGAGTGTCCATTTTCTAATGCTTAGCCATTGACCTGTACGCAATTTCATACTGATACGTGGAGAGGAGCAGAGACCAAAGCTGCAGCTTTTGCACTGTGCGTGGAGCGATGGCTATCAAGGGGTCAACAGGAGGGTGAGACGCTTGCGGTTTGTCACCAATATGAGGGCTTGTCGAAAAGTAATACACTTTTTAAATACGCAAACAACAATAATTTTTGCATCAACTTGGTTCCGAGAGTTCCGGAATCTGTACAGAAAATTGGAATAGATACCAACATAAACATCATGTACACCCTTTTTATTGCTCATGAAAACCATACAGCGAGACCTTCAGAGATGGTGGTCCAGATTGCTGTACACACCGGTACCTCTAATAGACAGTAGTACGCCCTCTTGCATTGATGCATGCCTGTATTCGTCGTGGCATACTATCCACCAGATCACCAAGGCCCTGTTAGTCCAGATTGTTCCACTACTCAACGGCGATTAAGCGTACATCCCCCAGAGTGGTCCGTGGGTCACGTTGTCCATAAACAGCCCAATTCATTCTATCCCAGGGATGTTCGATAGGGTTAATGTCTGGAGACCATGCTGGCCACTCTAGTCGAGCGATGTCGTTAGCCTGAAGTCATTCACAAGATGTGAACGATGGGGGCGCGAATTTTTGTCCATGAAGACGAATGCCTCGCCAATATGCTGCCGATATGGTTACACTATCGGTCGAAGGACACGTATCGTACAGCTGTTATGACGCCTTCCTTGACCAGCAGCGGCCAATTGCGCACAGTTTGTCGTAACACGATGCCCTGTGGCTGCACGAAAAGCGTTATGCAAGATGGTGGCGTTGCTCTCAGGGTTCCTCCGACCCATAATCCGTAGGGAGCGGTCATCCATTGCAGTAGTAGCCCTTGGGCGGCCTGAGCGAGGCATGTCATCGACAGTTCCTGTCTCTCTGTATCTGCTCCATGTGTGAACAACATCGCTTTGGTCCACTCTGAGATCGCCTGGGCGCTTCCCTTGTTCAGAGCCCTTCCTGGCACCAAGTAACAAGGCGGACGCGATCGAACCGCGGTATTCACCGTCTAGGCATGGTTGAACCACAGACAACACGAGCTGTGTACCTCCTTCCTGGTGGAATGACGGGAACTGATCGGCTGTCGGACCCCCTCCGTGTAATAGGCGCTGCTCATGCATGGGTGTTTACATCTTTGGGCGGGTTTAGTGACATCTCTAAACAGTCAAAAGGATTGTGTGTGTAATACAATATCCACAGTCAACGTCTGTCTTCAGGAGTTCTGGGAACTGGTGTGATGAAAAACTTTTTTTGATGTGTGTAAAAGTCTTTATTCGTGTCCAGATATTTGCAGCCCTCTGCCGCAAGACAGCTCCGAATTGTAGCATGTAGCATGACGATGTGCAACGATGATTCATGAGAAACAGCGTTCTGTAATCAAGCTTTGAATTAGAAGTGTTCGTCCACACATGGAGCACTCTCTCCTTCAGAAATATGATGCCAGACCACGCATAAACGCTGCGACATCAGCAACTGTCTGATGCCTTGACTTCACTGTCATCGATAATCCTCCATACAGTCCCGATCTGGCCCCATCCGACTTCCATCTATTTCTAAAACTTAAATAACGCCTTCGGACATCTCACTTTGATAGAGATGAAGGGGTGAAAGCAGAGGTGAGGTTGTGGCTTCGCCAACAAAGTGTAGTGGCGTTGCAGCAATTCTAGATTTACTTCTGGTGGAGGCCAACCAGATGTTACAACACACACAAAATATTATATCTCTTTATTATAACTTGAACAAGGTAGAGTAATTAACTTCGAAACAACCCAAGTCCACAGGAAACTCGTTAGGTACATGTTACTATAGCTGAGCAGTAAAACTTATCACTTTGTTTGATACAGAATTGTAGTCATATCTCAATGTACAATTGACTATCAACTTTGAGAGACAGTTCTGGCTTCTAACACACCTCACACTGCTGGATTTGAAGTAAAATGATGCTGCCATTGTAAACGATGATTAACGATTGCGGCGAGTGGCACTGTGCTCTGACGCCGGCTGGTGTGGCCTAGCGGTTCTAGGCGCTACAGTCTGGAACCGCGCGACCGCTACGGTCGCAGGTTCGAATCCTGCCTCGGCCATGGATGTGTGTGATATCCTTAGGTTAGTTAGGTGTACTTAGTTCTAAGTTCTAGGGGACTGATGACCTTAGAAGTTAAGTCCCATAGTGCTCAGAGTCATTTTTTGCTCTGTCATTAATAAGAGTGCAGCAGCAGTGGCATTTGGAGCGCGTATATGCTGACGTCCTCCATTCGTTTCTCCGTCAGGCAACGATTGTCCTTAGCTGTGGTTTCGTTGTAAGGTAGCAATTTTGACATGGGACCTCGTTCTGTGGCGACATCACATTTCTCCTCCCCAAACCTGCGCACACTAATCGTGTAGCGCTGTGAAATGTGACATTGGCTGGGGAGCGGGAGGTCTAAATTGGACGTAGATGAGGAAACAGGGACAGTAGCGACAGTAGATGGCATTTCCTTGTCCACACCTCGGTATACACCTTGCGAGTGACTGGTAACACTGGCCAAAAAACCATCCTCAGCGTGCACGCCTGCATCTTGTGATGCAGACACTGTGGTCAGAGTGACTCCTACTGGCACTTCCAGGGTTTCGTGACAGCTGTCCAGGGGCAGCGCCTCCACAGACATCGGCTCTGACAGCCAGACCGACAGCGGTGGCAGCGATGGCCATAGAGCCGCGACGTCTGTCTCCATTCTGAATGGCGCCAACCACGATGGGCGGAGATGTCTGCTGTTGTGGAGCCCAGCATCGTGCTGGGTATGTAGATAAAATTTCTGAAGCAGGATCACTGATATAAGAGGACCACAGCTGGTTCTGGTGACGCCATGCACCCAGAGGAACCTTCATTGACGTCCCAATTCTCGTATGGTGACTCCGTGCTCCCATATCTGTTTCACGCCAAAAAACTTTAAAGGAAACTTAATTCTAAAGCTGAAACTTTGTCTGATAAGGTGGAACGAACTGTTCCTGTGGCACCTGTGGAAAATGTAGTCGGGTACGGTGATTATGGCCATGTAATAATTCTGCTGGTGACATCCCATCACATGGCAAGGACCAGTAGGGTGAAAGAAAAATCTTTAACAATTTCCCCCGCGTGTGAGAGGAACGGAGTTTCTTCATGGCCGTGGTGGCCGAGCTGTTCTAGGCGCTACAGTCTGGAACTGGGTGTGACCGCTACGGTCGCAGGTTCGAATCCTGCCTCGGGCATGGATGTGTGTGATGTCTTTAGGTTGGTTTGGTTTAAGTAGTTCTAAGTTCTAGGGGACTGATGACCTCAGAAGTTAAGTCCCATAGTGCTCAGAGCCATTTGAACCATTTCTTGAAAAGGTGCAGTGGTCACATGTGTATGCCGTTGTTCGCACAAAACTATTGAAAATGGGCTGACATGAAATGCGTTCCACTGTCTGAGATAAGGACCTCAGGAAGACCTTCGAGATAGAAACTAGAAGACAAAGCCAAATGAGTGTGAGCAGTATTTGTGGACGTCATGGGGACTATAAAATTAAACTTACAGTATGTGTCTTCCACCAACAACCATATCATGTCCCAGAACAGACCCACAAAATCAATATCGATTCGTTGCCAAGGTCCAGATGGTTTGACAACTGAAAAAACCGTTGTGGCGGAGTGAACATGATGCTCGGCACACACATTACGATGAGATGTCATTTGCTGAATCTGCGTCCCCGCCAAGTACAATGAAGTCAGGTGAGTTGCTTTGTGCCAACAAAGCCCCAATGACCTTGATGCGACAATGACGATTCTTCACACTGGAGGGAGTGAGGAATCACAACCTGTGCATTGTCATTCTCTGAAAGCAACAGCAGAACACGTGACTGCGAATAGCGAATGACGATGCGAAAAATAGCGATGTGCTACTGGGTGGGGAATTTCTTTCAAAGCATGTCGTCACTCATGGTGCACATATTGCAAAATTAGCCATAGGGCTGGGTCTGAAGCAGTTGTTCCAGCAATACAGCAGAACTTGGGAGGAAAATTTAAAAGAATTTCAAAATCCTGAGTATTATTTTGATAACATGATCTCTCAAACAAAGTAAACACTCTTTTGGTACCGAATGTTGTCCAGTGGGCCTGTACAATCTCTCACATTGATAATTAGACAACAGAAGAGCCCAGCAGAGCATTTTTTGTTCTGCCCTTGATGGGAAAGACTTGGAAATGAGTGCATCCTTTAACCACTGAAATGCATCCAGACCATTCCTGGGGCCACACAAGAGGAACACCTTTCTGGCACAGGTGGTTCAGCGGAGCAACAATTTGCGCAGTGTTGCAATAAACTTAATGTAATCTGTTAATTTCCATGTGACAGCCTGTAACTCCTTGATGTTAAGGGCACCAGAAAATTTTTAGTGGGTAACAAGTGCGAATTAGCATGATGAATACTCTGTGCTTTTACATGTCCTAAATATTCAAGTTCTTTGTGGAAGGACATTTGTTACACTTTAAGCCAAGTTCAGAGAGCACTTTAAAGAACCACTCCATATTTGCCTAACATTCGACATGCTTATGATCAACGACAACAATATCTTTCAGACAGTTTGCATAGGAATGGACTTTGGCTATTAATTGTTCCAAGAAATGTTCAAAATTAACGGGAGTGGGGCACTTCTGAATGGTAGTCTTTGAAGCTGGAACAAACCCTTGAACCCACAATGACAATTTGCACAGCATGTGGGATGAACCAAATGTAATAAGTGAGCTTACCAAACACAGCCTGGAGGTCACTGACATTCTGAGGATCTCGGAGGTCTCAGATGGCAGTGTGACTGCAAAGGGTGGATACCTGGCTGTTCATAACGCTTCTCAAATATTCGTCACAGTCTGGAAGAACGAGCATATGGCATATGCACTCTAACTCTGCATCTGAGAGCACTTCAAACAATTATCTGAGATTAGAAAGACGTTTGTCAGGAGTACGACCCAAAGATACACTGTTGTCCAAGTAGATCGAGCAAGGAAAAACGATGACAGCAAACAGTTCTCAGTAACATTGAAAAGTTTCAGGTGGGGACGCATTACCAAAGGGAAACTGCAAAAACTTAAATAACTGCATGTGAGTGTTAATCACAAAAACTCATTCGGGCTGTTCATCCAAGGAACTCTGCAAATAAGCGTCGCAGACATCAGTCTTGGTATAGAAGCGACGTGCATCAATCTTGTCCATGAATTCCTCAGGCCGTGGCAAAGGAAAAGAGTCAGTTGCAGTCTATGGATTTACCACTGTATTGAAATCTGCAAAGAAACGTAATTTTCGTAAAGGTTTGTTTGTAATATCCGAAGAGGACACCCACTGACTTGCTGCTACCAGGGAAAATACACCATTGTCCTGTGCCATGCGATCTTAGATACAGTGAGGGATGGGCTGTACTTGGGAAAATCCTGGTTGAACATTTCATTTCATGATAATGTGAGTCTCGAAATTATTAGCTTTGCCTACAATATATTAAAAAATGCTACTAAATTCAGCACATAGTTGAGCTACGCTTTCTGTAAGCACAGCAGAGTTCGCAGAGAGGACGTTGCCTTGAATATGTAAACCAAACAGATGAAAAGAGCCAATTCTAAAAACCTTTTCACTTTTACGTGAGCACAAAATCGACAAAGAGACCTTTTTTGTAACGATACGAAATGTGGAAGGTAGACTACAAGTACCCAGAACAGGAATGTTATGTCCACCGTAAACAGAAATCTCAGTATGTCCATCTTTATACAAATCGTTGCGGGACCTCAGCCGTTCGGTACAGAACGTCGAATCAAAACACTTTTCACACGTCTAAACTTCCAAATCGTTATTTTATTGAGCAACCAGTTTCGCCCATATATTACGCCATCTTCAGGCCCCCTGACCGACGTGTAGCAACATTTTCATCTCCGGTCCAGTAAAAATAGGGGCCAGCATTCAATGACTGGTATCCGTAGATTTTTGTCACAACAATCCCTTCAATCATCACTTGCAGCTTGAGTCGGAAAATGATGATCGAAGGGATCGCTGTGTCAAAACTCTACACGACCCAGTAGCCGACGGCCTTCTCTTGGCGACAGAGAGAAGCGGCTTTTGAGTAGAGTTTCCGGTGCTAACAGACAGGCGACAGTGCGTGAAAGAACAGCAGAAATCAATGTGAGACGTACGACGAACGTATCCGTTAGGACAGTGTGTCGAATTTCGCCATTAATGGGTTATGGCACAGACGATCGGCGCGAGTGCCTTTATTAACAGCGTGACATCGCCTGCAGGCCCTCTCCTGGGCTAGTGACATATCGGTTGGACCCTAGACGAATGGAAAACCTTGGCCTGTCAGATGAGTCCCGATTTCAGTTGGTATGAGCTGATGGTCGGGTTGGATTGTGGCGCAGATCCCACGAAGCCATGAAACCAAGTTGTCAACAAGGCACTGTGCAAGATGGTGGTGGCTCCATAATGATATTGACTGTGTTTAAACGGGGTGGACAGAGTACTCCGGTCAAACTGAACCGATCATTGAGTGGAAATGGTTATGTTCGACTACTTGGGGACCATTTGCCGCCATTCACGGACTTCATGTTCTCAAGCTATGATGTAATTTTTATGTATGACAATGCATCATGTCACTGGGCCACAATTGTTTGCAATTTGTTTGAAGAACATCTGGAAAATTCGAGTGAATGGTTTAGCTACCAAGATCGCCCGACATGAATCCCGTCGAAGATTTATGGGACACAATCAAGAGGTCAGTTTGTGCACAAAATACTGAACTGGCAACACTTTCGCAATTATGGACAGCTATAGCGGCAGCATCGCTCAGTATTTCTGCTGGAGACTTCCAACGACTTGTAGAGTCCATGCCACGTCGAACTGCTGCACTATGCCGGGCCAAAGGGGATCTGACACGACATTAGGAGGTATCCCGTGATTTTTGTGAACTCAGTGTACACTTAGCGGGAAGTGAAATACCCGATAAATCGATGTCGCCATTGTTCTATACTGACGAGAAGTTGAACCAAGTACCAACCAAACGAAGTTCAGTTGTGTGGTCATCCCACTCGCGGATCCCAAGGAGTTGGTGTGTTCTATGACAGAGAGCAAAATAATATACTACTGGCCATTAAAATTGCTACACCACGAAGATGACGTGCTACAGACGCGAAATTTATCCGACAGGAAGAAGGTGCTGTGATATGCAAATGATTAGCTTTTCAGAGCATTTACACAAGGTTGGCGCCGGTGGCTACACCTACAACGTGCTGACATCGGGAAAGTTTCCAACCGATTTCTCATACACAAACAGCAGTTGACCGGCGTTACCTGGTGAAACGTTGTTGTGATGCATCGTGTAAGGAGGAGAAATGCGTACCATCAAGTTTCCGACTTTAATAAAGGTCGGATTGTAGCCTATCACGATTGCGGTTTATCGTATCGCGACGTTGCTGCTCGCGTTGGTCGAGATCCAATGACTGTTAGCAGAATATGGAATCGGTGGGTTCAGGAGGGTAATACGGAACGCCGTGCTGCATCCCAACGGCCTCGTACCACTAGCAGTCGAGATGAGAGGCATCTTATCCGCATGGCTGTAACGGATCGTGCAGCCACGTCTCGATCCCTGAGTCAACAGATGGGGACGCTTGCAAGACAACAACCATCTGCACGAACAGTTCGACGACGTTTGCAGCAGCATGGACCGTCAGCTCGGAGACCGTGGCTGCGGTTACCCTTGACGCTGCTTCACAGACAGGAGCGCCTGTGATGGTGTACTCAACGACGAACCTGGGTGCACGAATAGCAAAACGTTATTTTTTTGGGTGAATTCAGGTTCTGTTTACAGCATCGTGATGGCGCATCCGTGTTTGGCGACATCGCGGTGAACGCACATTGGAAGCGTGTATTCGTCATCGCCATACTGGCGTATCACCCGGCGTGATGGTATGCGGTGCCATTTGTTACACGTCTCGGTCACCTCTTGTTCGCACTGACGGCACTTTGAACAGTGGACGTTAAATTTCAGATGTGTTACGACCTGTGGCTCTATCCTTCATTCGGTCCCTGCGGAACCCTACATTTCTGCAGGATAATGCACGACCGCATGTTGCAAGTCCTGTACGGGCCTTTCTGGATACGGAGAATGTTCGACTGCTGCCGTAGCCAGCACGTTCTCCAGATCTCTCACCAATTGAAAACTTCTGGTCAATGGTGGCCGAGTAACTGGCTCGTCACAATACGCCAGTCACTACTCTTGATGATCTGTGGTATCGTGTTGAAGCTGCATGGGCAGCTGTACCTGTACACGCCATCCAAGCTCTGTTTGACTCAATGCACAGGAGTATCAAGGCCGTTATTACGGCCAGAGGTGGTTGTTATGGGTACTTATTTCTCATGATCTATCCACCGAAATTGCGTGAAAATGTAATCACATGTCAGTTCTAGTATAATATATTTATCCACTGAATACCCGTTTATCATCTGCATTTCTTCTTGGTGTAGCAATTTTAATGGCCAGTAGTGTAGGATGCGTACGTAGTGTCTGATAAACTTCTTTTACCTAACTTAAATTCCAGTAGCAAAATATAGATCAATACTCAGTGTAAGAGCACGAAACAGACCGAGTCCATACATCGACAATATTCACAGAGGCTTTGTCGAGGCACAACGATTAGACTAGACGGGCAGAAATGAACTGACTGAATTGAACTGATCTGTGGTGGCGAAGGTCGCGCGGGTTGTGGAGTGTGTTTCTCAGAGCCGGCCACAGATTGGCGGTGCAGTTACGTCGTTGCTGCGAACTTCGAAACGTGGACTGGCTTGGTGTGGTATTGATAGCGTATGATGCCACATAAGCGTCGAAGGCTTGGGATTTTTATTC